>NW_004443945.1:16277778-16279122 GCF_000243295.1 Trichechus manatus latirostris | reverse complement strand
TTATCCATTCATCTGTTGATGGGCATCTAGGTTGTTTCCATCTTCTTGCTATTGTGAACAATGCTGCAATGAACATGGGTGTGCATATGTCTATTCACGTGATGGCTCTTATTTCTGTAGGATATATTCCTAGGAGTGGGATTGCTGGATCATACGGTATTTCTATTTCTAGATTTCTAAGGAAGTGCCATATTGTTTTCCAAAATGGTTGTACTATTTTGCATTCCCACCAGCGTTTATAAGAGTTCCAATCTCCCCACAGCCTCTCCAATATTTATTATCTTCTTTTTTTTTTGATTTGTGCAGTAATGCTGGTGTGAGGTTGTATCTCATTGTGGTTTTGATTTTCATTTCTCTAACGGCTAGTGATCATGAGCATTCCTCATTTGTCTGTTAGCCCCTTGAATGTCTTCTTTGGTGAACTGTCTGTTCATTTCCTTTGCCCATTTTTCTAAATTGGATTATTTGCCTTTTTGTTGTAGAGGTGTTGGATTTTCCTGCAGATTTTACAGATTAGACCTTGTTGGATTTGTCATAGCCAAAATTTTTTTCTGTACGTTCTCTCTTTACTCTTTTGGTGAAGTCTCTTGATGAGCATAGGTGTTTATCTAGCTCATCTTCTGGAGTTTGTATGTTGTTACTTATGGTTTGTATCTTGTTAATCCTGTGTATTAGGGTCTCTAGAATTGATCCTAATTTTTCTTCAATGATCTTTATAGTTTTTCATTTTATATTTAGGTCTTTGATCCATTTTGAATTAGTTTTTCTGTATGGCGTGACGTATGGGTCCTATTTCATTTTTTTTACAGATAGACATCCAGTTTTGCCAGCACCATTTGTTAAAAAGACTGTCTTTTCCCCACTGATGTACTTTGGGCCCCTGTCGAAGATCAGGTGACCATAGGTGGATGGATTTACATTTGGGTTCTCAATTCTGTTCCATTGGTCAATGTATCTGTCATTGTACCAGTACAAGGCTGTTTCGAGTTCCATAGCTGTATGGTAGGTTCTGAGGTCAGTTAGTGCGAGTCCTCTTACTTTCTTCTTCTTCTTCAATAATGCTTAACTTATCCGGGGTCTCTTCTCTTTCCATATAAAGTTAATGATTGTTTTTCCATCTTTTTAAAGACTATTGTTGGTATTTGGATCTGATTGCATTGTATTTGTAGATTGCTTGGGTAGAATTGTCATTTTCACAGTGTTGAGTCTACCTATCCATCAGCATGGTATGTTTTCCACTTATGTAGATCTCTTTGGGTTTCTTGCAGTAGTGTTTTGTAGTTTTCTTTGTATAGGTCTTTTACATCCCTGGTTAGATTTATTCCTAAGTATTTTATTTTTTTA
>NW_004443945.1:16274582-16276733 GCF_000243295.1 Trichechus manatus latirostris | reverse complement strand
TTTTTAAGCAGGGTGTTATTTAGTTTCCATGTAATTGATTTTTTTCCTTGCTCTTCCTGTTGTTAATTTCTACTTTGATTGTGTTGTGATCAGAAAAGATACTTTGTATTATCTCAACGTTTTGGATTTTGTTGAGGGTTCTTTGTAGCCTAAGATGTGGTCCATTCTGGAGAACGTTCCATGTGCATTGGAAAAGAATGTGTACTCTGCATCTGTTGTGTGGAGTGCTCTATATATGTTTATGAGTTCCAGTTGGCTGATTGTGGCACTTAGATCTTCTGTTTCTTTGGTGAGTTTCTAGACATTCTGTCCTTTACCGACAGTGGTGTGTTGAAGGCTCCTACAATTATAGTAGAACTGTCAATTTCTCTTTTCAGTGCTGTTAAAGTTTGTTTTATGTATTTTGGATCCCTGTCATTGGGTGTGTAGATATTTATTATGGGTATGTCTTCATGCTGGATCACCCCTTTAATCATGATATAGTGCACTTCTTTGTCTTTTATGGTGGTTTTTGTTTTAAAGTCTATTTTATCTGAGATTAGTATTGCCACTCCTGCTCTTTTTTGGTTGCAGTTTGCTTGATATATTTTTTTCCATCCTTTGACTTTTAATAAATTTATGTCTTTGTTTCTAAGGTGTGTTTCTTATAGGCAGTATATTGATGGATGCTTTTTTTTTTAATCCATTCTGTCACTCTCTGTCTCTTTATGGGTTCATTTAGGCCATTTACATTCAATGTAATTATTGATAGGTGTGAGTTTATTGCCATCATTTTGTAGTGCTTTTTTTTGATGATGCTGATGATTTCGTTGCTCCTCTTACTCTCCTGTGCTGAAATCCTTTTGTTTGTGGATTTTTTTCATTTCTTTTGTTTTTGTAGATTTTGTTTTTACTGAGACTTTATGTTTTTCTTCTTTATTTTGATGAGTAGGTTTGTTAACTTTCTTTGTGGTTACCCTGAAATTTACCCTTATCTTCCTAGGTTTGAACCAATCTATTATTACTTGGTATTGCCTTACCTTTCTTTCCTTTAGAAAGTTCTATACCTACACTGTTTATTCCCTCTTTTATTGTTCTTATGTTGTTGTCATTTGCAGATTAACCTCTCTGGTTCCCTGTTGTAAATCTTTTGGTTTTGAATAGTCCTTCAGAGTTCATTTCCTAGGTTGGTATCTGGCTGGTGTGATCTTGTGTCCTAAATTCAGGGTGTGGTCTGATGTTGTTTGTTCTCAAACTGAAGGACTCCGTTTAATAATTCTTGTAAGTTTGGTTTTGTTTTTACATAGTCCCTTAATTTCTGTTTATCCAGAAATGTCCTAATTTCACCATCATATTTAAACAAGAGTTTTGCAGGATATATTATCCTTGGTTGGCAATGTTTTTCTTTCAAGATTTTATATATGTCATCCCATTTCCTTCTTGCCTGCATGGTTTCTGCCGAGTAATCAGAGCTTAGTTTTATTTTTTCCCCTCTGTATGTGACGTTCTGTGTTTCTCAAGCTGCTCTTAGGATTCTTTCTTTGTCTTTGGTTTTAGCGAGTGTGATTATGATATGCCTTGGTGATTTTCTTTTGGGGTCTATCCTATATGGGGTTCATTGAGCTTCTTGGATGGTCTACTTTTCATCTTTCATGATATTAGGGCAGTTTTGTTGTGAGCAATTCTTCAATGATCCTCTCTGTTTTCTCTTTTCTATCCCTGTTCTGGAACTCTGATCACTCAAAAATTTTTACTTTTGATTATATCCCACGTAATTCTCAGGGTTTCTTCATTTTTCTTTGTTCTTTTTTTCTGATTTTTCCTTAAAGTTGTATCCAAGTATTTGTATTCAGTTTTGCTGATCATGTCTTCCACTGTTTCAGATCTGCTCCTCGGCCCTTCTATGACACTGTCCATTTCTGAAATCTTGTTGTTTATCTTTTGGATTTCTAATTATTGTTTTTGTATTATTTCTAGTTGTGAATTTATTTTGGCATTTTGTTCCTGTATTATTTTCCTGAATTCTTCCATTTTTTGTCTGTCTTTTCCATGAATTTGTCTGTCTTTTCCATGAATTTGTCTATTTTTTCCTCAATTTTGTCTACTTTTTGCTTCAACTCTTGCATATCTCTGAATATTAGAGACTTGAATTTCCTATCAGGTAGTTCTAGT
>NW_004443945.1:16253017-16274471 GCF_000243295.1 Trichechus manatus latirostris | reverse complement strand
TGAAGGGGAGGGGCTGGGATGGGTTGTTTGTGGCACATACTGGGGCCAACAAGGTGAGATGGGGGTCAGTGCAGGGTAGTTTCTTGTAGGTCATGCTGGTGCTGCTCTTAAGTGCAAATTTCAGCCCATGATGCAGATATGCAGGAGTGATGGGGAAGGGGAGGTTGTGATGTATGGAGCTAGGTTGTGTACAGGAAAGAAGAGAGAGAGGAGAGAGAAACAGGAGTAAAAAAAGTGCTGAGGGAGTCTACTGTTGGAGTGGAGAGATGAGAAATCGAGAAATTGGAAAAAAAAAACAAAAATAAAAAAAAAATGCCCCCAGGGATCCCACCAGTGTGGCTGTGTAGACCAGGGAAGTGGTTCCCAAGCCAAGTAGTACAGCCTGGCTAGAAGGGGTGGAGATGATACACAGCACCAGGTATTCAGAAGACAGAAAAAGAATGTAAGTAGAAACAGATGAGAACTGAGAAATGAAGAAAAAAAGAAAAGAAAAGAAAAAAGCCCCCAGGGATCGCACCAGTGTGGCGGCATGGACCAGGGAAGTAGTTTCCCAGCAGAGCGGCACTTCACAGCCTGTCAAAAAGAAGCAAGGATGTCACACAGAATCAAGTGTTCACAAGAAAGGAGGATGAGGAGGTGAGAGGCAGGGAAGAAAGAAAAAGAGGCCAAACAAAGGAACACCATCAACAAGGAAATGGCAGTGAAGTGCTTCTGTCTATAGCGCCATGTTGGCTCCACCTCCCCAAGGGAAGTGTTATTGTTATCCACATTTCACAACATAAGAAACTAAGGCTTGGAGAAATTAAGTAATTTGTCTACTTAGTAAATGGCAGAGCCAGGATTTACACCCAGGAAGCCTGGCTCTATAAATTTTTGGAAACAACTTGCATTTGACATACTTTTAGAAATAAATTATTTCTTACATTTATTTTGTACATTAGGGTTGGTTTTAGTTCTAATTCCTTGAGTGGGGGAGAAGGTCAACTTATCTTTTCAGCCTGTGGGAATGGGAACTCTGAAGATCTTAATGTAGCTTTGACCTAAGTAGTAATTTGGGGAGAAAAATTTAACAAGGAAGATTTAAATCAAGGAAAATGAGAAAAGTAAGATAGTAAAAATATCCTGAATAAAACTATGTCCAAGGGCAAAAATGCCAAATACTGGGGAAACTGAGAAAATTAACACCCTCGAAAATTCCAGTGCCTCAGCAAAATACCACAAGACACAAAAAGAACATAGAAACAATGCTGATCCAAATGAACATGACAAAGAGAGTGAAAGTATTTCTAGGGATTACCAAATAATGGAAGACTATAATAACAACATTAAATATAATTAATAAACTAAGGGAAAACATAGGCAAAGAGCTAAAATAAATAAGGAAAACCATGCAAGAACAAAATGAGGATATAAAAAAGAGATATTACAACTGAAAGGGACAATAACTGAAATGACAAACACAACAGAAGGGCTTAACAACAGATTTAAACAAGTGAAGAAAAAATCAGCGAATTAGAGGATAAGATAGTTAAAATAAAAGATGCCGAAGATCAATCAGAATGGAGGCTCAAGAAGGCTGAATACAGTTTAACAGAATTATGGGACAACAAGAGACCTAATATATGCATCATGGGAATTCCAGAAGGAGATGAGAGAAAGGGACAGAAAGACTATATGAAGAAATAATGAAAGAAAATTTCTCCAATCTAACGAAGGACATGAATCTAAAAATCCAAGAAGTTCAAAGAACCCCAAGCAAGATAAAACCAAAAAAGATCTACACCAAGAAATATCATACGCTCTCAGAAAGTAAAGATAAAGAAAGAATCCTGAAAGCAGTGAGAGAGGAAAGAAGCAGTCACATACAAAGGATCCCCAATAAGATTAAGTGTCAATTTCTCCTCAGGAACATTGGAGGCCAGAAGGCAATGGAATGATATATTTAAAGTGCTGAAAAAAACAAAACAACTGTCAACCAACAATACTATACCCAGTGAAACTATCCTTCAGGAATGAGGGTGAAATTAAATCATTCCCAGACAAACAGAAGCTAAGAGAGTTCATTCCACTAGAACAGCCAAAAAAAAAAAAAAAGAATATAATAGGAGATCTGTAGACAGAAGGGAAAAAGCACTAGAAAGTAATTCAAAGCTATACACAAAAAGAAAGATCCCTAATAAAGGGAAATGCATGGATAAGTATAAGGGCTAATAATAAGATATTCATGCTTGATAATTCTACATCTTTTGTCCTTCATGTTTTTTAATAACAAATATATATAAGGCAAGGATAAAGTTATGCTACAGGGCACATGAAATATAAAGATGTAATTAGTGATAACAACAAAAGGGGGAGAGGAATGTTATAGATATAGAATTTCTTGTATGTTACTGAAGTTAAGTTGGCACCAACTTACCACAGAATGTTATAAATACAAGCTGTTAAATATAAGATTCATGGTAACCACTAAGAAAATATATAAAAAACATACACAAAAGAAAAGGAGAATGGAACCAAAAAGGCTCACTAAAATAAACCAACAAAATAGAAGAGCAAGCAGTAGTAAAGGACAAAGACAAAGAAGGCTTAAGACATACAAAAACCAAATAACAAAATGGCAGAAGTAAGTCACTTCTTGTCAGTAATTACAGTGAATGTAAATGGACTAAATGCCCCAATCAAAAGGCAGAGAGTGGCAGAAGGGATTAAAAAAAACATGACCCAGCTATATGCTGTTTACAAGAGACACACCTTAAACCCAAGAACACAAATAAGTCGAAAGTGAGAGGATGGAAAAATATATTCCATGCAAATAATAACCAAAAGAGAGCTGTGGTGGCAATCTTAATATCAAATAGACTTTAAGACAAAATCTATTAGAAGAGATAAAGATGGATATTATATAGTGATAAAAGTGTCAATTAATCAAGATTTATCAATCATAAATATATAGGCCCCCAACATTGGGACACCTAAATATATAAAGTGAACACTGACAGAATTGAAGGGAGAAATAGTACTACAATAATAGTTGGAGACTTCAATATGCCACTTTCAATATTGGACAGAACATCTAGAGAGAGATCAACAAGAAAATAGAGGTCCTGAATGACACTATAAACCAACTAGACTTAACAGACATATATAGAACACTCCACCCAAAACAGCACAACACACTCTACTCCAGTGCACATGGATCACTCTCCAGGATAGAGCATATGTTAGTTACAAAGCAAGTCTTGAGAAATTTTAAAAGATTGAAATCATGCAAAGTATTTTCTCTGATCACAATGGAGTGAAGCTAGAAATAGAAAAAACCTGGAAAATATACAAACATATGGAAATTAAATAGCACCCTATTAAACTACCAATGAGTCATGGAAGAAATCACAAATTTCCTAGAGTCAAATGAAAATGAAAGTACAACATACCAAAACTTACAGGATGCAGCGAAGGCAGTACTCAGAGGGCAACTTATAGCAATAAATGCCTACATGAAGAAAGAAGAAAGATCTCAGATCAACAGCCTAACTCAACAACTCCACAAACTAGAAAAAGAAGAGCAAACTAAGCCTAAACATACTGGAAGAAAGGAAATAACAAAGATCACAATAGAAATAAATAAAATTGAAAAGAGAAAAACAATAGAGAGAATCAATAAAACCAGAAGCTGATTTTTTTGAAAATATCAATAAGATTGGCAAACCTTTAGCTAGACTGACAAAGAAAGAAAAGGTGCAAATAACCAAAATAAAAAATGAAAGAGGGGACATTACAGCTGACTGAATAGAAACAAAGAGAATTATGACAGAATATTATGAACAATTGTACAGCAACAAACTGGATAACCTATATAAAATAGACAAATTCTTAGAAGCACACAACTTACCCAAACTTACTCAAGAGGAAGTAGAAAGTCTCAACTGACCCTTAACAAGTGAAGAGATCAAATAAGTGATCAAAAACCTCCCAACAAAAAAAAGTCCTGGGCCAGATGACTTCACTGGGGAATCATACCAAACATTTAGAGAAGAATTGACATCAATACTATTTAAACTCTTCCAAAAGATAGAGAAGAAAGTACTACTCCCTAATTCATTCTATGAATTAAACATAACCCTGATACCCAAACCAAAGATTTCACAAGAAAAGAAAACTACAGGCCAATAACTCTTCTGAATATAGACACAAAAATTCTCAATGAAATACTAGCAAACAGAATCCAACAGCATATTAAAAGAGTTATACTCCATGACCAAGTGTGATTTATTCCAGGAATGCAGAAAAGATTAGAAAATCAATTAATGTAATACACCACATCAATAGATGTGGACACAGAAAAAGCATTTGATAAAATCCAACACTCTTTCTTGATTAAAACCCTTAAGAAGATTGGAATAGAAGTGAAATTCCTCAATATCATTCAAGGCATCTATGAAAAGTGAACAGCTAGCATAATGGAGAAAGACTGAGAGCTTTCCCCTGGAAATCAGGAGCAAGACAAAGGTGCCCACTCTCACTACTTCTATTCAATATTGTGTTAGAGGTCCTAGACAAAGTAATAAAATAAAACAAACAAACAAAAAAAAGAAATAAAAGGTAACCTGACTTCAAAAGAAGTAAAAATCATCTCTATTCACAGATGATATGAACCTTGTACAGAAAATCCCAAAGAGTCCACAAGAAATCTTCTAGAGCTAATAAAGGAATTTAGCAAAGTTTCAGGGTACAATGTCAACAAATAAAAATCAGTTGGGTTTCTATACATCAGCAATGAGAAATCTGAAAAGGAAATTAGGAAACAATTCCATTTACAATAGCATCTAAGAGAACAAAATACCTAGGAATAAATCTAACCAGGGATGTGAAGGCTTATACAATGAAAGCTATAAAACACTGCTGAAAGAGATTAAAGCAGACTTAAGTAAATGGGAAGATGTTCCATGTTCATGGATCGGAAAAGTTAATATTGTTAAGATGTCTATACTACCCAAAGCAATCTATAAATTCAAGACAATCCCCAACAAAATTCCACAGCCTTCTTTACAGAAATAGAAAGACCAATCCTCAACTTTATATGGAATGGCAAGAGGCCCTGAATAGCTAAAGCAATGTTGAAAGAGAAGAACAAAGTAGGACTCACACTTCCTGACTTTAAAACATACTATACAGCTACAGTAATCAAAACAGCCTAGTACTGGTGTAATAACAGACACATAGACCAATGGAATAGAATTGAGAGTCCAGAAATAAACTGACACATTGGTGGTCAACTGATTTTTGACAAGGGTGCTAAGTCCATTCAATGGAAAAAGAAGAGTCTCTTCAATAAATGGCACTGGGAAAACTGAATTTCCACATGCAGAAAAATGAAACAGGATACATGTCTCATACCATACACAAAAACAAATTCAAAATGGATTAAGGACCTAAATGTGCAAACTAAAACCATAAAAAATTCTTAGAAGAAAAAGCAGGGGCAACACTGTCAGGCTTACCTTTTTAACAGTGGATTATCTACCATATTTTTATGCAAATAATGTGTGCCTTCTATGTTGGTTTGCCAACCATGCCCTTCCCCAGCAAGGTATTTTCATAAGCGCCACTATGCCAATTTTTTTTAACATGTTGCTATAAGAAAAATTGGCATAGCCCACTTATGAAAATACCTCACTGGGGAAGGGCGTGGTTGGCAAGCAAACGTAGAAGGCACACGTTATTTGCACAAAAATACGGTAATATAATAACAAAAGCACAAACGGCAAAAGAAAAAATAAATAAATGGGGCCTCATAAAAATTAAAAACTTCTTTCATCAAAAGGCTTCACAAAAAAAGTGAAAAGACAAGCTACCGACTGGGAGAGTATCTTTGTAAACCATGTATCTGACAAGAATCTAATAACCAAAATACATATAAAACTTAGACAACTTAACAAAAAAAGACAAATAACCTAATCATAAAATGGGCAAAGGACTTGAATAGACATTTCACCAAAGAGTACATTTAAATGGCCACCAAACATACAAAAAGATGCTCAGTGTCATTAGCTATCAGAGAGATGGAAATCAAAACCACAATGAAATACCATTTCACTCTCACTAGGATGGCTAAGAAAAAAAAAACAAAAACTGAAAATAACAAATGTTGGCAAGGATGTAGGGAAACTGGAAACCTTACCCATTGCTGGAGGGAATGCAAAATGGTAGAGCCATTCTGGAAACAGTGTGGCGGTTCCCCCAAAAACTAAAAATAGAGCTACCATAGGACCCAGCAATTCCACTCCTAGGCATATACCCAAAAGACTTGAAAGCAGAGATGCAAACAGAAACTTGTACACCAATATTCACTGCAGCATTATTCACAATAGCCAAAAGGTAGAAACAGCCTAAATGCCCACCAACAGATGAATGTTGTTGCTGTTGTTGTCAGGTGCTATCAAGTTGGTTCCGACCCATGGCGATACTATGTACAACAGAACAAACACTAAGGAGCATTTCGGCAGCCAGTAACATAATTCAAAGGCAGCAATTCTTCTTTTGTCCTCCTTATTCATTGTACAGCTTTTGCATGCATATGAGATGACTGAAAACACCATGGCTTGGGTCAGGCACAACTTAGTCCTCAAAATGACATCTTTGCTTTTTAACATTTAAAGAGGTCTTTTGTGCAGATTTTCCCAAAGCAATATGTCGCTTGATTTTTTGACTGCTGCTTCCATGGGCATTGATTGTGGATCCAAGTAAAATGAAATTCCCCTGACAATTTCAGTATTTTCTCCAGTGTTGCTTATTATCCAGTTGTGAGGATTTTTGTTTTCTTTTTATGTAGAAGTATAACACATACTGAACGCTGTAGTCTGATCTTCATCAGTAAGTGCTTCAAGTCCTCTCCACTTTCCGCAAGCAAGGCTGTGTCATCTGCATATCGCAGGTTGCTAATGAGTTTTCCTCCAATCCTAATACTCTGTTCTTTATATAGTGCAGATTCTCAGATTATTTGCTCAGCATATAGATTGAATAAGTTTGGTGAAAAGATACAACCCTGTCGCACAGCTTTCTTGACTTTAAATCACACAGTATTCCCTTATTCTTGTTTGAATGATTTGTTCCCTTGTTTGAATGACTGCCTCTTGGTCTATGATCAGGTTCCTCATGAGCACAATTAACTGTTCTGGAATTCCCATTTTTTGCAATGTTATCCATAATTTGTTATGCTTCATACAGTAAAATGCCTTTGTACAGTCAATAAAACACAGGTAAACATCTTTTTGGTATTCTCTACTTTCAGCCAAGATCCGTCTGACATTAGCAATGATATCCCTTGTTCTACATCTTCTTCTGAATCTGGCTCGAATTTCTGGCAGTTCTCTGTTGATGTACTGCTGCAACCACTTTCAAATGATCTTCAGCAAAATTTTATTTGCATATAATATTAATGATATTGTTTGATAATTTCCACATTCTGTTGGATCCCTCTCTTTGGAATGGGCACAAACATGGATCTCTTCCAGTTTGTTGGCCAAGTAGCTGTCTTCCAAATTTCTTGGCATAGATGAATGAGCACTTCCAGTGCTGTATCCGTTTGTTGAAGCATCTTAATTGGTATTCTATCAATTCACAGAGCCTCGCTTTTCACCAATACCTTCAGTGCAGCTTGGACTTCTTCCTTCAGTACCATCAGTTCTTGATCATATGCTACCTCCTGAAATGGCTGAATGTCGACCAGTTCTTTTTGGTACAGTAACTCTGTATATTCCTCCCATCTTCTTTTGATGCTTCCTGCGTCATTTAATATTTTCCCCATAGACGCCTTCAAAATTTCAATTAGAGGCTTGAATTTTTTCTTCAGCTCTTTCAGCTTGAGAAATGCCGAGTGCGTTCTTCCCTTTTGGGGAAGAATAGATGAATAAATAAACAAAACATAGTACATACATACAATGGAATACTACTCAGCCAGTCAGAGAAATGAAGCCCTGATACATGCTACAATATGGATGGAGATGGAAGACGTTATGCTGAATGAAATAAGTAAATACCAAAAGGACAAACATTGTATGATTCCACTTATATAAAAAGACAAGAAAACACCATATGTATAGAGAACAAAGTTTATGAGTGGTTACCAGGAACAGGAGGGAGGGGGAAAGAGGGGTTCAACAGTGATGGAAGTACTACATTGATTAAGGGTAGGATTGCACAGATGATTATTGTAATTGCTCTTAATAACTTGTACACCTGTAAAAATTTGAATTGGTAAAATCTGTGTGATAGATATATTTACAACAATGACCAAAAAAAAAAAAAAAATAGTAGCTGTTGAGGCTGCTTACATGCAACCAAAAACCTCATGGGATCTAGTTTCTTGGTTTGGAGGTTTAGGGTCATGGTGACATGTTCAGTGCTTCTGGTCTGCCTCCTAGTTCACTGCATAGTGCCTGGGGTCTTAAAAGCTTGCAAGCAGCCATCCAAGGCACAAAAATTGGTCTCTATTCACCTGGAGCAACAGAGGAAGAAGGAGCATCAGGAATAGAAGGATTATGTGGAATGTGTGTCTAATTGCCTCCATGAAAAACTGCCTCCCTTGCCATGAGACCAGAACTGGATGGTGCCTGGCTATCATTACTGAATATTTCAATCAAAGATTCTATAGAAGAATCCTGACCAAAAGGAGGAAAATGCAGAACAGAATTTAAAATTTTTATGGACTCCAGACTTCATGAAGCCATGGAGGGTGGATGCACCCCTGAAACTATTGCCCTGAGATAATCTTTAAATCTTAAACCAAAAATATGCCTTTAAACTTTCTTAAAACCAAACAATAATTTAGCTTAACTAGTAAAAAAAATATCTGCCTTGAGCATTAAGCTCTTTTAAGAACTATCTATATGGGATCAAACTGGCAACAGCAACTTGAAATATTAGATAGGAACTGTAGGGGGCAGTGAATTTATGTTAATGGGGGAGGAACAACTCAGAAAAGGAGGGTGAGAATGGTTTTACAACTCGAAGAATGTAATCAATGTCACTAAATGGTATGAGTAGGAACTGTTGAATTGATGTATGTTTTGCTGTGTATATCCTCAACAACAAGAACAACAAAATAAAGAAAGAAAAAAAAAAAAACTATTCCCAAATTATATTATAGTCTTAACTGAAGCAAATATTTAGATTACACAGACTTGGGTAACTCTTGTTCCCCATTATGACGGAATATAGCTTATATTTAAACTAGTGCTCTCACTGAGAATAGTATAATAGCTGTGTTTTTTAAAATAAGCTAATGGAAGGCATCAAAGAGCAACCAAGACAGCAATAACTGGAAATATCAAGATTTCAGATAAAAGGGAAATATACTGAGGTGAGCCCAACATTTTTCACATCATCTGCTGCTTTTCCCCTCATAGGATTTGATGATTCTTAAGTGCTATGGAGCTCTTGGAATTCTCACAGGAATGGAGGGACAAACATTGTAGTACAGATCTTACAAAGTATCTGGGACTTGAGGGATTAAGATCCTGGTAAAAAAGAATAACAAAGAAGTGATGCCATCATTTTGGATTGTTTTCTCCTTGAAGCATATGGCAATTCCTAAATGGTGAGAGGCAAGAACACAAAAAGTCAAGCAAAAAACAAAAAACAAACAAACAAACAAACAAAATGTAGCTAAGAAGCTAAAAGCATAAATGGTGATTTTGGCAGTCTTACAGTATGGGGACAGTGAAAATTGGAGTTCAGGATCCTCCAAGGAGTTAAAGCCTAGTAAACACCCTAGGTTTTCAGGCTTCATATGTGAAAGGCTATGCCATAGAAATAATGGAAATCAGGAAACAGATGAACCCTCACAAAAACCAGAAACCATTCTAGAATGATTTCAATCCCTGATTGGATTCGGATAATTTGCCCCTACTCTACCTGTCAGAGAAAATTAACCTTTTCTAGAGAAAAATGATGTTATCCAGAACCTCTACAGATTTTCATACACCATCTCCAATTCAACCTAAAACTAACAAGCATGCCAGGGGATAGGTCTACCTGACCAAAACTCAAGGGGAAAAAATAGACAATAGAAAGAGATACATAGGTTGTTCAGCTTTTATAGTTATCAGACAACACTAAAATAACTGTAATTAATACGTTCAAGGAAATAGATGACAAAATGGAGAGTCTCACCAGCAAAAAAAAAGGAATCTATAAAAATGAAACCTATTAAAGCTCAAGAATAGAAAAATACAATAACTGACATTAAAAACACAATAGATAGTCTCAAGAGCACAGATGACACATCGGAAGATAAAATTAGTGAAATAAAAGATAGATCAATTGATAAAATCCAGCCTGAAGCCTGATGAGAAGAAAAGAATGGAAAATATAGAAAAGAACATAAGAGGCATTTGCAACATGATAAAAAGACTAACATATGTGTATTTGGAGTCCTAAATGGACAGGAGAAAGAGAATAGGGCAGAAGCAATACTTGAAGGGAATTGGCTGAGAAATTTCCAAAATTAACAAAATACATCAAGCCACAGATTTAAGAGGCTCTATCGTCCCCCACATAGAATAACTACAAAGTACATCATGACGAACCTGCTGAAAACCAAAGACAAAGACAAAAACCTTAAAAGCAGAGAGAGTTAAAAAAAAGTCATTTTACCTTTAAAGGAAGGAGCCCTAGTGGCACATTGGTTAAATTCTTGGCTACTAAACGAAAGGTTTGTGATTCGAACCTACCCAGCAGCTCCTCAGGCAAAAGACCTGGCAATCTTCTCCCATAAGGGTTACAGTCTAGAAAACCGTATGGGCTAGTTCTATTCTGTCTCATGGGGTCGCAATGAGTCAAAATCGACTCAGAGGCACCTAACAGCAACAACCTTTAAGGAGTAACAAAAGACTTTTCAACAGAAACTATGAAATCAAGAAGACAATGGAATGACAAACTTTGAAGTGGTGAAAGAAAATATAATTCTCAGTATTTGAGGATCCTGTATTTGTGAACTCTCCTACTCACTCACATTTATTTGTAGTTCCAAAATAAATGCTCATGGTGTTTTCACAGTCATTTGTGGACATGTGCAGAGCTGTGAAAAATTTAAGTGACCTGATGTGCATGTTACCACCAGCTGAGATTGAACAAAGCAACACTCGACATTCTTGTTTCAGTTCTCATGCTGTAAACAAGTGTTGTTTTCATGCTCTATGTAATGCCACATTTCTTGCACTTTTGTGCTTTTTGTTGTTGATTTCACTGTTTAAAATGGCCATCAAGCATAGTGCTGAAGTACTGTCTAGTGTACCTAAGTGCAAGAAGGCTGTGATGTGCCTTACAAAGAAAATTTGTGTATTAGCGAAGCTTTGTTACTAAATAAACAATATATATAAAATAAGGCATCTTTAAACAGAAAAACACATAAAACAAGGTTATGTCTTGATTGGTTGACAAAAATGTTATGAACAGAGACTCACAGGAATCTATCCCTGTATTTCTCCTAAGAGCAATGATTCGATAATTCATGTTTGCAGCAACTTTATAGAACATAACTACTCTGAATAATGAGAATTATCTGTCACTGCTAATTTTGAATTCTACACACAGAAAAAATGTCTTTTAAAAATAGAGGTGGAGGAGCTTATACTACTGGGAAGATAGAATATGTATCCTTTTTCCCTATTCCTCCCACTAAGTACAACTCAAAACCATGAACATTATATATAAAGGGAACATAAGGAAACTGAAAGGTGGAGAGAAAAAGCTGACCCAAGGAATAAAACGGTGGTGAGTTCCATGTGTTTTCTTTTTGTATCATATATCTCAGACTTGGAGCTGAAGAAGAAGCATATCAGAATCATAAATGCTGCAGATGAAAAGAGCATCTTGATGTTAGCTCTTTGAAACCCACTTTGTACTTCTTGACCTCCAGAACTACATGATAATAAAGTTGTGTAGTTTTAAGTTGCTAACTTTGCAGTAATTTGTTATAGAAACAATAGGAAACTAACACAGGCAACGAGTGTGTACTGAGTAAGTCTTCTGGGCAAGACCCTACAGAGGAAATGAAGATGAGTTCAGCCACCAGGAGTTAGTAGGGCAGAGAAGGATAGAGAGTAAGTACCCCAAGAGAGATAACAACAAAGTGCTATGGGACCCCAGGGGAGGAAGCTATCCCTTCCAGCTAGGAGCAAACCCACTACTGAAAAACTTCCTGCAGTATCTTCACAGCAGGTCTCTCAGAAGGCAGAGAGTTGACCTAGTCGGCCTTCGGCAGTTCTGTCAAGCCCTCTGATTATAGAATTTCTATCTACAAAAGGATTTAAATTGGCCATCACAATATTTTCACAAGAACTTGCCTGATTGTGAGTCAGGTCAGAGAATGTGCTAAAAGGCAAGCAAGAAAAGGAACCAAGGGACCATACACTTTCTATCAGCTACAATTAAGATGTGTCCAGCTTTTCAGAAAAGGGTTTGTTCTTGAACTGGCTGAAATGAGAGGGTCAATATCCAAAGCTAACCTGTGGACCTGTTCTGTCAAACCTGCCTTGAGGCTATTTTAATTTCCTGCATTCATGTCTTTGGGTAGCCACACATTTTTTATATGGGTATCAACCAAGGAACCAAAATGTAAGTCATTCAAAGGGCACTGGGTTGAGAATCAAAGTTATATAAATTCCAGTCTACCCTCTACCAAAACAGTCTGTGAAAGAAGCTCATCACAGAAGCATTTAGGGCCTTGATTTTTTTTTACATATATAAAATGAGGATGTCGATTTATGAATTTTCCATAATGTAGTGTTGTCAGTATCCTCAGAGCTCAAGTGTGATATCAGCAATTTCACCAAATAGAAGTGAAAGCCCTGGATCGTCATGCCAGGGCTGGGAGAGACTCAAAGAGAATTTCTGGAGCAACAACACTAGTCACTGGCCTTTTCTCCAAGCAATTTTTATAAGGAATTTCATCATGAAATCTTCAATTGCCAGTAAAAAGAGTTTAAACTAAGGTGGGAATGGAAAGGCAATGGGGATGGTGGGGGCACTCACCAAAGCAGAAGAATCATGAAGTCAAGATGAAAAGGAAGATTTCTGACTCATTAAGTCTGCCAACTTGGGAATGAGTAACCATGGAACCTTCTAAAAGAATTATGAGAGGCTTGGAGACAGAGCCCTATCAGCGTGAGTCCTCAGCTACAGTCTCTGAGCTACCCTAGAGCTTCTTCAGTTCCTATTAATTCCTCCTCAGGTTCTGTGAGCCACCTCAACATCATACCAATAACTTCTCTTTTCACTTAAGCTAGCTTGAGTGTATTCTGTCACTTGAAACCAAGTGAAGTCTAATACAAACACCATCAGCACATCTTTGTCCTTTACCAAGTTAGTGCCACTGACTTCCCAAAATAAAAAATGACCTTAAAAAACCCACTGCCATCGAGTCAATTCCACTCATAGCGACCCTAGAGGATGGAGTAGAACTGCCCCATTGGGTTTCCAAGGAGTGGCTGGTGGATTTGAACTGCTGACCTTTTGTTTAGCAGCTGAGCTCTTAAACCACTACACCACCAGAGCTCCAAAAATGACCTTGGAGGTTATGTACTTCAATTAGTTCATTCGTGCAAAAATCTTTAATGAGTGGTCTCTGTGTGCCAGGCATGGTGCTAGGCTGGGGGGTACTGCAATGAACAAGAAAGTCACAGATATTGGTCTCATAGAACTTATAGTGAATTAAAGAATTCCAACATTTAATAAATATTGAGTGATATAGAAAGGTAGCTACCTGGTTCTAATCCAAGAGGATTTAACTCAGATATTGAGTGATACAGAAAGGTAGCTACCTGGTGCTAATCCAAGAGCATTTAACTCAGTCTGGGGCTTCATGGAAGGGCTCCCGGAGGATAGAACTCTCAAGTGAAGAAGAAAGAGGATGAGTGAGCCGGTTGAGGAGTTAGAGCAGAGAAAACAGAATTTTAAAACCTCAGAGATGAGGGGGAGTATGGCATGTTAGAGGCATTGAAAAAGAGACCAGACCCAAATAGAATGGAGGAAAAAAAAACACAGAAAAGAACTCAAACTCTTAGTAAGTCCAAACTTACTGGACTAGTTGAGACTGAATGACTCACTGAGACTATGGCCCTGAGATACTCTTTAATTAAACCTTGAACCTAAACTATCCCCTGAGGTCACCCATTAGTGAAAAACCAGATTGGCACACAAAACAGAAACTCATGAATGCATTAAAAAACCATCTATATGAGACCAAACGGTCAACAATTACTCTAAAACGAAGACGAGAAGACAGAGAAACTAGAGTACTGGAAATGGAACAACCAGAATGCAGTTAATGAGAATGTTGACACATCGTGAAAAATGTAACTAATATCACTGAACAACTTGGGTAGAAATTGTGAAATAGGAACCTAATTTGCTGTGTAAACTTTCACCAAAAACACTATAAAATATTATAAAAAAAGAGACCAGGGTGGTACAATGCTAAGAAGAGTAAATGGTACATGATGAGCTAGGCAATTATGGGGTAGCTTGTAGACAGTTCTGTAAGCCATTGTAACAAGGAGGGAACTGAGCAACTTGCTCAAGGACACTCAGCTAGCAGGTGGCCAATTGCTTAGGTCATCTGATTTCAAGACCAACTAATTTGTAAGTAATATTCTTTTTTAAAATTTCTCTTCTGATTATAAAGTTTCCACACGCCTATTACAGAGTAAATATATTTTTTATTGGCACAAAGACCACTATGCAAATTGCTCCACAGGTTGTCCAGTACACACCCTGCGCAATGCACATGGCAACTTTGAACTACATCACATTCTTTTGCCCAGTCATGATCACCCACAACAAACAGATTAGCCTCAGAAGCTAAACATCCTGAATATGCCTTCAATGATAGGATTTGTCTATATTGAGCCATAAATAGGTCCCAGGATTAGGGTTCATTGTGAAAATCTGTCCGTGTACACGAAAGACCCTCCCATATGGCAGCTGCTTGCTCATTTTTACTACATAAAACTATAGACTTGAAGATAATCTTCTAATGATTATAATCAGAGAAGTGTCTCTGGAAAACTCCATCAGCACATCCCCCGATCTCTTCACAACTTGCTCTTTGGAAACTTTCTGTGCATTTCAAAACCAGAAAATGATGTTTTAATCCCACAAACCATAGAAGCCATTGTGATGTTCCTGCCTCTTCCCCGACTGCCAGCAGCTCCAATTCCTTGGTCAGTCTCAGACTGAGCACTTCTGATAATGACTCATGCGCCAGAATAGAAGCCCCTTGTTCTTCCTCCTGGGAAGGCGCTAGGCAAGGCTACCAGAACCAGCTTTCCCCCTCCTAGCTGGTGAAGCAAACAGACAAGACTCGCAAAGCCTGGGAGATAGATAAAGCACTTGATTAAGATGCCATCCTATTTACACAGCTAATTGGCAGATCGTTTTAAGAGTTCATGCCTTAGAATTTGTTCTTTCTGGATTGTCATTTTATTTTCCTGCTACCCACATTAAAAGAAAGTCTCTTTTGCCTGTCCTCGAAGTTCCCAAGCCTAATAATAATCACTGTTTCAGTCTCTTGCCTTGAGTTTCTGACAGCATAAATAATGCAGGTGCACAGAAATAAAACATGGCTATGCTGGCTTTTGCTTCTTCAGCCAATCAGCAACAACAAAAAAAAAAAAAAAAAAAGGGAAAGAGATTGAATTGATAGAAAGATGCATTTTACTGTCCAGCTGCCAAGAAGGCATTGCCGACAATGAGGATTTCAAAATAATAACCCTAAAGAGATGAGGTTCAGAGGGTCCCATTCAGTGCAGCCAGCAGCCTGAAAGACGCATTGTTCCTAGCAGGTCAGGTGGAAGACTCCCTCCCGTGAATGCAGCATTCTGAGGAAATGCTAAGCCATCCATTGTTTTAAAGACCCTCTGACACCAGAAATTTCCAATATGATTTGGTTCTCAGGGAGCAACACTATATCCTCACAGGTGTGGAATAATCAGCCATCTAAGAACAGCAGCTTCTCCAAAAACAGCTACGGAAAGGAGAGAGCTACAATCGGTCTATTTTAAATCTGTATCGGGGACTCCTGGTTTAATGTTTGCATTCTGAACACTTGTGGTGAAGTTGTGAAATCCAACTGTACAGCTGGTTGGCGGGGGCGGGATGGGGGTATGGGGATGCTAGTAGGAGGTCTTTGCCCCGGGAGGCATCTGGACTTATAAATACATTCTTTAAAATGTCAACTTTTAAAAATTAAAATAACTTTAAACATTATAAAATGAAGTGCCCCAAAATAAAAACAAAAAAATCACTCAGTCCATGATTCTGTGCAAGACTTTTTCTCCATTTTTTCTCATGCTCTCCTCTAATCTTTAATACAATGAAGAAAAAAATAAACATAATAACAATAATAATACTTAAGTAGGAACTTTTTGGGGCTTGCTCTGTCCTTGGCGCTGTGCTCATTGCTTCATGGGAATTATTTCCTTTGATCTTCACAATAACCCCGTGAGGTAAGTACCATTATTATAGACATGAGAAAATGGAGTCTTAGGAGAGATTCAGTTACTTCCCTGAGGTACCTGACTTAGTGAAGTGGAGTAAGATAGTTCCTGTAAGAGCTGGCCCTCAAATCCAAGACACTGAGAAGCCAAAGAGTTTCCCTTTTATCACTTTAGCTAATACATACTTTCTACAAGCTACAAAGCCTTGCACAAGTATAAGCTTAAAAATGGGAGAAGCCATTGTTCTTCCTCTTGCTGCTTGTGGCAGCATGTCCAGCAATGGCAGTAGGTTCTGGCAGCAGCACCTGCAGGTGGCTCTGGGCTCCCGTGGTGCTGGCTGTTCCTGCAGTAACAGCCTTGGGCAGCTGTGGGGTCCAGCATCCTTTGCAGTTCCAGCAGTGGCATCAGCAGGTTCAAAAGGAGATGTAGACTCCAGTAGTTCCAATGGGTGTACTCCTGGGCTCTGGAGTAGCCAAGTATGTTAACGCCGTCCCTGGATGGTGCAAGTGGATAATGCACTTGACTGCTAACCAGAACGTTGGAAATTGGAATCCATTCAGAGGCACCTCGAAAGAAAGACCTGGTGATCTACTTCCGAAAAATCAGCCATTAAAAACTCTATGGAGCACAGTTCTACTCTGACACATGGGGTCGCTGTGAATCAGAATCAACTCCACAATAACTGGGACACCCTTACTGGTGTAAGTAGTCAAAAAATAAATGAGAAACCCCTTTCTGAAGACCAGAATCACATTTAATACATATTGAACCTATAAAATACAGTCTAATTGGTTTTATAAGTCTTGCCAGAATATAAAAATGTCCACTGATATTTGGCATTTATGGAGAGTTCAAAAGTTTTCTGATGACAAATGGCATCTCCTCATAGAATGCTGGAATAGTTTTGGTAAGTAACTACAGTTTTAGGAAATTAAAAATATAGTGAACATGTAGAATGTAATTTTTTTTTTCTTGCTATTGGCAAGGCCGTGAAACACTCTACTTAATCAAAAGAACTGAAAAAGAGAGATCTTAGAGCTGGCTGAAAAACTAGGTCCTGGAACCTCCTATTAAAAAAGCTGCAATTCTAAGAGGTACTGACATCAAAAACAAGAATGATCCTTCAATGCTCTTCCTTCAAGTCGAACTTTCCATATATAATGCCTCCCCACTGGTGAACATCTTTCCAACCACCATCTTGAGTTAGGTCTGCCTTATAATTTCACAGAATTCCTTAGGACAAAGGTATTGAAACAATATTTCTGGTCAAACCAGGTAAGACTTTGAGCAAATGAAAAAGTAAAGACCATTAATTCCAGACTTCTTAAGGTTCATGGCATGGAACCATTTTTAAAAAGCAGGCCGAAGCCAATGGACATTCATGGGTCTCATGAGTCCTTAAACTACTAGAAAATTCAAGACTGTACTTAGAAGGTATTGTTCTTTAAATAGAGTTTAAGATCAGAATACAGGAAAGCCCTAGAGGACGCCCTTCCATAAAATCCTCTCAGTATGGTGGAGGATGACAACAACCCCACTGGCAACACCACTGAAGCAATTATATAGAGGAGTGTAAATTTAGTCAGCTGAGGAGGAAAACTCTGGAAAGACCCCTCAGTTTGTCTTCCAAAGTCCTAGGAGGAAAATTGAATGTAGTAGCTCACTTATTGATCTACATGGAGTTAGTGTGCCTTGCAAGTTTTAATTTCCTTTTGATTCACTCTCAAAAGGAAACAATGTAAGCCCTACAATTATCCTGAACAAAATGTCATTTAATTGTTATCAAACTTTTACATTCAGTCAATTGTTTCTTTGTTCTGATCTGAAAGAATAAGGGAAAAAAATACCTTCTGTAAGTAGAGCATGGGAAATATTCTCTATTCTAGCTGTCATCTTGGTCTACTCCCAACCTCTATATAGAAGCTGGAATATACTATTACTGGCTATATTTGTTACCAATCAGTGCCAACCTACCTATCTATTGAGCCCTCCCAGTTTGCACTGGACTTTTGTACCATGACCCTGATGGAGCCTAATACTGTGTCCACGAGCAAAAATTATTATTGCTATTCTCACAGGCCAACAACAGCTTCCAGAATTACAAGTAAAGCCGCAATACAGGGGTACAAAAACACAGACCCTGCCTTCCCTCAATAATCCACTATACATCCCTCCTCATTACTTTATCTAAATCCTAAAATTTATTTACATTTCTATTGTAATTTAGATGAAGGTTTACAGAGCAAATCAGTTTCTCATTAAACAATTAATACACATATTGTTTTTGTGACATTGCTTGCCAACCCCACGAAATGTCAACACTCTCCCTTTCTTGACCTTGGGTTCCCCATTACCAGCTTTCCTGTCCCCTCCTGACTTCTTGTCCTTGCCCCTGGGCTGGTGTTTAGTCTCATTTTATTTTATGGGCCTGTCTAATCTTTGGCTGAAGAGTGAACCTCAGAAGTGACTTCAGTACTGAGTTAAAAGTGTGTCTGTGGGCCATACTCTCAGGGTTTCTTCAGTCTCTGTCAGACCAGTAAGTCTGGTGTTTTTTTGTGAGTTAGACTTTTCTAAAATTTATTTTTTGGCTGAACCACTGCTTCTACCACACCTATTCAGATACTGAGCTCAGTAAACTTACTACTGTCCTTGTGAATTTGGTTTAGTCAACAATAAGAAAAGCTGAAAAGGGCAAAGAACTGAGTAACTACTATTTGCCCAGCCATGCAGAACTCTTTAATAATAATTCTTTTACTTAATCCTGACAAGAACCCTATAAGTCAAGAAGTAGTATTCCCATCTTACAGGTAATAAAACTGAAGGTTATTAAATTGACCAAAGTTGCAAAGAAAGAATGAAGTGAACCCAGATCTGAGATTTGAACCCAGATCTCTTTGGTTTGAAAACCTACACTCTTTTGATTGCCCCACAGTATGATATTCAGACTGGAAAGATGCCATCATTTATTCATAACAAGCCAACAACAAACCCTATATGATACTGAACAGGAATCTGAACATTATCATCCACTAGAGTCATTATACAGCAGACTATGTTTCTGAAATGTGATAGGGAATATTTTCCATGAGGTAATTAACAGTCATCATTTTATTTCCATCTCCTTCCTTTTTGAAGAAATTGTGTGGTTACCTCCATAACTGACCCAGTCTGTAGAACTTGATGTCCTGTCCTGCAGTGATTCTACCAGGCCTAGCACTGTCTTTAAATGGCACTTCTCAAGTGGTAAGCCTAGACAACATAGTTCATAAAGTCAATGTTCTACATCCTAGTTTTGTGAGTAGTGTCTAGGGTCTTAAAAGCTTGAGAATGGCCATTTAAGATACAACTATTGGTCTCTACTTGACTGGAAAAAGAGAATGAAGGAAACTAAAGACTCAAAGAAGAAACTAGTCCACAGGACTAACAGCCCACATGAAACACTGCCTCTTCTAACCTGAGACCAGAAGAACTAGATAGTGCCCAGCTACCACTCCTGACAGTTCTGACCAGGGACACGATAGAAGGTTCTGGATAGAATAGGAGAAAAATATAGAATAAAACTCAAATTCCTAAAAAAAGGCAGAACTAGTGGACTGATAGAGACTAGAGGAATCCCTGAGATTATCATCCTAAGATGCCCTTTGAACTTGGCATATTGAAGCCACTCCTGGAGGTCACTTTTCAGCCAAACAATAGATTGGCTTATAAAATAATCTCACCCGTGAGTAATATGTCTCTTAAGCAACCAACTATATGAGACAAAATGGTCAACATTTACCCAAAAGCAAAGATGAAAAGGCAGGGAAGGGGAGGGAAGCTAGATCAATGGAAACAGAACAAACAGAATGGAAATAATGAGAATACTAACACATTGTGAAAACTGTAACCAATGTCATGGAACAATTTGTATAAAAATTGTTAAATGGGAACCTAATTAGCTGTGTAAAGTTTCACCTGAAACACAATAAAATATATATTTTTAAAAATGGCAAGCCTAGGGCCACTTGCACCCATTCTCTTGTCATCCTCTGAGAAGAAAGTCCAATCTCACGATTAACTCAGCACAGAGTCAGGGTGCATCTCTACCTCCAGTGTGCACAGCAGTATTCTGGGGAACTTGAAGAAGAGCTCATTGTCTGATGGGCTTGTTCTTGAGGATCTTCCAGTCCAGTTTATCCATACATGAAGCAGTCTGAGGATGTAAGGAAGTTATGAGAAAACTTGCAAGGACAGAGGAGTACGGCATATAGAGCAGCCCCAACCAGTGGGTCCTTGAACAATCCAGTTAGATCTAGGCCACCTTAGAATGTGGATAAATGGAGAAGTAGGACAATCCTTAAGATATGTATTCCCACCACACCTACTACAGCTCAAGAGGCTAAGGATTATTCTGAACTAGATCCAAACTATCCTCGGGCCTCCAAGCTAATTCCAACAACCAGAAAACTTTGAATCTAAGCCCCAGGGTATCCTATGGCAGGATAACATACCGAGTCACTAATTTGGCTCTGCCCTCTCTACAGTTTTTCCTTCTCTTCAATAGAAAGTAGTCAGGCTCTGAGATCCCGTGACTTACGCTGAGTTCCCTTGAGTTAAAGCAGTGGTTGGAAAACTCTTTCTACAAATGAGCAGATAGTATTTTATGCTTTGCAAGCCATACTGTCTCTGTTGCAACTATTCAACTTTACTATTGTGGCACTAAAGCAGCCATAGCCAATACATAAATAAATGGGTACTGCCAATTTCCAATAAAATTTTATTTAAAAAAGCAGGTGGGGAGAATAGCAAATGGTGCTCTAGGCAGAAGCACCATGCCATCCCTCCATAGCAAAGACCCGAAAACTAAGCCAAACAGAGAAAAAAGCAATCCTGAAACCCTAAAACATCAAATGAAGAGATAAAGAACTCAGCCAAGCACCAAATGGAGTGAGAAAACTGACAGAGAATGGAGAGTGAGG
>NW_004443945.1:16251010-16252769 GCF_000243295.1 Trichechus manatus latirostris | reverse complement strand
CATTTGTTGCCTGCTGGTGTTGCTTTTTCCACTTCTTTTGATTGCTTCCTTACCTCTCACCACCTCCCCCTCCTTTCGCTCAAATACCTGGCTCCGTGCCCCATCTTTGCTTCTTCCTAAGGGGCTGTGGAGCTCCTTTCGAGTGTGGAACTGCTTGCTGGTCTGGGCTGCCATGCTGGTGGGATCCCAGGGCTTTTGTTTGTTTGTTTGTTTTGAATTGTAGGCTTGTTTTCTTTACCTTTTCTCGAGTTGGGAGCCCGTTCTGGCTGGGCAGTGCTACACGGCTTGGGACCAACACCCTCAGCCTCCGCAGATGTGCAGAGGGACCTCTGAGGGCATTTCTTTTTTGGGGGTTTTTATTTTTATTTTTTTGGGGGGCTCTTCTTGTTCTTTTTTTAAATTTATTTTGTTATCTTTTCCTTGTTTTTCCCTTTTTGTCTTTCTTCATTACTCAGTTTCTCGTCTCGCTATACCTTTCTTCTCTTCCTGTTCCCTGAATACCTGGTGCTGAATACCTCTACACCTTCTAGCCAGGCTGTACTACAACACCTGGGAACAACTTCCTCAGACCTTGTAGCCACACCGGTGGGATACCTGGGAGCTTTGCTGTTCTTTTTTCTAATTTTTATTTATTCATTCTTTTTTTTTCTCTTCCCATTTTTGTTTTTCTCCATTTCATAGTCTCTCATCTCTCCACTCCAACGGCAGGCTCCCCTAGAAGTCTTTTTTGTTTGTTTGTATGTTTTTGGCTCCTGTTCCTGTCTCCTCTCTCCCATATCTATCTTAGCTCCACACATAACAATCTCCCCCCTCCATCCTGCCTACCTGTACCGTGCACTTAACATCCACCACCAAACAGCACAGGCATGGCCTACCATAACCTGCCCTGCACTGATTACCGACCCGCCCTGGTGGCTATAGTAAGTGCCACAAACAACCCATCCCAGCAACTCCTCTTCAGTTAGACTTTCCCTGCTGTACCATATCTGAGCACCTGACCCTGCCAGTTGGAGAAGGAGGCGAAAAGTATTGTGCCCACAGACGAGCAAACAACAAAGAACACACGGTCCGTCTGCTCAGACATAGCCAAAAAAAAAAAAAAAAAAAGGACGAAACAAACAAATCTACAATCACTAAATGAGAAAAATAACTACTGAATGCCCCGAAGACAGCAGAATATCAAAACATTTACAAGAACAGGACAGGATGGTTCCAGTAGGAGTCCAAAATAAAACACCAGATGAATTTCCATTGGAAGAAAAGGCACTAGAACTACCTGACAGGGAATTCAAATCTCTAATACTCAGAATTATCCAAGAGCTGAAGCAAAAAGCAGACAAAAATGAGGAAAAAATAGACAAATTCATGGAAAAGGCAGACAAATTCATGGAAAATACAGACAAAAAAACCAGGAAGAATTCAGGAAAATAATGCAAGAACAAAATGCCAAAATAAATTCATAACTAGAAATTACACAGAAACAACAATTAGAAATCCAAAAGATAAACAAGAAGATTTTCAGAAATGGACAGTGTCATAGAAGGGCTAAGGAGCAGATCTGAAATGGTGGAAGACAGGATCAGTGGAATTGAAGACAAACACTGGGATGCAACTCTGTTCAAGGAAAACTCAGAAAAAAGAACAAAGAAAAATGAAGAGAACCTGAGAGTAATGTGGGATACAACAAAAGCAAAAATTTGTGAGTGATCGGAGTTCCAGAACAGGGGGAGAAAACAGAAAACACAGAGAGGATCATTGA
>NW_004443945.1:16224920-16250910 GCF_000243295.1 Trichechus manatus latirostris | reverse complement strand
GAAAACAATACCATTTATAATAGCCCCTAAAAAAATAACATACTTAGGAATAAATCTAACCAGAGATGTAAAAGACCTATACAAAAAAAAACTATAAAACACTACTGCAAGAAACCCAAAAGGATCTGCATAAATGGAGAAATATACCATGCTCATGGATAGGTAGACTCAAGATTGTGAAAATGACAATTCTACCCAAAGCAATTTACAAATATAACACAATCCCAATCCAAATACCAACATCATTCTTCAAAGAGATGGAAAAACTAATCATTAATTTTATATGGAAAGGGAAGAAGCCCCGAATAAGTAAAGCACTACTGAAGAAGAAGAATAAAGTTGGAGTACTCACACTACCTCACCTCAGAACCTACTATACAGCTACGGTAGTCATAACAGACTGGTACTGGTACAAAGACAGATCCATTGCCCAATGGAACAGAATTGAGAACTCAGATGTAAGTCCATCCAACTATGGTCATCTGATCTTTGACAAGGGCCCAAAGTCCATCAAATGGGGAAAAGACGGTCTTTTTAACAAATGGTGCTGGCAAAACTGGATATCCATCTGCAAAAAAATGAAACAGGACCCATACTTGACGCCATATACAAAAACTAATTCAAAATGGATCAAAGACCTAAATATAAAATCTAAAATGGTAAAGATCATGGGGGAAAAATAGGGACAATGCTAGGAGCCCTAATACATGGCATTAACAGGATACGAACTATAACCATCAACACACAAACCCCAGAAGATAAGCTAGATAACTGGGATCTTTTAAAAATCAAACACCTATGCTCTTCAAGAGACTTCACCAAAAGAGTAAAAAGAGAACCTACAGACTGGGAAAAAATTTTTGGACAGCACAAGTCAGACAAACTTCTAATCTCCATAATCTACAAGAAAATCCAACACCTCTACAACAAAAAGACAAATAATCCTATTAAAAAATGGGCTAAGGAAATGAACAGACACTTCACCAAAGAAGACATTCAAGCGGCCAACAGACACATGAGGAAATGCTTGAGATCACTAGCCATTAGAGAAATGTAAATTAAAACCACAATGAGATACCATCTCACCCCAGCATTACTGGCACGAATCAAAAACACTGGAAATAACAAATGTTGGAGGGGCTACGGGGAGATTGGAACTCTTATGCACTGCTGGTGGGAATGCAAAATGATACAACCATTTTGGAAAATGGTATGGTGGTTCCTTAGAAAGCTAGAAATAGAAATACCATACGATCCAGCAATCCCACTCCTAGGAATATATATCCTAGAGAAATAAGAGTCGTCACTCGAATAGACATATGCACAGCTATGTTCATGGCAGCATCATTCACAATAGCAAAAAGATGGAAAAAAGCTAGGTGTCCATCAACAGATGAATGGATAAACAAACTATGGTACATACACACAGTGGAGTACTATGCAAAGAGAAAGAACAATGATGAATCTGTGAAGCGTCTCATAACATAGATGAAACTGGAGGACATTATGCTGAGTGAAATAAGTCAATCATAAAAGGACAAATATTGTATGAGATCTCTACTGTAAAAAGCCATGAAAAAGTTTACACTGAAAAAGTAACAATCTTTGTTGGTTACCAGGGATGGGAGGGGTGGGGGGGAAATACTAAATAGGCAATAGATAAGTGGTATCTTTGGTGAAGGGTGAAACAGTACACAATACTGGGGAAACCATCACGACTTGTACAAGGAAAGGTCATGGGAGCTCCACAGACACATCCAAACACCCTGAGGAACTGAATTGCTGGGTGGAGGGTTGTGGGGACCATGGTCTTGGGGCACATCTAGCTCAATGCCAATAACACAGTTTATAAAGACAATGTTCTACATTCTACCTTGGTGAGTAGTGTCTGGGGTCTTAAAAGCCTGTGAGCAGCCATCTAAGACACTCCCATGGTCTCATCCCTTCGGGAGCAAGGGAGAATGAAGAGAACAGGATATAAGGAAAAGATTCGTCCGAAGGACTAATGGACCACAGCTACCAAGGCCTCCACCAGACTGAGTCCAGTACAGCAAGATGGTGCCCGGCTACCACCATTGACTGCTCTGACCAGGATCACAACAGAGGGTTCTGGACAGAGCTGGAGAAGGATGCAGAACAAAATTCTAACACACACAAAAAAAGACCAGATTCACTGGCCTAAAGGAAACTGGAGAAACCCCGAGAGTATGGCCCCCAGACACCCTTTTAGCTCAGTGGGGAAGTCACTTCCAAGGTTCAGCGTTCAGCCAGGGAGTGAACAGCCCCATAAAACCAAATGGGACTAATGAGGCACAGCAGTCCAGGGACAAGGGCTAGAAGGCAGAAGGGGACAGGAAAGCTGGTGATAGGGAACCCAAGTCTGAGTAAGGACAATGTTGATGTGTAGTGAGGTTGTTGACCATTGTCATAGGGCAATATGTGGACTGTTTAATGAGAAACTATTTTGTTCTGTAAATCTTCATCTAAAGTGAGAATAGCAGCACAATTGGAAGAGTGTAGTCGATGTCACTGAACTGTGCATGTAGAAATTTTTGAAATGGTGTATCTTTGGCTATGTATATTTTCACCAAAAAAAAAAGGGGGTCTCCCAAGGCTGAGAAGGGAGCGTGTTGGCATGTTGTGGGGTTGTTAACCAATGTTATAAAACAATATGTGTACTACTGTTTAATGAGAAACTATTTGTCTGTAAACCTTCACCTGAAGTAGAATTTAAAAAAAAAAAAAAAAGCAGGTGGCAGGCTGGATTTGGTCCGGGGGCCATAGTTCTTCGACTCCTGACTTAGAGGATTTAGATGCCAAGGCCAAAAGAAGTTACCAGAAGACTATCTCCCTTGTGATTTTTATGTGCAGAAATCAAAGCCCACTGAAGATTCTCAGAAAATAGGAAAGAGTTGAGGGCATTTGGAAAGTACAGAAACATAATAAAATATTCCTAGGGTTTATATAGTTTCATAAGTAGTTGGAACCAGCCATTTCCTCCCACCTCCAGACCTTAACGCACCTGGAAAGATGTCTGGACCTCAGAGAGGAACGACTTCATGGTGCATCCAACAAGGCTGGACCCTGGGGAGTAGGGTCTCTATTTTTGGTAATAAGTTCCATGTCTAAATGGGGCATGGTAGCAAAGAACCATTTCAGGGGACTGTAGGGACTTACACAATGAACATTTAAGCTAAGACCATTGTACTATTGCCTGGTGTTTTGTTCTGCATAAGATTTCCAGGAGCTTCCCATGATTCTGGGGCTGGAGGGTTAAAAGGTGTTGGGATGAAAAAGTTCAAGCACAATTGAGATTGAAGTCATATTTAATTTGATTTTTTTAATCATGTGTAGTGTAAAATCACATGCTATATGCCTAATAGAGCAAATTATTCCAGATAGTAACTTGTTCTTTTATCATACAAAGAAAAAAAAAAAAAGATACGTGCATAGATGTTTTGGAATCTTTGGGTACAGACTGAATTTTAACCATCAAGTCAGTAAAAATCATAAAGCAAGATGGCTCAGTGGTATAATCTCCTTTCAATCGCTATTTGCTATTTATAAAAATGACAACTGACATGTCACACTATTCATGGATCAATTAGATAATGAAAATGTGCCCTTCATTCTTCAGGACAGTTTTACAGTGATAATTTTTATTTTATTTTTTTTCAAAAATTATTTTTATGTAGCATAATTTTCATCACAGAATAGGTTATCATATTTAGATTATGTCTGTTTACAAAAGAAAAATAAATAATCCATCTTAAGTTCAACAATTCCATTAGTATTTTGACAGAACATAACTTATAAGGAACCTCTGAGTGTTACAAAAGATTTTCATGGCCCCTATCCATCTCATTATAAAGTGTTATAAGGAGTCCACTATATTTTAAAGGTCTTGTTTTTATCAAGTTAACCCGTATGAATGACATCTTGTAATATTTTGTGCGCTCTAGATTTAACTACTCTGCTACAATAGCTTTCTTTTGAATGATTCAACGAATAAATTTCATCTCTCAGTGGTCACACCCACCTGAGTTTTCCATAAAACGTTGTTCTAATTAAAGAAGGAATTTAATGTTGATAATTTATCTTCTCCAGTACATTATCCCTTACGTGGCTCGCCCACGCGCTCGTGCAGGCACACACACACACACATATATACACACACACACACACACACACAAACAGAAAGTAGTTCTTTGGGTTCTGAATTATTGAAACAGAATCTAGAAAATACTCTAAGCTGACAAATATTGATAACATATATGCTTTTATACAACTAATTTTTGCTTCCTCAGACTTTCAGTAATATTTTCTATTTCTATTTCAACAGTATTAGCTGATAAAGAACGCATTTTGTTTGCCACTATATTTTTTTTAGGTGTTATTTCAACCATTTTTACAGCATCAGGAAGAACAAGCATTCACCCAATCATATGTGCCTTTTTCACTATTAAGTAAAAAACTTCAAAAGAGGCTTCTAAACATTTATCAGTAAATTTGGCAAATTTTAAAATACTGCTGAGAATCACATGATTTGAATCACCACTGCGGGGGGAAAACTGTAGAGACTGGTCTTCCTGTTCTGGATGTTTAGTTCTTAAATAAATCGCCAATCACGATGACTTTCTAATGTCCTTGAGCTACTATTACAAGGCACAATGGATACGAGGGACAGTCATTCTCAGGGATAGTGAAGATAATCCATATTTTAAGTCATCTTCTTGAAAATGTTGTGGCAACTTGTTCGCTCCGATGAGAATGTCATTGTTTTTCATTTCATACTATGGCTGACAAAGAGTGCATATCAGAGTAACAGAAACATCGGCTCTGCTGTTGTCTGGGCTTAGAATGGGCTTGCATTATTAGTATTACCTTTATTTATGGTTTATTTGCAAGAATCATTTAAAGCCACTTGTCCATTGTGTCAGAGTAAGGAAGACAATGGAATCTCCAAGTGCACTCCACTAGAGCTGGGTAAAGGCAACACGAGACAATGTGCTAAAAGTGAACAAACAGGCCAGGCATCATTCAGACCTTCTGATACGTGAGAAGACCCTTGATCCTCAGGAGATCTCACCTGGACATCGGTGATGTGCGGCTGTCTGACATACAAACTGATGGAATGTGCTCAATCCACATTTTCAATATTAATAAAGCTTAATTTCTCTCTTATTTTTAGAAAAAAAAATTCTGTATTATTTCTTCTGCAAGCAATAAGTTATTTTGTGCACACCCCAGAGGGTAGTACGGTGGTCCATTTTAGAGGTCACTGTTAGAATGGCAAGAAAGCAGCCTTCAGGTTCCAGGTTATCTTGGCCAATTATAGGATAATTCCTCATTAGATTGCTGTGGGGACCAAATGAGAACCATCTATAAACCACGCCAATGTAAGGCATGATTATTACCGCTCAGGAAGATCTATCTATGCAGTTTAGATGATCTTCACCTCAGTTCATTAACTTGCACATAAAAATCCAGTTGATTCTGACTCATGGTGACCGCATGTGTGTCAGAGTAGAACTGTGTTCCTTAAAGTTTTCCATGGCTACTTTTTTGGAAGTAGATTGTCAGGTCTTTCTTCCGAGGTGCCTCTAGGTGGACTCAAATCTCCAACCTTTCTTTAGCAGCTGAGTGGATAAACCTTTGCACTACTCAGGGACTCCACCTTGCATATACCTACTCTCAAATTTATCTCCAATTCCCTGGTGAACCAAAATCTTAATAGTCTGATAGGTTAAACATGTCAAAGCTCTAACTAGATCATAAGGAGCCCTGGTGGCACAAAGGTTAAGTGCTCAGCTGCTAACTGGAAGGTTCGAACCCACAAGTTGCTCCACAGGAGAAAGATGTGGCAGTCTGCTTCCATAGAGATTACAGCCTTGGAAAACCTATGGGGCAGTTCTACTCTGTCCTACAGGGTTACTATGAGTTGGAATTGACTCAATACAACAAGTTGAGTAGATTATCACCCCTTTCCCTCCCCATTTTTATATCTATATATTATCCTTTAAAGAAAAAAATGGGGCACATTAAACAGCCATGCCTCTCCCCTAAAAGGTTTGCTTTGTGGGCTCATCTTCACCTTTCCCGTGAACCCAAAGTTACCTGACACATTTGAGAATTGCCTCCTCAGGGCACTCTGCCAGGGCTCACAGCATCTTCTCTTCTGCCCAGAGGAGTCCCTGCACAGAGGCCTAAGTCAGAACTGCTGTGTGCCCCCTCTGACCTCATCTGGAAGACTCTAGATCTAGATGGCCAACCCTCAGATCGTGGTGGCTTCCGCTCTCACCATTTCAAGCTGAGCTCACAGGAACCTTAGCTGTTGACAGGAATCCCAATCTTCCGTGACCTGGGAGGCGTGGAGACTCTGCACCTGTTGCCGCTGTTCTCACAAGGCAGCCATGATTCATAGAACTGCTCTTTAATTAGTAACGATGGAAACATTCCCCTTTATGTTTTGCCAATACAGATAAAGGCCTCTTTAGCAAACCAAATCTCCATCTGGGTTTTGTGTAGGCTGCACCATCAGCCTGATTCTCCTCAGGAAAGAGAGAGGGGAGTAAGGAATAAACATCTATCAGGTGGTTCCTATGTTTCAGGCTTCGTATGTTATTTCTCACTTACATGCATCAAACCCACAGTAACAAAGGAAGGCAAATCCTCCTTTCTGTGCCTCCTCCAGAGGAAGAAACACTCCCTCTCTCCTGCCCAATAAATCCACGGACCTTCTGTTTCAGGCCTCAAACAGCCTGACTCTTCTGCCCAAGGCAAAGAGTTTAGACCTATAGATGTGACAGGGCATTGCAACTTCCTCCTCTCTCACCAGAAATAAATGGCATTTTATTTTCTCCATCTTGGCTTCTAAAATTATTGTTTTCATTGTTTCCCAGCACACTTTGACAATAAGCAATGATTTCTTTTTTGTAATCAGTAAAATTTCAGAATCTGTACATGGGTGACCAATTCCATTGAATTGATAGTCCTATTTAGAGTGAAATAAAATCTAACACGACCCCCAAAGAGCGAGGCTGCCTTAGGTAGTAATGGCATCAAACCTGAAATATGAGAACTGGTTATATTTACTGTTTTAAGCAAACACCTGATTTCAAGGACCTACTAAATAATAGATATGTTGGGGATTAATTAGGATGTTTCCTCATATAAACAGTAAAAACTCCAACATAAATATTATGGGTTCTGACTTCCGGCTTTCTTGTAGACAACTGTACTCTTGCTATCCCTGAGAAATTATTCACAGTCCACTGTGAATAGATTGGTGACTCATTATTTACCTGAGAGGTCTGAAATTACCACATCAGCCTCACATCTGTCCCACTGGATAAGCCTTTCACAATTCTTTTCAGAAAAGTACCCATTACAGAGGCAGTTCTAGAACATTCTCTTACATCATGGCCATATTTAAGTATGGTTGAAGATGGATGTTACAGCATTTCCAGCCACACCACAAGTCTGCATCAGAAAGGAAGCTATGAAGTTCAGGGCAGATTGCTTTTAAAGTATAGGCCTTCTTTCTGAGCCTTAGTTTCTCCTTGTAATCTGAGAGCCTGCCTGGGCCTCAGTTTCCTCATATGCCAAATGAAGAAGTTAAACTAGATCAGTACATTTCGAATTTTAAAGTGCATACAAGTTAGCTGGGGGTCTTGTTAAACTGCATATTCTAATTCAATAGATCTGAAGTGGGGCCTGAAATTCTGCATGTCCAGCAAGCTCTCAGGGGATGCTGAGGCTGCTAGTCAATGGACACACTTTGAGTAGCCAAGGGCTAGAAGACTTACAAAGAAACTTTCCCGGCTGGAGTTTTTTCTTATTCAGAATGATTTAAGAATATTAAGTAAACATTTTTGCAACATAATACAGAACAACTAAGTATTTAAAGATTTAAGTCTTTAACAACACATTTCAGTCCAAATTGCCTTGGCCAGGACTGTTACAGTTTAATTTAACAATGCACACAAGATTCCAAATGCCTATACAGGCATAGCCCAGAGATATTGTGGGTTCAGTTCCAGACCACTACAATAAAGCGAATATCACAATAAAACAAGTCACACGAATTTTTTGGTTTCCCAGTGCATATAAAAGTTACGTTTACACTATACTGTAGTCTATTAAGTGTGCAATTGCATTATGTCCAAAAAAAAAAAACAATGTATATATTCTAAATTGAAAAATATTTTATTGCAAAAGAAAGTGTAGCATCACCTGAGCCTTCAGCAAGTTGTACTCTTTCTCCTGGTAGAGGGTCTTGCCTCAATGTTGATGGCTGCTGACTGATCAGGGTGGTGGTTGCTGAAGCTTGGGGTGGCTGTGGCAATTTCTTAAAATAAGACAAAGAAGTTTGCCGCATTGATTGACTCTTCCTTTCACTAAAGACTTCTCTGTGGTATAGGATGCTGTTTGATAGCATTTCACCCACAGTAGAACTTCTTTCAAAATCGGAGTCAACCCTCTCAAACCCTGCCACTGCTTCATCAGCTACATTTATATAATATTTTAAATCCTTTGTTGTCATTTCAACAATGATCACAGCATCTTCACCAGGAGTAGATTCCATCTCAAGAAACCATTTTTTTTCTCATCCATAAGAAGTAAATCCTCATCTGTTAAAGTCTTATCATAAGATTGCAGCAATTCAGTTACATCTTCAGGCTCCACTTCTAATTCTAGTTCTCTTGCTATTTCCACCACATCTGCAGTTACTTCCTCCACTGAAGTCTTGAATCCCTCAAAGTCATCCATGAGGGTTGGAATCAACTTCTTCCAAAATGCTGTTAATGTTGATATTTTGACCTCCTCCCATGAATTAAAAATGTTCTTAATGGCATCTATTCCTTTCCAGAAGGTTTTCCATTTACTTTGCCCAGAGCCATCAGAGGAATCACTATCTATGGCAGCTATAGCCTTACAAAATGTATTTTTTAAATAATAAGACTTGAAAGTCAAAATTACTCCTTGATCCATGGGTTGCAGAATGGATGTTGTGTTAGCAGGCATGAAAACAGCATTAATCTCCTTGTACATCACCGTCAGAGTTCTTGGGTCACCAGCTGCATTGTCAATGAGCAGTAATATTTTGAAAGGAATCTTTTTTTTCTGAGCAGTAGGTCTCAATAGTGGGCTCAAAATATTCAGTAAACCATGTTGTAAACACATGTGCTGTCATCCAGGCTTTGTTGTTCCATTTACAGAGCACAGCCAGAGTAGATTTAGCATAATTCTTAAGGGCCCTAGGAGTTTTGGAATGGGAAATGAGCACTGGCTTCAACTTAAAGTCACTAACTGTATTAACCCCTAAAAAGAGAGTCAGCATGTCCTTTGAAGCTTTGAAGCCAGGCATTGACTTCTCCTCTTTAGCTATGTAAGTCCTAGATGGCATCTTCTTCCAATAAAAGGCTGTTTCATCTACACTGAAAATTTCTTGTTTAGTGTAGCCCCCTTCATCAATTATCTTAGCTAGATCTTCTGGATAACTTGTTGCAGCTTCTACATCAGCACTTGCTGCTTCACCTTGCACTTTTATGTTATGGAGATGGCTTCTTTCCTTAAACCTCATGAACCAACCTCTGCTAGCTTCAGACTTGGCTTCTGCAGCTTCCTGTTTCTCAGCCCTCATAGAATTGAAGAGAGTTAGGGCTTTGCTCTGGATTAAGTTTTGGCTGAAGAAAATGTTGTGGCTGGTTTGATCTTCTATCCAGATCATTAAAACTTTCTTCATATCAACAGTAAGGCTGTTTCACCTTATTATTCATATGTTCACTGGAGCAGCACTTTTAATCTCTTTCAAGAACTTTTCACCCAACAAAAAAAAAGCCCTGGCCCTGACATTTTCACTGGAGAATTCTACCAAACTGTCAGAAAAGAGTTAACACCACTACTACTAAAAGTATTTCAGAACGTAGAAAAGGATGGAATACTCCCAAACTCATTCCATGAAGCCAGCATAACCCTGATACCAAAACCAGGTAAAGACACCACAAAAAAAGAAAATTACACACCAATGTCCCTTATGAACAATGGACCTGAGTGGATTTGACAGTGGCATGGCTGACTCTCAGCCTTCCCAAGTGGGTGAGAGCCTGGCTTCTGCTACCTGTGGAAATTTATAGAAACTTCACCACCTGGGACAGATGATTATTGTTTTGCAATAACCCCAGGGAAGGTAAGCCCATACTTCTTTTCATAATTGACCAAAAAAAGCAAGAAAGGGACCAAATTATGGGTGTCTCCTGGAAGAAATGTAACAGGGCCCTCCCTTTGTGGGGAGAAGGGAGCATGGAATAGAGGAAGGAAGGTGGATAAATGTGTTGTTGTTGCGTGATGTCCAGTTGCTTCCAACTTATAGCAACACCAGAGGACACAGTAAAACTGTCCTATAGGGTTTCCTAGGCTGTAATCTCTATGGGAGCAGATTACCAGGTCTTTTCTCCCCTGGAGTGACTGGTGAGCTCCAGCCAACGACCTTTCAGTTAGCATTGAGCAGTTAACCATTGCACCACCAGGGCTCCTTGAAAAAACTGTGTGAAAGGCAAATTCATAGGTGCACTTATTTCACAGCTTTCTCCAAAGGGCAAGCTCCTTCCTGCCAGTGTTAGAGTCCCCTACGTGTCCCACGACTGACCTGTAAACTTAGTACTGCCCAGGGTTGGAACAAATGAGAGCCAGGCTTCAGGTGATGCTGGGATTGTCTTTTCCACTATCAAGTCTGCTTTCCTCTCAATCCCTGCACTCACCAGGTGTGGCTAGGCCACTAGACTGGCCTTCAGTTTACCTGGTCTTTTGTTTCCTTAGTCCTCCCCTTGTCCCGACTGAAACTTCATGCTGGTGGCTCTAGTTTGGGTACCTGGTTACCTGCTTAAGACCCCATTTTAAGGCCCTACCTGCTCTTCTGGGCTAGCTGACTAATTTAATAAAGGAATCTATACTGACAGGTGGTGTCCCTGGATGGTACAAAGGGTTAACCTGCACAGCTACTAACTGAAAGGCTGGCACTTGAAGTCCACCCAGGGGCACCTTGGAAGAAAGGAGAGCTCTGGAACCAGTTTGTTCCACTTCAAACCCCTGGCAAAAATTTGCATTTCTAACAAGTTCCCAGGTGATGCTAATGCTGCTGGTTAGGGATCAGTTCTGAGAACCACTAGTAGAGCAGTGGTTCTCAAAATTTATTATACATAAGAATCACATGGGGATCTTGTTAAACTGTAGATTCTGATTCAATATATCTGGTTGGAAATGCAAATTCTCAGCAGGGGTTGAAACCAGAACGAACTTGTTAGAAGCCCTGGAAGAAAGGTCTAGCAAGCTACTTCTGAAAATCAGTCATTGAAAACTTTATGGAACACAATTCTACTCTGACACACATGAAGTGATCGTCATCTGGGATCAACTTGACAGCAACTGGTTGTTTACACTGCTAGATAGCTGTATTTGTTACCTAGGGCTTCTATAACAAAATACCATACACTGGATGACTTATAAGAACAGAAATTTATTATCTCACAGTTCTGGAGGTTAGAAGTCCCGATCAACATGTTGGCCAGGCCATGTTCCGTCCCAGGTCTCTAGGGAAGATCCTTTCTTGTCTTTCCCAGCTTCTGTAACTCCAGGAGTTCCTTGGCTTGTAGATACCTCTTTATATGGTCGTCCTCCCCCTGTCTGTCTCTTTGTGCCTCTTATTGTCTAATATAAGGACACCACTCTGTTGGATTAGAACCCACCCGGCTCCACTATAACCTCATGTTAACTGATAACATCTTCAAAGACCCTATTTCCAAACTGGGTCACATTCACAGGTACAAGGGTTAGGACTTCAACATATCTTTTTGGGGGACACAATTCAATCCATAACAGTAACACATGTAAAAGTATTATTCTTCCTAGAATAGTCTGCATTTAACAGGGTCACCAACTCCATTTTTGTCTTTCTGATACACCACACTTCAGCGTCAAGTTTTGTTTAAACCAAGGATTCCATGGCTAAAAAGTATGAATGGTGAGGCAAGGTCTTACACCCAAATAGCGACTTAGGTTGATGGGAAACATGTGGGAGGAAAATGCCAGAGGTGAGGAAGCTTCCAAAGGTACTTTAACCACCTATCCTCCCTGTAGGACTAGGCCTATTTCAGCCCAAGTTCTGGCCAAATTAAATGGCACCAAGGTTTTTGAGAGAGCGCTACTTTTCAATGTGAGTAGTTTTTATCACTTCCATGTGTTGCTACTTAGAGTTAGAGGTGGTTAACTTTGTGTGGCTCAAAAGCACTGGGCAAAGTGTCTGGAGATCTGAGTTCTGGGCCTGATTCTGCAACTCATGAGTTGTGTGATCTTGGACAACTCACCTCATTTCTTTGTACCTAGTCATCATCTGTAATGGGAAGGGGCTGAACTAGGTAAAAAAAATTTCCAAAATTTCTTTTTATTCCATTCTTTTTCAAGGAAACCTTTTATTTAAAGGGAATCTTACACAGAAGTTCAATTTGCAAAACAGACAAAAGCAGTGTGCTTGGTTAGGTAACAGCAGCTGCTATAACAAATAAACCTCAAAATTTCAATACCTTAATACTTGCTCATGTGGTAGTCCAGTGCAGTAATTCCTGTTTAGTTTTCCATCATAAGATGATTCAGGGACCCAGAGCCGTCCGTCTTGTGGCTCTGCCTCCTCTGGGACAGTAATTCTCAAGCAGGGCTAATTTTGTCCTCCCCACTACCACATCTAAGGGACATTTGGCAATGTCTGGAAACACTTTTGGTTGTAACAACTGGAGGAGGAGGGTACCACTGGCATTTAGTGGGCAGAAGCCAGGGATGTTGCTAAATATTCTACAGTGCAGAGGACAGACCCCTACATCTAACAAATGTGTGGCCCAAAATGCCAATGGTACTGAAGTTAAGGAACCCTGGTCTAGGTCCTTAAAGTCTGTACACCCAGCCAGCAAATGGGAACAGAACACTGAGAAAAGTGGCATGGAAGGCTTTATAGGGAGGTCTACAAATGGAGCACATCCCTTCCTCTCACATTTCATGAGCTAGAACTTAGCCACATGGCCAGATCAAACTGGGTATTGTGGGAGTGGCAGTGGGGACTTGGGGTCTCTGACTTAGTGGTTACTTCCCAGAAAAAAACTTATACAAATGGGAGCATAAACAGCTAGTGGATAGCTACCTATCTCTACCACTCGAAGGTACCTCAGCTGAACACTGCTTATAACAAAAAATGAAAAAGTATGGAATGAGATTACCTTAACTGCAGTAAGGCAGAATAGTGTAAGGCTGCTTCCCAAAGTGCAGCAAACCCCTGGGAGACCAGACAGGACCCTCCGGTGCTCATAAAAAGCATGGTGAGAGCCAACCTGCACTACCTACTGGTCACACAGATGTTCTCAGAGATGCTCATGAAAATCCACCATCTTCTGTAAAATGGCATTGTCCATTGAAGCGAGAGGGTTGTGGCTGGGTGTCATAGAAGGCTCTCTTTTCTATTTGAACAGCATAGATAAGTACAGTCAACGAGAGAGGATAAAGAAAGACACAGTAGATTTAACCTTATTTCCCCCTTGGTCCAGGATACAGCAGTCATTCTTTTCCTCGGTTACTATCACTGATCAGACAGTGGCCCAGTTTCAGAAGTTACAGGCGTTTGGAAAAATAAATGAAAGATATGCTAATTGTGTTAGGTTTTCAGAAGAAAGTTCAATGAAATGGGTCAAAGTATCTGAACCCAAACTATCTGAATATCTGTATTCTGCCTTGGGCAAGCAGTAGTATGGAGAGATTCACTTACCCTCTCTAGGCCTTGGCCCAGTCCTTAGTAAAATGTGATATGAAGAAGTAGTTTTCAAACTGTGCCTGGGGGAGCCCCTAGAGTTCTGGGGAACCGCTTGGAGACTCAAATGGAACAAGTCAGTGGAGATCAGCACTCCTCTTCCACCTCCACTTTTGTGTCTCTGACATACCACACGTCAGTGTAAAGTTTTGCTTAAACAAAGGATTCTATAGCTAAAAAATACTTGAAAACCTCTGTCATGGATTGTTTCCCAAAAATGTGTGTCAACTTGGCTAGGCCATGATTACCAGTACTGTGTGATTATCCACCATTTTGTGTCATCTGATGATTTTCCTATGTGTTGTAAATCCTGTCTCTATGATGTTAATGAGATGGGATTAGCAGCAGTTATGTTAATGAGGCAGGACTTGATCTGCAAGATTAAGTTGCATCTTAAATCAATCTCTTTTGAGATACGAAAAAGAGAAGTGAGCAGAGAGATGGGGGATCTCAAACCACTAAGAAACAAGAGCCAAGAGAATAGCCCATTCTTTGGACCCGGGGTCCCTACGCTGCTAAGCAACTCAACCGGGGAAGACTGATGACAGGAAGCTTCCCCCAGAGCCGACAGAGAGAAAGGGCCTTCTCCCAGAGCTGGCACCCTGAATTCGGACTTCTAGTCTCCTAGACTGTGGGAGAATAAACTTCTCTTTGTTAAAGCCTTCCACTTGTGGTATTTCTGTTACAGCAGCACTAGATAACTAAGACAATCCCTGAGAAATATGGTCACTAATTTCTAATTCCAGCATTCCATAGTTACTCCACATGACTAGGACCATCTCAGTAAAAAAAACTACTCATCCTAATTAACACATTTTTCCACTTCTAAATTTTAAATTACCATTGAAAATGTAAAATTAGGTTAGCCCAATCCCCTGATCCAATCGCCTAGTACTACTGTATGTGTTCGTCATGAAGCCTTTAAGTCTTAATCTTATTGATGTAGAATAATACATGATGAAACCTCCTATAGCCTAAAGAGAATCTTGGTAAATTCTAAATAATTCAATTAGTTAGGTTATTAGATTCTAATAATTGAATTAAATTGAATTTTCACGTATTGAATGGAGTGGAGGTGACCTTGATCTCAAAAATCTGTCATAAGATCTGATTTTTACTGTGACCTCTGACAGCTGTTCTCAAGCCCAGCACCTACTATCAACCACGCTGCTTTGTAGGGTTAAGGGATGCTTCTTCCTGCCCCAACTACCTGGGGACCTCTCCCTTGTCAATCACTTCACTGGGATGAACTTTGAAAACAGCCCCACACAATATTGCTCTTGTGTTCCAATTAGGAACCAAGATCTACATCCATTCACATCTGGCATTCTACTTGCAGTCTTATATCTGCATGCTCTGTGTCCTCGGCTGATGCCATCCCTGAGCTGTATACACAATGAGAACAAAATAGAGTCCCTCAGTTCTTTGCATACAACAGATAACCAGAAAAACTAAACATTAGTATAAGACACGTGTGGCAAAGGCCACGTACGTGTAAATCATATTTTGTTGGATGAATGAAAATTTGTTTCCAGAAACTCCCCAAGTAGGAGCTCCTGCACCAGTTCTTACTTCCCACTTTCTTTACTTAGACACTGTCATTGCCATTGGGGATACCATTGGTGACTGCCACCTAACTCTACTGATATCCATCACCATTCTCCTCCACATACAAATCACTGAGATTAGGAACATAAATCTTATTAACCTTACCCAGCCCCCTGACCCTACTCCAGAAGCACCAAGAATAACCATATCCAGAGAGATCACTATGGTCCCTCATTAAAATCCTGATCCCAGCTGTCAGCAGCAATAGCACTGGCTCTTGTCTGGGTTATGATACTCTCTTGAACCAGTGATAGAATGGTGGTAGGAGTTTCAAGTGATTGGCCAGTGTCTTATGGTCTGATGAAAGCCTCAAAATTGAGACCCATATCTCTCCCCACTAAACAAGAAGATCATGAGGGCAGGAGTCATATCTAGCTCACGCTTAGGTCTCTAGATCCTTGCACAATGCCTAGCACATGGTACTTGTTAAATGATTGGAAGAATAAAAGGCAGACAAAACCATGGTGTGTTATTATTAATACAGTGTTTTTTTTTAAAAATACAGTTACATAATCAATACAGTGTAAATAATACACATTATTAATCAGGGTGACACTGATTTCCATTCTCTAAAAGGGGTTAAAAAATTACTTCTCAAAAAAGGCAATATAGTTCAAGTTCCATATAACCTTCTATAGTCATTGAATGTTACAAAGTTTCCTTCTTTTTGGAAACCAGAAAATTTTTAGAGAAGTTCACAGTGAATAATCTGGGAAAAAATCAGTGTTTTCCAACTGCTTTGTAAGCAAAGTCAACCTGCATTCATCCACTCAACTCAAAATCTAACAAAATAGGATAACATTTGGTGCTCACTGGAATGTTACTGGGTGGACCAATGCTTTGCTTTGTCAATATGTACATTTTATTTGCAGGTGCATTGATTGACACCATTATTTCATGCTTTAATATGTCTTTCCTTTTGGAGGAAAAAAAACCCACAGGCTATCTCAGTCTAGAGAACTGTATTTAAAAATGAGCTTGGTTAGTATCGTTAATATTTTCACAAACATCATTTGGCAGTCCTTGCCACCGAACAAGGAACTAGAAGTCATTGAGGAGGCCTCCATACCCAAGTAAGGGAAGAGCTGCCTCAGCCTACACACACACCCTCCATACGTGAGCCAATCTGACTCAATCTTACACAGCATATCCAAGTAACAGATTTAACCTGGTTGTTTATCTGTTTTCCTTGATACTCTCCAGATCTGTCTTACATTACAACCACAAAGAATCTTGAATGGTATAGAAGGGTCCAGAGCAGTAGAGGAAGAAAATATGAATATATAGATATAGATGTAGATATTTATCTCTGTCTGTCTACCTACCTACCTACCTGTCTATCTACCTACCTACCTGTCTACCTACTTACCTACCTACCTTACCTATCTATTTATTTATCTATCTGTATGGAGCCCTTGCAGCACAATGGTTAAGCACTTGGCTGCTAACTGGAAGGTCAGCAGTTTGAACCTACCAGCCACTCCACAGGAGAAAAGACCTGGTGATCTGCTCCTGTAAAGATTACAGCTTAGGAAACCCTATGGGGCAGTTCTACTCTGTGAAATAGGGTCACTATGAGTCGGAATCAACTTGACGGCACACAACAACAACAACATATATTACATATATGCATAAAGAGATTTCTGCCAAGGAATTAACTTGCACAATTGTGGTGGCTGGCAAGTCCAAAGTCTGTAGGGCAGGTCAGCAGGAGCTGATGTTATAGTCTTGAGGCAGAATTTCTCTGGAAAGTCTCAGTTTTTGCTCTTAAAGCCTTTCAACTAATTGGATGAGGCCCACCTACATTTTGACGGTAATCTCCTTTACTTAAAGTCAACTGATTGTAGATGCTAACCACATCTACAGAATACCTTCACAGATCACCTGGATGATTGTCTGATTACATAAGTGGGTACTATAGCCTAGCCAAGTTGACACATAAAACTAACCATCATGCCCCTGTGTGGCTACAACTTGGGTGAGTGGGAGGTTGGTATGGGGAGGAGAGGTGAAACATAAAGCCCAAAAGATAGGTTGGTGTCGTACACTGAAAAGCCATACTAAGAAGTTTAAACCTCAGTGGCAGCACCAAAAGTGGTTTTCCAGAAGAATGACAAATGGCTCTGCCACAGGGTGACTCAATTCAGGCAATCTTATACCACTACCCTCCTCCCAGCCAAATATCCATTAGCCTCCAAAACAAAAAAAATTAAAATAAAACAAAGCATGCTTGTGCTGCAAATACACATTCAAGAAAAGTCCCCTAGCCTTCTTCCAAACTAATGGCTACCCCTCTGTCCCTTCTATACAGAAATTCAGGAGCCGCCACTGAGGGCTTCCATAGTCTATAGGATAGGTACAGATAAAGTCAAATGTCTCCAGAATAAATCAGACCTAGGAGGTGACTGTGCCTTTCTCATATCAGACACAGAGCCTAGCCAAAGGTAGTCAGGGCAATAAGGGACGCTGAGATCACCGAGAGGGAGGCTTTCTGAGAGTCTCATCTTGGATTCAGTCTTGGAGAGCAGGGATCTCGTCAATTAGCTCCCAGATCCCTGTGGTGTGGGCTGTACATATTGGCAGTAAGATAACTAAAAACCAATTGTGTCACCCCAGGCAGCTCTAAATTAGATGTACAGTGCATCTTCAACAGCTATTAATAGTAAGAAGCCTGCAGCCAATTAGAAAGATGTTCACGCAAGAAGGAAATGAGGTGCTTTTAATGTGTAAAACATCATTATCCGTCATCCATAGGCAACTCAACAGGAAAACACAGCTTAAAAGCATCTTTGAACTGAAAAAATATTCCTATGAAGACTCTGAGTCTGTAAGAAACTGGAGACTGAATGAAAGATGATGGTTTTTGCTTCTAGATGCTGGATGGTTAAATAAAAGAAATGAATGTAAAAAATATATGTGAGTGTTCAGGAGCACATATAAGTGAACACATTAGTGGTGATTCTTTCAAAAGTTAAGTCTAATGCAATTTCATTGTTAAATGATTAAGATGAATGTTTAAGCAAAGGAGCTGCTTGGAATGCCCTGTAAAAGTGTGGCCTGCAAGAGAGAAAATGCTTTGCAGTTTAAGTTATGTGCTTTTGCTGTATCCAAAGTTGATGCATTATGATATATATAAAAGTAGGTGCATGATCAGTTTTAACGAAGCCAAACACCATGAAATTGTTAGCCAACTTGGCCAAAGTCATCTGTGTCACTGCTTTCACTTTTATTTGAGGGGAAAATATAATGTTTCAAACAGCAGCCATAAAGCTAACAGTACAAATTACATATTTGCAAAGAAAATTGCTGGTCACGGCATTGATTCCTAGATTTTTTTTAATCTAGCAATCTTCGTAGAAATGAGTGTACCTATTATTTACACCTATAAACCATATTTAAGTAACTTTTGCAAAGAAAGTTAAGAACTGCTAAGCTATGATTTAAATCACAAATATATTTTATTATACCATTTATTACTTACAGCCAAACATCAAGATAGGTGCCTATAAAAAATACTAATCATTGGTATAGTGCTTAGAGAGTGACTTACTGAAATTGTGAAAGCAATTTAGATACTTACCAACATCGTATCAAAACAAGGTTCTTAATATCTTTTAAATATTAAAAGGCATTAATTATACACAGCTACCAAGGCATTGTTACATTCAGAGCTAGGGAAATCAGCTAGAGTGATGGTACAATATTTTCATACTTTCAACCCTGTTTATGTGTTAGACTGCAGTCTCAGAGGATCTAGATAGGCATATTCAAATTATATTTCCAAATAATCACCATTTTTTTCTCTTTTCTAATTTTAGTCTGCACAAATCTTTATTATTTATTTGGGTCTCCGACAGTTGTGAAATGAGGGCCAGCTGGCTAATGTAATCACATAAGCTCCCATCATTCAGGACAGGCTGTAGACTAAAGCCAGATACACTGATAGAGAGGTTCTATATGTGTAGTTCCATCCACAGCAGACACTGTTTGTTGCCCTCCCAACAGACATACCCTCTTCCTTCCTTCTAACACAGGGTTCCTCAACCTCAGGACTATCAGAATTTTAGGCTGAATAATTCTTTGTTGTAGCGGGCTATCCTGTGCATTGCAGGGTGTTTAGCAGCATCCCAGGGACTCTACCCATTAAATGCTGGGAGCAACTCCCCCCTTCACCTCCCAGGTTATGACAACAAAAAAAGTCTCCAGACATTGCCAAATGTCAGACTTTAGCATGAATCAGATCATCCGTAGGGTATGTAAACACAGGTTACTGGCCCCACCTACTTTTGATTCATTAGGTCTGGGGTGGAGCTGGGGAATTTCCCTTTCTAACAAGCTCCCAGGTGATGCTGATGCTGCTGGTCTGGAGACCACACTCTGAGAACCACTCTTCTAGGCATTCAATGCAGCCCACCGGGAGAGAAGGGGACTTCCACTCCATCCATAAGCAGTATTTTTGCAACACTGACCATGGTAGAGACTGCAGGTAGCCTACCAAATTTCCATTCTCCTTTTCTTCTTTACCAAGAGAACCCCAATTTTATTTAGATCAACAACATACCCAGCTTCAATTGCATTTCTAGACTCCTTTCAGCTGATGTGTCCATGTCACAGTTTTTACCAATGAAATGTAAGCAGAAGTCACCAGGTGGGGCTTGTAGGAAAGCTCTTTACAGAGGGCTTTCTAGTACTTTTTGGTATCTACTCTTCACCACAAATTGCCCATTCCCCTTCCCCTTCTTCTTTTCTGGAATGTGGATATGATGATGGAAGGGGTTTGGCCATCTCAGGACCACAAGTGACAAGCAAATGCTAAGGACGCTTGAGTGGACAGAGATACCTGGGTCCCTGATGACATCATGGGTTGTCATACCAGCTCAGGGCTGCCCACCTCTAGACATGATTATATAACTGACTTAAGCCACTCTTTTCAGATCTTTGTTATTTGCAGCCAATGAAATCTGTAACCAATATACCTACCATGTTAAAGGCCAGTACTAGACATGGTGACGGAAAACATATGTTGCCTACCCTCAAGGAGCTTATAGTAAAGCTGTGAAGCCACGAAACAGACACTGCCCCTGGGGTGAATGAGACTCAATGGGGCCTGAAGGTTTACAACAGCTAGAGCACCTCCCAGGAATTCTAAGAAACCGTTTCAGAAAGATTTAGATCAGGGAGCAGAGGGTGGAGTTGAGGTATGAGGTTGAATTTAGAAGACTACAAGGGATCTTGAGATCAGAAAGTTTAACTTAAGGCATTTAAGCTAATGAGAAACAATGATCCTACATGAAAAGAGAAAGGCAAGGTTCAGGTCTGGAGTAGGGATGGGAAATGGTGCAGAATTTTCTATAGTGTAAAAGTGAAATGAAGGAAACAAGCATTACAAAAGTTCGAGAAAGGCAATGTCTCCAGAAAAAAGGGAAATGCTCTGAAGTTGACATAAAGAGACTTTGGAAGTTGGGCAGGGATTGCCGTGCAAGACAGCACTTGGACAGCATGTGGTTTTGATGGGGTAGAGTACTGGTTTGCAAACATTGACCCTTATTTCAGGAAACTATCATAGGAAAACAACTTAAAATGGAGCTATTCTGGTTAAATAAGCGGCACAGAGCTCAAAGGCTCAGCTAGCAACCCACCCTCACTTATTTCATCCCAGGATCCCCACAGAGCAGCAAAGAGCTACAGGGACCAACTTATGGGAGAGAAGATGAAGCAACAGGTAGAAAATGGAGTAGTTTAGATATCGTGAGAGAATCTAGAGGTGAAGGAGCAAGAGAAAACTTAAAAGAAGCATCACACAGGAATTCAAGGGATCTGAGTTCTAGTTCTGCTAAACCATTAGCTCTCAGCCTGACACAAGCAAGTCATTGAAACCTCTCAGAAGCACCATCTTCAAGGTGTTTTGCAGACCTAGAAGTATTTGAGTCTAATTTTGGGGGAGGATATGCTTAGAAGAGATCACAGTTCCCAGAAACTATTGATTTTACATAAAGAATCACACTGAAATGGCCCTAAGATTTTTAATGTTCAATTGCTCTTTGCTCTTCAAAGTTTAAGTTTCTCTAACTCAGTCCCTTCTCTACTTTCCATTTTAAAGAAATAAGCGCTTTGATATTAAATTTGCATGTTTAGATGTATCCAGTGGTAACAAAGAGAATGGTAAACCCAGCCTGGAAAACATTGTTCTACAACATTGCTTTTAAGAATTTCAACATAAATGAGTAGAACTTGAATATCTGATTCAAGGTGTGTTGAGAATTTTTGAGCACCTTATTTTTTATATAAAAGAATAATTATCAATAATTACATGTTGATATTTAGTATGAATAAAAAACAAAAAACCAAACTGGTTGTCTTTGAGTTGATTCTGACTCATAACGACCCTCTAGGACAGAGTAGAACTGCACCATAGAGTTACCAAGGCTGTAATCTTTACAGAAGCCGACTGCCACATCTTTTTCCCTTGGAGTGGCTGGTGATTCGAACTGCTGGCCTTTCAGTTACCAGCCGAGCGCTTAACCACTGCACCACCAGGCCTCCTACTTAGCGTGACTATAGAGATATTAATGTATAAAATGTGCTGTAATAATTTTTTTGGTTGATTATTCATAATATCACTCTGTAAAAGGTCTTAATTTCCCTGCCCATTTTCCAGATAGGAAACCAGAAACACACAAAGGTAAAATTCAATTAACACAGCTTGATGGTAGTTAAGACAACGGGTTTGGCAATGTGTTAGCATGGAAATGGAAGTCTCATTATTTTAATCTTTCTAGAATTAGCCAACATAGCCACTTTGATGGCAAGAGTCATTCATTCCATAAACCTGCCCTGAAAAGAAATTATAAGCGAGCTAGTGCCAACCTTTATCTTTCCTGCTATGACTGACATCAAATTTGAAAGAAGAGCTGCAACAAAAGGACAGCCTCTGAGGGAGGCAATGTGGTACATTCACAGCACAGTCAGGAGGCCCTTTCTTGTGTTCACATAACTTAAGAAGTTCTTCTACATTCAGCAGAGCCCTGGTGGTGCAGTGATTAAGAGTGCCGCTGCTAACCAAAAAGTTGGCAGTTCAAATCCACTATCCACTCGTTGGAAACCCTATGGTGCAGTTCTACTCTGTCCTATAGGGTTGCTATGAGTCGGAATCGACTCAGTGGCAATGGATTTGGGGGTTTTTTTGTTTGTTTGTTTTCTACATTCAATAAAACTAATAAAGTTTTTAAAAAGGCTTTTCCAGATACTATAAATTGAAGGTATTTTGCATATCTGATTAGCCATACAATTGTCACATGTGAAGAGGCCGCAGCACGACCACATTTGTAAGTCTAGCTCTGGGTGATGTTGCCCAGGAGGCTTACTACGCCCTTTCAAGTATGAGTCACTGAGATGCCCTAGGTTTCCGAAAGAGCCAAAGGGGTGTCACAGGCCCTGGCATCAGCCCCTGCCCTGTAAAGGAAGACTCTTACTATGGCCGGAGCCTGTCTCTTCTGGGATCTCTAATACCCTGAAGCACTTCTTAGATGGGACATAACCCAAGCGAACTCTGAGTCAAAGCACCTCCAAGTTACAAGGAGAGGTCTGCCCACACATATAGCCAGGACACACCAGCTGTCCTGCTATATAAATGAATGCAACTGAACAAATCACTTTCTAATAGTTGCTGGTTTTTTTTTTTTTTCCTTGTAAGTAAATAATGAGAAGAAAGACAAACATGCAGAGAGACTGCGAGAAAAACCATATTGGGTTACTATTTTCCTAGAATTCAAGGTCACTTGGGGACAAAAAGGAATACGCAAATATACTTGTTATTGGAGGGCTCTGGGCTGTTTTGGCAAAACAAAACAAAAATATATGTCTTGAGCCATTACAAGATGCATGACAAAAATTTGAAAGGGTAGAATAATTTCTACACATATTATATGTGAGCGTTCTCCTTATGCATCCTTATACCTTGAAATATGTATAAAGGGGAGGATAGAAGACATGCTCTTCTGGTTTTCTCTTTTAAGTTTGAACTTTGGTTTTGTATGAGAAATTAACTTAAGCTTTAAACTTTCACCTAAAGCACAATAAAAAAAAAAAAAGGAAGAAGAAAAATCTCATTTAGGAAAACAGGTAGTGGCCCAAATTCAGCCCACAGGCTGTAGTTTGCCAATACCTGGATTAATAAATGCTACACGGTTGGCCCGGTATGTTGCTATTTTTGTTGTTGTTATAAAGCATGGAAACTAGGCCTTTCTCTCTCCCTAAGATGTATGCATTTACCCTTCTGTCTCAGCCCCACCCCAAGCTTCCTTTCAAACCACCAGACTCCAGCTTGTAACACAGAGGTACAATGGCTGCAGTTCCCAGGAGAGGAGAAGGCAGCAGGTCTCCACTGTTTAGGAGTGTTCCCTCCCCTACAAAGCAAAAAAAAAAAAAAAAAAATTGGACTTGGGAGTTAGAAAAATCTATAAATATAGATGTGACACCTTCAATGAAAACAGCAGCAACAATAATCAGTCCAGTTCCAAAGTCAGACAGTTATTTAATGAGGAGACTTAGATCAACGGCTCCCCAGGTGTATCCAGCAGGGTGTTAACCTGAGAGAAGAAAAGTTCCACAGCAAAATGCATTTAAGGGTTAAAAGTTTTTTTTTTGTTTGTTTTGTTTTTTTTTTACTTCAAGACAGTTCAAAGCTTTTTATATGTTTTAATATGTGTCAAAGTCTCTGAGTGGGAAATAAAGTAGGAAGCATTTCCCAAATTTATTAGACCATAAAACCCTTTCATTCCTGGAGAATCTTGTGGGATTAGTGTTCCTTCTCTTACATTTTGGGAAATGCTGAACTAGATGATAAGGTAAATCTGTGAATTGCTCTAAGAAAGGGAGACATGGAAAAAAAGGCAGACAGAAATAGCAAAATTCAAAATTTTACATCATTTGAAGTTGTGTACATCTTATGAAATTATTGACCATGCACTATTTCAAGGTGTAAAGAGAAAGGGAATGTGTGCTATTCTAACTTCATTTTTTTTAAATAGTGGATGTTATTAAAAACACTTAGAATCTCCTACAGGTCTACCCCAGGTCTCTTTTTTTATGTTTACTTTTGAAAAATAAAAATAAGCTAAATATAAATAAATATACTAAAATAAAAATAGGTGATAGCAACACAGTGTTAAGGTTAGGAATCATCGAGCTGTCTTGGCTTTTCCTCTGACAACAGGTTGGACCCACCCATACCCCAAGTGCCCCCTCTGCACAGAGGTAAACTGCAAACACCCACTGGTATTCTCAGTGGTCACTCAGGACCTCTTGGGTGCTTTATGTTACCATTTATCATACCAAGCACCATGCCAAATACTTAGGGTACATCATCTCATTTAATCACTACAGCAACCCTGTGAGACAGGGTGCATAGATTACATTGTATGGATAAGGACATGTAAACTCAGTTGACTTTAAGTAACTTTTCCAAGGCATTGCCTTCTACTCACTTAACCAAAACACCCAAACCAGTTGCCACAGACCTGATCCCCACATGTATCAGAGTAGAACTTATCCATAGGGTTTTCAATGGCTTATTTCTCAGAAGTACATCACCAGGCCTGTCTTCCAGGAGACTCTGGGTAGACTCGAACCTCTAACCTTTCAGTTAGCAGCACATTAACTGTTTGCTCCATACAGGGACTCCTCTCCTCACTTCTTTTCAAGTTCTCTTCTCCTCCCCTCTGTCATCCTATGCCCAGCTCTGAACTGCTGGCCTCCATGGTGCCTTTCTCCCTCCAGACCAAGGGCTTGTACCGGCCTTCAAATTTTGCATTCACTACTGGATGCGAGCTTGACTTGTCCTATGATTTGCTGCTGGCTCTGGAGAACTAACCCATGACATCAGCCACTTGGCTAGAACCTTAGCCAGTGCGGGGGGATTTGTGATCCTAGGTCAGATGAAGTGACTCGCTCTCATTCAATATTTACCTTTAGAACAGATCAATCATTAAAGGTAATATACCAGAGATCCAGTTATAGAAGGAAGTGGGTTAATTAGGTTAATTTTGGAGCCAGCCCTTGCTATATTATAGCAGGGTCCATATAGCATCTAGAATGGAGATCACAAACCTAACAGCTTTTAGCGGTCAGACAGGAAATGTAAATGGATGTGACGGTTTGCAGTGGTGGGGTCAATGGCAAACTGGAGTGTGCATGCCCTGTCTAATAGCTGGTTATTGCTCAGCTGCTTTGTCAGAGCTGTGAATGTAAATCCAATGAGGCCTGATGTTCCCATTTCCAATGGAGTCAGAAAGTCCAGATTTCCATGTAAAATTTCTGAATTTTTTGATTGTTAATGAGCCATACAAAACATATTCATAGGCCTTCCACTGGTCTCACCCCTTGGGGAGCAAGGGAGAATGAAGAAAACAAGATACAAGGGAAAGATTAGTCCAGAGGGCTAATGGATCACAACTACCACGGCCTCCACCAGACTGAGTCCAGTACAACTAGATGGTGCCCGGCTACCACCACTGACTGCTCTGACAGGGATCA
>NW_004443945.1:16193346-16224820 GCF_000243295.1 Trichechus manatus latirostris | reverse complement strand
GAGACTAATGGGGCATAACAGTCCAGGGACAAGGACTAGAAGGCAGGAGGGGACAGGAAAGCTGGTAATAGGGAACCCAAGGTTGAAAAGGGACAGTGTTGACAGGTTGTGGGGTTGTTAACCATTGTCATAAAACAAAATTTTATTGACTGTTTAATGAGAAACTACTTGTTTTATAAACCTTCATCTAAAGAACAATAAAAACTAAATAAATAAAATTGAGCACTTAAACATACATATATATATATATATATACACATATATATATATATATATATATTTGTAGGCCAGTCTGCATCCTCTGATCTAGAATATTGATTTGGAAGATTAACAAGTCACTTGAGAGGCAGCATAATATAGTAGTTAAGAACAAGAACTTTAGAGCCAGACTGACTGCCTGCATCTAAATCCTGGTTCCATCGCCCACTAGCTATGTGATCTATCATTAAATCTCTCTTGGTCTCAGTTTCCTCATCTGTAAAATAAAGATGTTAGTACCTACTTCTTAGGGTTTTATGAGCATTAAATAAATTAACATCCATAAAGTGCTTTGATTAGTATCTGGCATTTAGGTAAGGGCTAATAAGTGTTTATTAAATAGGTTTTTAAAAAAAACATATTCCAAGAAAACTTGCCAAGGCCAGTTTTGGAAACTCCTGGATAACAGATATATTAAAATTTCTCATTTGGATTTAAGCTCACTGAATAATGTGTGGGAAAATCAAAATCCCACCTCTCACACCAAAACGTAAGGATCAATCAAATCAATTCAGTTCAGTTCCACTTCTCTTCTGACACCAGCTACACATGCAGCACTTCTTCCCCTGACCTGAACCACCCAGAGTTAGGTCAGAGCTCACAAGTAAAGGGCACAGTCCTCCAGACTGCCAAGTCAGCCCAAGACTTCAGAAGCCAGCCACAGTTTGGGAGTCCCCACGACACCCTCACTTCTGACCTCCTGGCTACAAATTTGGGGGTTCCCTCTACCCCCTCAGGATATCAGCCATAAGCTCAAAGTTTTCCCAGCTGGTTCCCACTACTCCCTTGGGTTTGATAATTCACTAGAACAACTCATAGAACTCATGGAAAGTGCTATACAGTTTTATCATAGCAAAAAGGATACAAATGAAGAGGTGCATATGGCAAGGTCTGGGAGAGTTCCTTAGGCGAGCTTCCATGTCTCAAAAATGGGTATGCTACTCTCCAACATGCACTGGTGTCTTTCACCAACCAGGAAGCCCATGGAATTTCCGTATCCAGAGTCTTTACTGGGGCTTCATTATGTAGGCATGATTGGTTGAATCAGCCCACCTACCCCAAGGTCAGATGATATCAGGAGGTGGTCTTTGGGGCCTGGTCAGCCCCTACTTGAGTCACCTCATTCGCATAAACACTCATCTGTAAGCCAGGTGTGGTCTGTAGGCTTCATAAAAGACACTTCAATCATTAAGAAAATTCCAAGGTTTTAGAGGTTGTCTCTCAGAAACAAAGAGTAAAGACCATATTCTTTGGATAAAGTTAACCCCACAGATGGAAAGACATTTTGGGGTAAAATATTCTGAAAAAGTAGGTGGGGAGAAATGAGGAATCTTCAGCATGACATTTTTGGTGGTAAGGCCTAAAAGACAGAGGGACCAAAATATCCTAGCACTAAAATATGACGGTTTTACATGGAAATGAGTTTTGAATTGATTAGAATGTATTTCTTTCTAGTTGTAGTAATCCTCTACAATATCTCAACAATTTTGAAAGAGAGAGAGCAAACGGTTCATTCTATACACAAGAAGAAACACATAACTTTAAATTTTTAATTTTGGCTCAACTAAGTTGATCTGTAGGTTTTGGTCCGGGGAGTTGGTGCTCGTTCTTTGCTAACAGGCAGAAAAGGAGGAGCTAACTGTGGAAATGATAGCTCAATAGCCTCCAGTCTTCTCAAGAGACAATTAACTTCCATCTGTTTAAGCTTCCCCCAAGGACCCCCCCCCCCCAATCCCGCCCACCGGCATCCCATTTAACCTCCTTACCACCAACTCAGAGTGCAGTTAAGAAAACCAACCCATGTGAAATACAAGATCTTACACATCAAAAGTCATGGGAGGCCTGGTTGACCTAAGGGTCACCACATGAGACACAAAGAAGCAAACAGGGACTTTCAGGAACAATTGCTGTTTTGAGAATTGTAAGTCAGAGACTTAACATCTGCTTTGGCCCAAGAGCCAGTTTGAGCCCCATAAGATGAGGGATATAAAGTACATTAAAAAAATGAAACCTGTAGTTCTACTTGCTATTTACTCAGAAAGATAAAAGCATTCCCTGTGCCAAAGAGGTCACTCCGAGTTGTTTGAAATATGGTAATAGGCACTACGGGGTCACTCTGAGAGTCTGTGCTGGGAGCGTACACCAGCTGCTGGCTCTGACATGGGCGTTGGTGCCTGAGTACAGGGGGCCTCCTCTAAACAGATCAAATGACTATCACGATGACAAGACCAGAGACGCCGCTCTACTTCCAATCTGGTTTCAAACAATTTGGTTACTTGCAACCTAAGACATCAAACAGCATTTTGGGGGAGAATGGCAATCTTGAAGTGTGGGGAACAGGAAGCTCCTATACTCACCTTTCTACTGCCTATATACCTTTCCTCTTCCATTTACTACCTTTCTACTTCTCCTTATTTCCTGCATTTTATTATTCTATTTTTTAATTTTCCTGGTCTCCCCAGCAAGGCTTTTCTTTTTCTTGATGCTTCGTCCCTTCTAGCACAAAGCCAACAATAGGTCATTTGAATTCAACACTGTATTTTACTACTGAATAAACATAGTTTTTCCAGTCTGCCATGAAAGAGTAAATGGATCTTTTACTTAAATGCAAGAGTACCACATATTGTCCTGGAGTCTAACAACATATTTTGTTGTAAAGCCATATGCTTTTTCTTTTTTTTTTTTTTTTAAATTTCATTCGGGCAACAGATTAAAATGGATATCAGTGATGGTTAATTTTATGTGTCAACTTGGTAGGCTCTGGTGCCCAGTTATTGCTGGTATGAAGTAGTTACATGTGATGAAATGAGTTGGCCTCAAGTAAAGCAGATTTTGCATAATGTGGGTGGACCTCAGTCAATCAATTGGAGGCCTTAAGAGAAAAAAGAGAATTTCCCTATGGTGTGTTCTGCCTCCAGACTATAAATAGACAATTTGACAGAACACTCTTAGTCTTTACTCTTCTTGTTGCCTGACCTACAGATTTTGGGATGCAAGCCTCCAGGAGTCTCCAGCCTGTCACCTGACCTATGGAGTCTAGACTTGCCAACCCCTAACAATTGCTAGAGCCAATTCCTTGAAGTAAATCCTTCTTTCCCTCTCTCTCTCTATATATATCACTGGTTCTGTTTCTCTAGACAGCCCTGACTAACACAGCATCTGAGCCACTTATTTAGGAATTTAAAGCATCCTTATATAATAAACCTTAATAAGTACCTACAAGGGACCAAGCACTATTAGGCACTGGGGAGACTGAGATTAATAATGCAGTCACTTCCCTGGTACAACTGAGAAAGACTGGCACGTCTCACAGAAGCCCAGCAGCCAAAGAGGGCTGGGTTAGAGGTAAGCACAGAGTTCCTTGGAAGCATGGGCAAGAGCCTCCTGGTGAGGCTGCTGGGAAAGGAGGACCATCAGAGAAGGGACCTGGACATGATGCTCATGCTGAACATGAAGGAGGAAGAAATGTCAGAAAAGTTGGAGGGGACCAGCATTCCTGGTATAGAGAATAGCAGTTGCAAAGTGGTGGAGACAGAGCGCACATGGCTCGTTGCAAGATCTTCTAGTGATTGAGTCAGCCAGGAGCATGTGAGAACGTGTTGAGAAATGAGGCTGGCCAGATCAGCTAGGGTCATATCATGAAATGTCAGATTAAAGAAATAGAGTTTATAATGATGGAGATGGGAACCACTCAAACACTCTAAATCTCTCTGGTCGTGAGGGGGCGGAGAACCAGATGGGAGACAGATACACTTGTTAAGAAATGATTGTTGTGATGTAAGCGAGAAATGATAAGGGTCTAAATGAAGGCAGTGGTACTGGGGAAAGAATAGAGAGATGGCTGGAGAAGGTATTTAGAGGGAGTGGGTAACAGTGGCACTGGGTTCAGTGACTCAGTGTATATCCTGAGTGAGAGAGGAATTTAGGGTGATTCCTAGTTATCTGGCTTGGTAGTATGGTAGAAATGTCTACTGCTCCCCCATATCCAGTTTTCCCTGTCTGTAGAAACTTGGGAAAATAATGTCTCTCCCCTTTGCTCATGAGCAGGACCACATGATTAGTTAGATCCAATGGGTTTCAAGAAGAAATGATATTCATCACTTCCAAGCCAGATCATTTGATTGCAGATGTGACAGCCTCCAGCCTTATCTTTCCCTGGAAGCATATGCTGATAAGAAAGTGCTACAAGATCAGAAGCAGCTTGGAGTGCTAAGCCAACACATGAATAAGCTACATTAGAGAGTCATCTGGATCTCAATTTCTCAATATGGGTGAGAAATAAACTTCAATTCTGTTAAGTCACTGAGAATTTGGGAGTGTTTGTTATAGCAGCCTAAGATAGTCTATCCGGACAGATACAGGCACCTGGCCCTCACTTCCTCATCTACAAGGTGAGACTATAACAGGAGCTCCTGCCTTGTGGGTTGTTGTGAAGAGTAAGTGAAATAATATGCATAAAGTTTATAGCAGAGTACTTGAGAAATGCCAAATGCTTATTATAAATGCCTTTTATAAAAGTTGTTAGCTGTCAGAGTACTTACTAATTGTATCTGCGAAGACCCTATTTCCAAATAAAGTCACATTCTGTGGTTCCAAGTGGACACTAATTTTTTGGGGCACTCTGTTCAGCCCAATACACCCTTCATCTTCCTAATCTCTACATTGGGGCACCCCAGGGCTCAGGTCTTGAACCTCTTCTCTTCACTATGCATATGCACTCTCTGGGTGATCTCATATAGTGTCATGACTTGAAAGAAAATCTACATATTGATCATCACCAAAGTTATATCTCCATCCTGGCCCATCTCCCCTAAACTCCAGATCCATATGTTCAAATACCTACTCAACATGTACTTTTATATGGTTAACAGGCATTTAGGGCTTAATGTATCCCAAACTGGCCAAATCCAGGACTCTCTCAGTTCTGAAATACTAAAAGTTAGAAAAGTAATATGAACCTGAGATTGAGGCAACCCCAACCTGTCAGATTTGTCTTCAGAAACTGTGTATCTCAAGGGGAAATTCTAAAAGTATTTCAACCTCTGTTGGAAGGAGGCAGAAGAAAATGTTGCCAACTGTAGGAATAAACTGAGTCCATCTCTTCGGCCGTCCCTCCTTTCCCTAGGTTGAAGACTTAATGCAATGCACAGAGGGGACTACTCTTGATTAAGGGGTATTTTTTTTTTTTTTTTTATTGGCATGAATAGGACTAGATTAAGAATGTGGCCACCCTGGGCATACTAACAATTTGATTCCAGAGGGTAGTAATGATTTCAAACCAATAGCCTTTAAACATCTGTCCAACATTATTTAAAGGCGAGGTTGGGTGCTAGATGGGTTAAGGTAAGTGGCACCAATAGTGGAAGATTTCTTTTTATAGCCCAGGACAATTCAATTTTGGAAAAACACCCTACTCAACACATCAAAAGCCTCCAGATAATAGGACCCAGCAGTTTGAAGGCAACTGTCTCTCATTCTGGTCTCTTAAAGCATTCTCCCTCACCACAGAAGCCCACTCCTTGTGAGGACAGTGGTGAATACATCTTCTCAGTAATGTCTTAACACCCTTCCAGATTGTTGCCTTGGGAGCTTGCCTGTCTGGCTCACCATTGTGTGTGTGTGTGTGTGTGAGAGAGTGCATGCATGCATTTGTTTTAATGTGTGTTTAGGAATCTTGAGAGAGATGAAGAGCTGGAGTCAAAAGGTGAAAAGTCTTGAGAATCACTGCCATGTAGTATTAGTAAAAGAAAAAAAGCACCTGATTATTACTAATTAGAGACATTGCTTCTCCTTCCTTGGGTTGGAGTCAGTGAGGGCACCAAGAGAAAGAAGTCAACATGTTCCTCCCAGGCTTTTTCCTCTTGGGAACTGGAGGTTCACCCCTTCTATGGAATTTAGAGCTATTTCCTCCTAAATACACCCATCTCTGAACTTAGTGTTCAAGTTCATTGTTCACTCATTCAATAAAATTGTTGCCTATTCCTAGGAATTCTGTGCTTATTCACTTAAACCAGAAGTCTGTTGCAAATTGGAGGGCAGAGGGCCGCATCTAGCCCTTGTGCATATTCTTCTTTTTTTTGGCCCACACAGTGTTTAAAATAAAGTAAAAACAGACTCCCAGCTTCGTTAAAAAAAAATCAGAAGATGTAGCAACACTGAGCCTTCTTCCTCTTGGAGTGACCCCACTTCTGTTGCTTCCTTTAGAAGGGGTGACCAGTCCCCATTTTGTCATCATCTACCTCTAGGCATTCCATTATGTTATCCATCTGGCAGCTGGAAGTAATATCGTTCATAGGTGCAGGCCACCTGCTCCTGCTCTGGGCTTCTGGCTCTAGAGGGTCCCACTCTGAACTTCCTTTGGCTGTGCTCCTCCTCAGAGCGCAAGGAGTCCGAGAGCCAAGGCATGTGCCCATGTCAAGCTTGCATGAACTTTCTCTGAAACTCCAGGTGCCCAGGATCCCAGAATTTCCTGTCCAATTTGTCTGAGCCACTTCCAGCACCTGTGTGAGACCTTTCCTAGGTTGTCGTCCTAAGGTTAGACAGTACTACTGTTATTCTCAAGGGCAGGTAGAGCAGCTCTTAGTGTGTGTAGGGGGTGGAGGAAGAATGGAACTTGAAAATGTGGGACTGGAAACTCCACATGCTTTTGGGGGAGGCCTCTTGTGAGGAGCTAGGGGTGGGAAGGAAAGAAAAGAGAAGTTAGAGCTTGAGGAGGAGCCCTAGTGGTGCAATGGCTAAACACTTGACTGCTAACCAAAAGGTTGGCGGTTAGAACCCATCCAGTGGCTCCTCTGGAGAAAGACGTGGAGACTTGCTTCTGTAAAGATTGCAGCCAAGAAAACCCTATAGGGCAGTTCTACTCTGTCAAATGGGATGCTATGGGTCTAAATCTCTGAGTCTAAACTAGACAGCACCCAACAACAACAGAGTTTAAGGCTTCCAAAAGGTACTCTTTTGCCTCAGGTGCCCACAGATATAAATTCACAATACGGTCTGAAAAGATACTGTGTTAATGGGAGACTTAGCCCAAAGTCTACACCTGTATTCTAATTTTTCGGTGTTGTGTCTGTGCAGAGACCAAAATGCCGGGTACTGTTAGCACAATAGCAGTAAAGTAATCCATCCACCTATGACATGTCAGTTATAAAATTATTTGGGAGTGCGCTAAAAAGAATGATTTAATCAAATCATGATAAATGATGCATGTTATTGCGGCTTGATTTCATACATCTTTTCTGCCAAGTTTCAAACCAAATTTCTCTGTATTAAATTTCTCAAATATTTACTTGTGTTTTTGGTTCCCAGGAAACAGACACCATAATATGTTATTCTACAGTTCAAGAATTGAGAAAATTAAAAACAGAAAATACACTATGGTATCGGCATGGGTGCAATACTAACTCACCAGGACGAGGGGGACTGAATTAGATGTCATAATCTTTTCAACTCAGCCTCTTCCTCCCCCATTTCATATACTTACAATTTTTTTCCCATCAGAAATACGATTGCTTCAGTGGTTTAGATATACGGGAAAATGATCCTTTTCCCAACTAGAGAGCAGTGCTAGAAATGAGTGTTTTGAAGGACAGGCAGAACAAAGACCTAGTAAGAAAACATTTTCCCTACATTTTTGTTTTATCTTAGGCAATTCTGTTAAATTTTGATTTGGTTGTACTCACCACAAGTCAGTTTGTTCATATAAAGTTCACACGAAACAAAACAACAAGGGTGTACTTAAGAATCTGCTTATTTTCTGGTCCAATGATTTAAGTCATTGCTTTGCTTGAATCATTCCAGCAACCAGCCAAGGGTAGCAAGGTGGGCTATCAAACTCACGTTACCTCAATGGCCCATGCCACACAGTGAATGCTCTTTTGGAAAAGGCCAGCCCACCACTACTGCTGCATTGATGTTTCAGTGGTAGAATTCTCACCTTCCATTCAGGAGACTTGGATTTGGTTCCCAGTCAATGCATCTCATGCGCAGTCCCCAACCAATCATGGGGATGGCGCAGGAACAAGGCAGTGCTTTGTTCTGTTGTGCACAGAGTCACCATGAGTCAGGGGCCAACTCAAAAACACAAAGCCTTTGAGTGGTCAAAGCCTTGGCATAACCTTGAAAATGCTGAAAAGTTAAGACACAGCCCTTTTCTTCCTTCTTCTTCCTTCCTTCCTTCTTTCCTTCCTCCCTCCCTCCCTCCTTCCCTCCCTTCTTTCCTTCCCTTCCTTCCTTCCTTCCCTTTCTTCCTTCCTTGTCTCTCTGTCTGTTTTTCTTTCTGTTTTTGATGGGGAAAGGCCTGAAGACATGAGATTTTGCCATGGGTCAGTCACTAAAAAGAACCAAATGTAAAATGAAGAAGAGAATATAAGCAGAGAAAGAGGAAAGGGGACAGGGGCAATGCTCTGACAAAAAAAATAAAGAAAGAAAGAAAAACAGAAGTTTTCATAAGTTATCTAAAGAACATCTGGCAGAAATTGACCTGAAAATGTAATTTTGGATGAGTGCTCTCTCAAGTCTGGAATGAAACCAAAACCTTATTATAAATATCCTAGTTGAGGTTTGGAAGAACAGTGTATGCGACTGCATCTCATGTGCTTTAAGTACAATTTAATTCTTGAGTTTTTCCTAAATTCACCCCAGGAAAGGGCAATCAATATAACTCTTGGCACAGTTTGACAAAAGAGCTTCTTGTCTTTTCATCGAATCTTCTCTCTCTGACGTATGGACCATGCCTAGTCTCCTCAGAGCCTCCCAGTTCCTTTCTCTTTTGGAAGGGATGGAAACCATATCAGCACTCCCTTTTAGAGGGCACTATTTTTAAATAGAAAAATCTGGAAAAATACAAAACAACAAGGAAAGTTTTCCTTTAATTGGTCTTCGGACAACTGATTTGGCTCCCAACATCCTCCCTTACTCTCCAATAAAAATTCTATAATCTTAGAACTCATCAGCTTCTATAGCAGCCCAGTGCAGTGCATGCTGGACCCCAACACAGTCCCTGCTAACTGTGCTGTGACCATCTGCAGGCACTTACTTCAGCTGTGTGCCAGGGGAGATGTTCCCAAACAGAGATATTTTAATCCTCTGGAATTTAGATTTAAAAAAAAAACAAAAAACTTTACTCTTCAAAACTGATGGATTGCACTGTGTGCCTAGATCAATCAGATCTGTATTACAATAAAGACTAACACCTTTCCCTTTCTTTATAAGTGGGAAAGGATGCTAGGGAAAATTAGAAGTTTTTAACTAGTTCTGTTTATAGTATTAGATCCATCCTTCACACCTAGGTCATATGTTAGGGAAGGTTAACCTGTTCAGAGCATGATCCCATTACTAGGAAGTTTATAGAGGAATATCATCTCTTTGGCCCTTCAAGCTGACCCCTAAACCAAAAACCAAACCTGTTGCTGTTGAGTCAATTCCAACTCATAGCGACCCTATAGGGTGTATCTGATCAGTTGTACACCTTAAATGACATCCAAAAGTCAAAAAGGAGGAGGAAAAGAGGACTCCGCAAAATCTCTCATCTTCCATTTAATGCTCTGCTTCTTGGAGCAGCTGCATTTTTCCTTCAATCTTTTTCCCCACCCCACCCCCAATTTGTTTTTCTGCTAGTTTATCTTACTCCAGTTAATTGCTCTTTCTCGGTAGCCATCTCCCTTGCCATTGACTCCTTTTTTTTTTTAAACCAGCAAAGTACTTTTCTCCCTCTCTTTCCAGCCCTTCTTGGGCCTGTCTCCTAGGAGAAGGCTTAGTTACTTCTGTACCTCATTCCAAACCAAAACAAACTGAACCATCCCCAATGCCCTTAAAATGGGCCTACCCACATTTTCATTGGGAGGAATGGCTTTTTGTGTCTTCCAAAGCTCTGGGATCGCTGGGGGGAACACTGATGACAGTGAAATCTCCAGGGCTCTGCCCTTTACCTTTATGGAGATGATTCCCAAACTGTGGAACACATACCACTAGTGTTACTCAAGACAATTGTAGGTAGTGCATAGTTATGGTGGATTACGGTTGTATGTTGATTTTAATATATATTAGAAAAAATACAGCTGGCATATCAAACCTGCAATTTCACAGATATTATTGCTTAGGGCAAGTATAAGTTACAAATTAAAGAAGGAGTGGTTTAAAGAAAATATTAAACAAAAAAATAGTATAGATAGAAGATGGATATGGTAAAAATCATGGAGATAGGACACGAATGACTGAAACTTGAGAAACTCTGCTTGATGGAAATGACTTGGAACTAGGAAGAATGGGACATGATGTCAGCTTCTGGCCTTCCTTCCTCTTTGCTTGCAAAGCCCAGAGCTTGGGGTAGAGGGTGGGAAAGCAGCTGTTGTCCTATGATTCACCATGCTGGAATTCACAATTTCACACCAGGGAGCAAAAATACATAGAAATGTTTCTAAGTGAATAAATCAATTTCATATCATGCTGTAAACCAGGATAGCATTGCCATGGAATTTACAATTAGAAACAATCTGGTCCAACTCTTTCAGCTCAGAGTCTACAGTCCGGAGAAGTCACATCGTTTGGCCAGTATCACCCCAGTGAACAGTAGCAGAACTAGAACTCAAACCCCAAACTTTACTCACTCTAAATCTTTCTACTACATTATTCCTGCTAGATAAATCTTCCTTATGCCCAACAAATCTTATCTTTTCCTGATTATATCTGGCTAGATTTAAGACAGCAGTTGGTGACAAGATCTGAGAGGTAACATGGGTTGGGCAAAGAGATTGTGTAGGACTTGTAGGCCGTTGAGAGGACTTTCAGGGAGGGTAGAGCTGAACAGCTGTATGTCACCCAGGCAAGACAGCCAGAAGAAGTGATAAAATCAATCACGCAGAGAATAATCACTAGGACAATCTGATGATATTTTTTATAAATAAAGTCCTCTCCTCAGAGCCCCCTTTTTAACTTTTTATTTTAGAAAATTTTTAGATACAGAAGAGTTGCAAAGGTAGTACAAAGAATTCCCATATACTTTTCACCCAGCTTCCCCTAGTGTCAAGATCTTACTTAACTATGGTATGTTTATCAAAACTAAGAAATAAACATTGTGCAATACTATTAACTAAACTACAGGCTTTATTCAGATTTCACCCGTTTTTTTCATTACTTTGTAGTTATTGTTGTTCCAGGATCTAGGATACCATACTGCATTTCGTCAACATGTCTCCCTCAATCTGTGAGAGTTTCTGGTCTTTCCTTGTTTTCCATGACGTTGACACTTTTAAAGAGGTCAGGCATTGTGTAAAATGTCCCTCAATTTGTGTTGTCTGATGTTTTCTCATGATTGAGCTGGGGGGATAGATGTTATCACCATGACTTATAACTGGTGATGTTAACCTTGAGCACTTGCTTAAGGTGGTATCTTTGAGGTTTATCCACTATAAAGTTACTCTCTTTACCTTTCCACACTCTACTTGCTAGAAGCAAGTCACTAAGTCCAGCCCATGCCAAAAGAATTGAGCTCCACCTCCTGGGTGGAGAACTATCAAAGAAGTTGTGACATATGTTAAAACCACCATGATAATTAATAAATATTTGGGGTGAGATATGTAAAGGCTAAAGTGTTCTTTAAAGGTTTGCCCACTAATTGTTAGCATTCATCAGTGGGCCTTGCTTGCAGCAATTATAACTCTGATGGTCTAATGATGATTTTCTATTTACTTCGTTTCTTATACGTTTATTATTTGGAATCCTTCTACAAGAAAGATTTGTCTCCTTTCACCCATTTATTTATTTATCCTATCATTTATTTACATCAGTATGGATTCATAGGTATCTATTTTATCCTTTCACTTATAATCTAATCATTTTGTAACTTATTTTGTTGCTCAAATTATTCCAGTTTTGGCTAATAGGAGCTTTTCCAGGTTGATTCCTATTCTTTTGAAATGCTCCCATCCTTGAAACATAAAATTGTTTTCTAGCACTTTCAAACTGTCTGGCACTACAAGATGCTCCAAATTCATCTTGTCTTTTTCCTGCCCCAGCCTTAGAATTAACCATTTATCCCAGGAACCACAATTTCTTCTACTGGAGAACAGCATTTAGAAACCAAGATCTGGGATCTAGCTGTGCTCATTGCTCCTGGGGTGTTGTTGCTTCTAGGCCCTTTCAATGGACTGAGCTAGAAAATATATGTGCGTATATTAATCCATGTATACACACATATCTATATTTCTGTATTTATCTCTGTGTATTGTATGTACATATATTTGTATGTGTATATATTATTTATTATATTATATACATATATATTATTAAACATAAGATTATAATGATATTCTCAGAGTTAATTTTACTCAACTGGCCCAATACTGATACCCAGTATCATCTTAAAGGCTCTACCTTACATCTAAAGGCCTAGATCAGCACTATTTATTTGATACTATTTTTACCACACGTGTATCTGATAATCCATTTTATCCCAAAGGCTACCTCAGTTATATCACATTTAAGATTATCTGGATCTCTCCTAGACCTGTGCCCTTGATAGCAAAAATGGTGTCTTAGTTTTTGTTAATTCCCTGCCATGTGGTGCAGTGCTAGGTACAAAGTAAGTACTCGCTAATTGTCTGCTGAACTGAATACTTACAGGTATCCTCTGTCAACCTATTAGCCTAGTCAGGAGGGTCTCCCTTTGTGATGTTAAGGTTGTGTGTTAACTTGGCTGGGCCATGATTCTCAGTGGTTTGGCAGTTACAATGTAGTTTGGCAGTCGTATGGTGGTGCGATCACTTCCATAGTGAGATTTGATGTAATGTGATCATCTCCATGACAGGATCTGCTGTGAGTAGCCAATCAGTTGAAAGAGAGTTTCCTTGGGCATGTGGGCTGCACCAAATATAAATGGACATTCTGGCAAGGCTCGGGGGCTTTCTGCTCACTCTGGATCCTGCAGCTGGCTCCTGTTCATCTGATCTCCACTTCCTAGGACGTTAGCTAGCAGCTTACCTGCAGTTTTGCCTGCTGATCTTGGGATTCATCAAGCTTCACAGCCTGTGAGCAAGAGTCCTGCTCTCTGACTTGCTGATCTTGGGTTCACCAGATTGCAGCTACATGAATCAGGAGAAGCCTCTATCCTGACCCACGGACTTTGGACATTTCCAGTCTCTGCAACCACATGAGCCATTTCCTTGATATAAATATCTCTCTATATATATTTATATGTTTTACTGGTTTTGCTTCTCTAGAGAACCCAGGCTAAGATACCTTTCTAAGATTTTTTTGCGGGGGAGGACCCTCAAACACTGCTGGGTGAAGGGAAGGCTTCTTTCCCTCCTTCCTTCCTTCTTTCCTTCCCTTCCATCCTCCCTCTCTCCCTTCCTCCTTTTAACCAATATTTACTGACAACATACCATGTGCAGGGCACAGTTCTAGACACTGGAGAATTAGCAGTGAACAAAAGAGACAAAAATCCTTGCCATTGTGGAGGTCTACATTCTAATGGGGGAGAAAATCTACAGTCTCAAATTGCAAATCACCTATGTCTAAATGCCAAATAAAGTGAGGTACAGGAAGATAGAATTCATGCTGGGAATGGTTTCCTGGGGTTATTTGGCTGGCTGTGGTCTGGTGGCCTTGTTTAGCATTTCCCACGCTTCTGCTATAGTTCAAAAACCAAAGACCCCAACTGAACAGCTACACTTTTCTTATCCAAATTTATAATTCCTCTCCTCTCTCAAAGAAGAGTTGTGAAGGAGAGCAGAGGGATGAGAGAAGAAAACAAACGGGCCAGAAAGAAAGTTGAGAGGAATGAATAAAAACAATGATTCTCCTGCAACATATCTTAAAGTCAACACTTCCTGAGCTATGCCAGGAACTGTCAAATATTCTACCTATATTAACATATTTATTATTATTACATCATTAAATTAACAATATAATTGCATAATAATAGTGATGGCTAGTCAGTACTGAGGGTTTTCTATGTGCCAAGAACTGGTGTGGTCACTCTAACCAACTTGATATCACTTATTCCTCACCACAACTCTATGAGACAAGTCCTATTATTTTTCATTTCACAGATGAATAACAAGATGCTTAGGGAGCTAAAGTCATTGTCTCAAAATCCTGAGCTAGTAAATGGCAGAGTCCAGATATAGACGTCAGTATGTCTGACTCCAAAGTCCTAGCCCTTTGCCCTGCTTTCAGGGAAACATCACCACCACCACCACCAAACAGGAAGCACCAGCTGGCTACAGTTGACCAGCCAATACAGCCTTCAAGCAGAATATCCCTCCTCCCAAATGTTCTCTTCAGGAGTAGACCCTCTTAATGACCCTGTCCTCTTCATCATTTCATTCTAACTCTTCTGTTCCAATGTTGTGTCTCCCCCTGGTTATTGGAGTTAACAGATATCTAGGGTGATCTTTGCTGCATTTCCATGGCCATTGTGGTCTCTCTATCTTTCCCAGCATCTCGCAGCCTTTTAATTCTCTCTTCATTATTAAAACCATCATGGAGCATGTTTCAGAACACCCAATTAACAAATGAATGGAAGGGACTGGATCCATAATTAATGATTCTAGGATGAAACAAAGCAAAAGCAAAACCAAAGATGTAGAAAGCACTAAAAACTGAAGCTACAGGAGAAAAACGTATACATTTCAGGACCCTTTTCCAGTGGAAAAAAGAAAATCCACTCACTGATTCAAATCCAGAAAGCTCCTCCACAAGTCTTGGGATTGAACAGACATCAATCATTGGGTAACAATTCCAAATGGAACATCTCTCCCCTCCAGGATTAATGGCTGCCTCTGCTCTAGCAGTGAACCAATTCTTCCTCCATTGTTTTTATCAGGGAAGGTTGGCTTCTCTTTCCTCCCACCATTGTCCAAGCCTCTTCAGAGACAGTCCTTCTTGCAAGATGGCCTCAACCCTTGGGATTTCTTGCTCCCCACTAGAGTAGAGGAAGTCAAGTTAGAACACCATGCATATGGCATAGTGGGATTAAAGAAACTAAGCTAGGATGACTGTGGAGAGAGAAAAGGTAGATAGATGGTAGAGGGATGCTAAGATTCTCAGATGTACAGTTACTAATTTGGGGAGGAAGAGAGGGCTTGGGTAGAAGTCCATCCAGATCAAATGCCCCCCAGACACAAAGTTGCTGTCCAACACACATAGTGAAGAGTAAATGACAATAGAATTCTGGCACTGTTGTTAGTGAAAGTGTTGCCCTTTCATGAGGAAGAAGCAGGGATTATGTTCACTTTTGGTCGTTATGGACTCTGGTGGCTGCCTGAAATACCAGTGCCAACAAAGAAAATAGCTTAAAGAGTATCACAGCAAGTTCCCACATCTCACAGGAGTGACATCACCACTATGATACACGTGCCAGCAGTGAAAATTATAGCTTTAAACAGAACATTAGAGTTGTAGCATTCATTTTCTACTCTTTCTTACCTGTAGCCTAATTTCCTGTGGGTTCTAGATTGGGCTAATGCCAGCTTTCAGGCTGATCTCTGTGCTTAAGGGAGTATACCTAAACCCACCCTGCCAAGCCAGTGTAAGCACTTAGCTTAATACCATGGCAATGGATGCAAACAATGTTAGATGGAAAGAAAATGAAAATACCCACCAGGACATTTTATAAGACATACTACTTGCTGCTGCTGCTGCTCTAAATAGTAAATACTATTATACACGTTGCTAAGCAATGTTGCATCTTCAAGTCCTTAATAACTGCATTAGTAACACAGGATGGGACAAATTACTCTTTGAGATTGACGAGATGCTTTGCCTTACTTCTCTGAATAATCAGCCTCAGCAACCATGGCTTCCAACACAAAGGAAAAGTTATTATCCTTTGTCCCTTGGCTGGAATGCATATTAGAACTCAGTGGTAAATCTCTTAATGAAAAGTCTACTGGGTCCCCCTGCCAGACCACTCCCCCACGATGTCTTTAAGTCTTAAATAAAAATATTAAAAAACGAGCACACATTCTTTCTCTGAAATGTCTCCTCTTAGCTATTGGGTATGTACATGTAGCAAGTGCTTGAAAATTGTGAATTTCAAATACACTTAAAAATTCGGTGCAAAGTGGTTCTACAAACATTTATCCTTCCAATTCAAAGATATAACTAGTTTTGGGATCCTGTGTGAGTATAGGCCAGTCCCAGAATCTGTACTGATGAAGTAACTCCGGTTTGTAGCTGCTGGAAAGTTGCTCAGGGTGAACTGCCAACTAATGGACTCTGATCCCCCTCCTAGTTACCCAGAATTCCCCAGTTACCCAGCATTTCCAAGCTACTATGCAGTGAAGTGGTTAAGAGGTTGGCTGCTAACCAAAAGGTCAGCAGTTCGAATTCACCAGCTGCTCCTTGGAAACCCTATAGGGTACTATAGGGTCACCATGAGTCAGAATTGACTTGACAGCAAGGGTTGTTTTTTTTTTTATTATTATTAAGCAGAAAAAGGAGTCCCTGGGTGGCACACATGGTTACTAACTAAAAGTTTAGCAGTTCAAATCAACCCAGAGGTTCCTTGATAGAAATGCCTGGCGATCTACTTCTGAAAGATCACAGCCATTGAAAACCCTATGGAGCACAGTTCTACTCTGAAACACATGGGGTCGCCATGAATCAGAATCATCTCAGCAGCAGTTAGTTAGTTTTTTGTTATTATTAAGCAAAAATAGTCCACAAGTGAATAACCTCTTCAGCAACACTCTAGAGATGGAAATTTGGAATTTTTCATCCTTTTGGAGAAGCATACAGCACAAGTTACAGTATTGTATAAAAATTAGAACACAGACTCTGGAGCCAGATTCCCTGAAAGAATCCCATCTATACGATTGTTTACTTAATTGACTTTGAGCAAAGTAATGTTTTTGAGTCTTTGTTTTCTCACTTGTTATTTTGATGATTAAATGAGTTGATACATGTAAAATGCCTAGAACAGTGCCCTCTTCTGGCACTGCGGAAAAGCTGTGTGTTTACAAGCCTCTTCAAACAAGTTCTTCATCAACAAAACAAGTAAATTCCACAGTTGTAAAGGAGTAAAAAGCTAACTTCAGAATGTACCCTTAGGATCTATATTTGATGTTTTTATATTTAAGAGAAAGCCACTGATCTAACAAAGCTTTGAATTCCTATAACATCAAACTGTTACTAATTATGGTTCTGGTCATATGCCATATGTTTCCCAGAAATAACAAATGTTCCATGGAAAAGTAATTGGCTAGTAAGTGTGGGAAAAACATACAGTAAATGTCCTTGTTTTTCTTGGCTGTTAACTTTAATATAATGAAATATTCAGTGAAAAAATATGAACATTCAGTTGCAGCTCCTTCTTACCAATTCAAAAAGACACTTTAGAAATACCGTAAGTTAGAAACGGGTATTCAAATAGCATTGTCAAGTAATTTATTATGAATCTCTTACATTAAAAATTTTGAAAAATGCTACTCATATCCCAGGTGTTTTTCCCAGTAGAAACTACAGTGGTAGATGCTAAACTAATTCCATGTGATTCTCATTTTCAGAAATACACAATTTTAGACTGTTTTTAAGAGTTGCAGTGTATTCCCTTGAGCTGTATAAAAGAAAGCCATTTTGGTTTTAAACATAGTTTTGTTTGTGTGGGTATGTGTGTGTGTGTGTTTGGTACTAGGAACACATTTCTCTCAGATAATTTCTCAATATTTCTATTTAACAGGCTAAATGTTTTGGATTTCTATTAAGCGTTCCATAGTTTACTTAAATGAACTTAAACTAAGTGAATTTTTTTGCAATTACCTATTGAAAAAAATTAAATTATCAAGAAAACTTAATTTTTAAAGGTCAGACCAGCACTTAGAGTCTGGGTTTATGTTTTATTTTAGTAGATTTCCTACAAAAGAGCATATATATATGTGTATATATATATATATATATACACATATATATTTAAGATTGGTTTGATATTCTCACTCATTTCTATTTTCTGATACTGGAAAGCCTTTGTGACAATCCCGTAGGTGCTAAAAATGATCAAGATCTAGCCCAAGATACTTTTGAGACAGGTATTCTTATTCCCAGGATGATCACTTCAAAATGTAATAAATGTGCTTACTATGTTAGAGGCAATGCTAGATGCTGGAATTATAATGATGAAAAAAGCAGCCATAGGCTCTGTCCTCATGGAGTTTACAGTCCAGGGCAGTGCTCATGTATAGTCTGTGGACCAGTGCCACACTATGAATTATTCTTATCACACTATAACAAGGTAAGTACAGACACTGAGAGCAACCGTTTGGAAACTTTACAGCGGTTGGACATTGCTGCGCCATCCAAATGTGTGATCAGTGGACTCCTCTTGCTGAATGGGGTACCGAGCAGTTTGGATATTGCCAAACTTGCATAGTGAGTCTCATAGGGTAGGATCTAAGTACCGGTCATGGACAGGAGGACACATATTAGCCTGTGATGAATTGGAAATTAAAAAAACAACAACTAACAACTCAAAAAACAAAGACCATCTAACTAAAAAATGGGCAAAGGACTTGAATAGACATTTCTCCAAAGAAGATACACAAAGGCCAGCAACCAAATGAAAAGATACTGATCATCAATAATCATTGTTGTTCTTGTGTACCAATGAGTGGACTCCAACTCATAATGACCCTATAGGACAGAGTAGAACTGCCCCACAGGGTTTCTTAGACTGTAATCTGGGAGCAGATCACCAGGTCTTTTTTCCCGGGGAGACACTGGTAGGTTTGAACCACCAACCTTTTGGTTAGCAGTCGAACACTTAATAATTGCACCACCAAGACTCCTTTATTAATCATTAACTAAACCAAACCAAACCCATTGCCTTTGAGTTGATTGTGACTCCTAGCGACTCTATAGGACAGAGTAGAACTGCCCCATAGAGTTTCCAAGGGAGATGCAAATCAAAACCACAATAAGATACCACTTCTCTCCTACTCCACACCTATTGCCATCGAGTCAATTCCAACTCACAGCAACCCTATAGGACAGAGTAGAGCTACCCCACAAGATTTCTAAGGCTATAATCTTTATAGAAGCAGACTGCCACATCTTTCTCCCAGGGAGCAGCTGGTGGATTCGAACCACCGACATTTAGGTTAGCAACTGAGTACTTAACCACTACTCCACCAGGGCTCTATTATCAAAAAGACAGAAACTAACAAGTGTTAGCAAGGATGTGGAGACACTGGAACCCTTATCCATTGCTGATGGGAATGTGAAATGATATCGCTACTGTATAAAGCAGTTTGATGGTTCCTCAAAAAGTTAAACATAGAATTACCATATGACCCAGCAATTCCACTCCGAGGTATCCATCCCAAAGAAATGAAAGCAGGGACTCGAACAGATATTTGCATACCAATGTTCATTGTAGCATTATTCATAATAGCCAAAGAGTGGAAACAATCCAAATGTCCATGAACAGATGAATGTATAAACAAAATGTGGCATATATGTACAATGGTATACTAGTCAGCCATAAAGAGAAATTCAGTTCTGATACATGCTATGATATGGATGAACCTTGAAAATATTGTGCTAAGTGAGTTAAGCCAGACACAAAAGGACAAATATTGCATGATCCCACTTACATGAAATATCTAGACTAGGCAAATTCATAGAGACAGAACGTAGATTAGTGGTTACCAGGGGCTGCAGGGAGCCCAGAGGGAGATTTATTACTTAATGGTTATATAGAGTTTCTGTTTGGTGATGAACAAGTTTTAGAAATAGATGATCATGACAGTTGCACAACATGGTGAGTATGATTAATGCCACTGGATTGTATACTAAAAAATGGTTAAAATGGCAAAGCCTATGTTATATATGTATGTTAACACAATAAATTTTTTTTTAAATCGAGTTCTTCTCACAGGTAGTTTAAGAAAGTCTAGTTTAGTGCTTTCAATGCATTACAGAAAAAGAGAGCGATTAATTCCAACTAAGAAAATTCGGGAAAGTTTCAAGGAAGCAATGATTCTTAAGGGTGGATAGGAATGTGAGTGGTAGAGATAACAAGATGGACAAGTGTAAGGGTGCAATTGGAGTGTGTGATACGGGGACAGGAACAGGGAGAGGTAATGGGGACCAATCAGAAGAGGCAGATTGCAGCCAGTTAGTAAAGGGACTCATGTGCCTTGAAAAAGGAATTAGAAGTTATCACTGAGACCATGGGAAGTCTTTAAATATTCTTGAACACAATAGTGTCAAAAACGAAAATCTGTTTTACAATATTAGCCTCATTTGACCTATATATAACACTTTAGGCCAGAAGGTCTTTAAATGACATAAATAATAACAATAAAAAGGAATTTAAAAAAATAGTTCTTTTAATGGTATCAGATATTAGCTATATGTCTAAGTAAACTTACACAGTCTCAAGTATTCCCATAGCACCATAGCATAGAAAAATACCACTTTAGAAGATCTAATCATGCGCGATTAAAGTAATTTTGAAACACTATTTCATAGCTAACAGTGACAGAGAGAACACATTCTTCCCATTTTCAGAAACTTTGATTAAACCACAGATATTAAAGGAACATTAAACCAATATACTATTGTAATAACTTATACTAAAATGTCAAGTACCATCACCAAAGTACAGAAGAGTGGCACTTTTTTTCTCTCTGTTGTTCTTGGCTTCCTATAAAACAAGAACTGAACTCATTAGATGTGCCTCATTTAAGTTTCTCTGTGTCACCAAAGGCTATTAATTCTTGCAGCTGACTGAGTTGGAGTCTTCTGAGGCATTAAGAGCCCCATAAACGTATCTTTAAGAAAAATAGTTGAACCACTAAGTTTTAAACATTGAGGGTAGAATTTTAAAAGATTTTAACAAACAAAATGAGGCTCTCAGAGGGTATATCCCCAGAAAAACATATTACCATATTAGGATTTCATACATTAGGCTAAGTGTAAATCTAGTTATTTTGTCTTCTCGTTCTGGTTTCACAGTATTATTTTTAATTGTAGTATAAGGATCTATAGAACTATCAAGACACCATCCTGATAAACTGAAAGCTAAGTATTTAGAATTTGACATGATTGCAATATGAATACAATACAAAGCGAAAACAACAGCATGTGAGTCACTGATTATGATATAGACTAAAGCAGTGGCTCTCAACTGGGAGTGAGTTTGTCTTCTAGGAGACATTTGGCAATGTCTGGAGACAGTTGTCATGACTGGGGGATGCTACTGGCACCAGGATGCTGTCAAACATCCTACAATACACAGGACAGCCCTTCACAGCAAAGAATTATCTGGTCTAAAATGTCCATAGTTGTGCAATTGAGAAACCCTGTACTCAAGATTAACATTTCCATCATTCCTCTCAGACCTGAGAATCTTGGCATATATAGAAATAATCACTTTGATTCATACAATGTGAAAACCAGAAACACAGAAATTCCTGAAAATTAAAACAGCTAAATATTATACCACCTTTTGAGTTAATGAACTACCTACCCTCTGAATTTTGGGACTAAGATCTGAACCAAGGTGACCTTCACAGGTGCCCTGGTTAAATTTTACCAATGGAAATTAATATTTTATACTCAGATATGTATACATTGCCATCCAGGAAGTCTCCATGCAGATCTTCACAAAAGACAGGCACAACTGAAAAACTCAAACAAGGCTCCAGATGTGTATTATTTTCTGAGTAGGAAGTTGGTGATGATTGTAAGCTGCACCATGAATTTAATAATAGCTTTTAGGAGCATGGGAAAGAAGTATCTCTCTTTAAGTGCGTTCGTCAACTGTAAGATGGGAACTCTTCTTAGAAATGTGAAAAATCTATAAAGTATTTTAAGTATCTAATAAGGTATATATACGAAGCCTTTTTGTACAAAGAAAATGTCTCTGAAATGCTCTCCTCCTAAGATGCTTCTTGATCAGTATCAGATTCAGTTACTTTCATTTAAGTCTTTTCATTGTTCTTCTCATCCTCCTCGACCACTCCAGGAAGAGGTGGTTAGCTATAGTGAGGGCAGTGGTATCGTTAGTTCACTCAAAACAAGAACAAACTAATAGAGACCCTACAGCTCCCCTCTCTTGTTTTCCTCTTTTGGCATTTCTCCATAGTTATTGACTATGAACTGAGTACTATGAAGAACACCTGTGTTGAGCACCATCTGAGCACTGCAAGAGCATGTAACTTTATTTAACTAAACAGAGGAATAATCACACTTAGATGAAGTACGTTTCATCTAAACACCACTTACATCCACACCACTTATTCATAAATAAAATTACCATAAAATCTATCTATTTGCTTATTGGTGTATTATCTGCCTGTTCCACTAGAATGTAAAATCCACGTGAATGAGGATTTTTGTCTTGTTCTTATGGCTGAATGAGTGAATGAATTAATACCTTCTCCCAAACAGCAGTCATTATACAATTGCAAACTCCTTTTATTTTTACAGTAGTGACAGGAGACAGTAGGACTCACATTCATGTGATAAACTATCCATGCTTATTCATTCATTCATTCATTCTCTACTAAGTCATTCATGATCTGGCCCCTGCCATCTCTCTAGCCTCAGTCAAACCATGTCCCCCTTGCCATCCAACAACACTGACCTTGGTTCAGTTCCTAGTAAGTTCCATGCTCCCTTCTACCTCAGAGCCTCTGCCCAGAACATTTTTCTCCCCATTCCCAACCCCTTCAAATTTCTTCGGGGAAGCCTCCTGAGGTCACCACTCAGACTATGAGTGATGTCCCTATTTACAGTCTTACAGCTCCCCCATTTTTTTTTCTACCACAGTACTTATCATATTCATAACAATATATTTGTGTAATTATTTGATTAATGTCTGCCTCCTACCCCCACACCACTTGACAATAGGAAGGAACCATGTTTTCCTTGTTCACCATTAATATTCACATCACCTAGCACAGTGCCTGCCACATAACAAGTGCTCAATTAATACTTATTGAATGAATAAAGGAATTACGTTTCCAGGAACATAACCTCTTGGCAAATATGTGAATCCAGGTTACACCATATCTTTCCTTCCAGGCTCCAGTTAGTAGGTCCTTAATCAACACTTTTTGGTTAACTGAAATCAACAATCACTTATCTACTGCAAACTACACTCTCCTTGTATCTATATGACACTGAAATAACTTGTTGCAAAATTGCTAGCAAATCAACGGCTCTCTTTCTATTCTTTTTTGCACACACCAATAAAAAAGCAATTTTATTTTTCTTTTCACTGAATTTATTAACTGTTTTGCCATTAAGGACATGACTGGGTGGAAAACAGTTGGCAGGGAATCAATTATTTAGATGAGCAGTGTTCTCTATATATTTGAAAACATCTGGAAGCATACTTTAATTATCCTCCTGATATTTGGGGTCTTGTGGTCTCAGCCTCTGAGATAATCTCTCCCTGTTACTGTTCCTGAATGGAAGGTATTCTGTTGACAAAATAGATGTTTTCTGATAAAGGGGAATTTATGAGACATTGACAATAAAGAGTAGTGAGCTCCCAGACTAAGAGGGCTTCCCCCGGCTCTGGGGAGGAGGAAAGAGGTCTTTAGCGAAAAACCTGCAGAAAAATGTAATTCTAGGCAGTATGGTATAACTGAGAAGCTAGTCACATAGGGAGCATAGGGGAAGAGTATGGATTTCTTAGGAATCCAGACAAAATGATACTGGCCTCAGGGGGCTAAAGAGAGACACTCAAACAACAGGAAATCAGTAATAATTATAAACCTAGAATCTATTCTTATACCTCACTTTAAATTGTTTCTTTACATATACCCTCCTTATCTATTGTTATCAAGATCTCTGCCACCAGGGAATTTTTACTAGAGTGTCTGGAATTCTTGAACAGAATTCCAGGAAGCCCAGGAAATTCGGACAGTATTTGCTAACTTAGGCCATCCTTTTGAAAAGCCCCACTTAAGAAGTTTAGTCTCTGTTAAAGAGGTCAATCCCACCTCCTGCCTTGTCCACTACTCTACAGAACAGTACCTGGGCAGGGCATGGTTTCTTCAACTGCTCGAGAGTTTTTCTGTCAACTTCTCATCCCAATCATCCTCCTTTGCAATTGGCAGTTGCTGTGAATCTATGGCATGAATGCCTACAACCTCTGAAGTACAGCTTATTTGGGGCTCACTGTAGAAGAGAATCTACAGTGAGGAATCACCTGCCCCTGAGATCACAGACAAAGAAGAGAGACAGGACACTTGAGAAGGAGCAGAAAAGACCAGAAGCTAGTAGCAGACATACTGATTCTCCACATCTCCATACCAACAGGAAGGTTCTCTCATTGACTAGTACTCATCCTTTACTGTCTTTAGGCAAGAATACACATTTTCCTATTAATCTTTAAATGCCTGCAGAACTAATACAATGGCTACTATCATTTCTAGAGTTGAAATATCCATAAGTAGTTCAACCAGTATATTATAAAAAGAGAGAGCTTCTCAGATTGCCTTATCACTACCAACGTTTGCTCCTATCTTTGGTCTCCAGTGGAAATGCCATGGGATTGAGATTTAGTTCTCAAAGTCATGAGAAAAAAAAAAAAAAAAATAGAACATTATGTTTTCAGTCTAATCTCTAAAATCTATAGAATACTTCAACAACAAAAAGACAAATAAGCCAATTAAAAAATGGGCAAAGGATATGAACAGACACTTTACCAAAGAAGACATTCAGGTGGCTAACAGACACATAAGGAAACGCTCATGATCATTAGCTATTAGAGAAATGCAAATCAAAACTACAATGAGATACCATCTCACCCCCACATTATTGGCACAAATCAAAAAAATAGAAAATAACAAATGTTGGAGAGGCTGTGGGGAGATTGGAACTCTTATGCACTGCTGGTGGGAATGTAAGACGGTACAACCACTATGGAAAATGATATGGCGGCTCCTTAAAAAGCTAGAAATAGAAATACCATATGATCCAGCAATGCCACTCTTAGGAATATATCCTAGAGAAATAAGAGCCATCACACGAATAGACATATGCGCACCTATGTTCATTGCAGCATTATTCACAACAGCAAAACGATGGAAACAACCTAGATGCCCATCAACAGATGACATGGATAAACAAATTATGGTACATGCACACAGTGGAATAGTACACAATGATAAAGAACAACGATGAATCCGAGAAACATCTCACAACGTGGATAAATCTGGAGGGCATTATGCTGAGTAAAATAAGTCAATAACAAAAGGACAAATACTGTATGAGACTACTATTATAAAAACCCAGGAAAAGGTTTACACACAGAAAAAAACAATCTCTGATGGTTACGAGGAAGGGGAGGGGTAGGGAGGGAAAATCACTAACTAGATAGTAGACAAGTGTTAGTTTTGGTGAAGGGAAAGACAATGTACACTATATGGGAAGTCAGCACAATTTGACCAAGGCTAAGTCACAGAAGCTTCCTAGACACATCCAAATGCCTTGAGGGATGGAGTCACGGGGGCTGAGGACTGGGGACCATGATCTCAGGGGACATCTAGGTCAATTAGCATAACATAGTTAATAAAGAAAATATTCTACATCCTACTTTAGTGAGTCACATCTGAGGTCTTAAAACTTGTGAGTGGCCACCTAAGATACACCTATTGGTCCCATCCCATCCGGAGCAAAGGAGAATGAAGAAAAACCAAAGACACAAGGAAAATATTAGTCCAAAGGACTAATGGACCACATGAGCCACAGGCTCCACCAGCCTGAGCCCAGAAGAACTAGATGGTGCCTGGCTACCACCACTCTGACAGGAATCACAACAGAGGGTGCTGGACAGAGCGGGAGAAAAATGTAGAATAAAAATTCAAATTCCCAAAAAAAATACCAGACTTACTGGTCTGACAGAGACTGAAGGAACCCGAGATTATGGTCCCCAGGCACCCTGCTAACTCAGAACTGAAGCCACTCAGGCCTATAAAATAAACAATAACACACGTGAGGAATGTGCTTCTTAGTTCATTCAAGTATGTGAGATCAAATGGGCAACACCTGCCCAAAAGCAAAGCCGAGAAGGCAGGAAGGGACAGGAAAACTGTACAAATGGACATGGGCAACCCGGGGTAGAAAGGGAAAGGGGGAGAGTGCTGATACAACCTGGGGGTTGCAACCAATGTCACAAAACAATCTGTGTATAAATTTTTGAATAAGAAACTAATTTGTGCAATAAACTTTCTCCTAAAGCACAATAAAATAATAATAATAATAATAATTATATTTTGCTTAACCTAACTTCAAATATTTTATGACTGTTTCCCATTAACAGGACTGGTTTCCCAGATTTGGAATAAAGGTTTTTCACCTTCACTTTCTGGTTACATCCAGATAAACCATGTTGCTCATCTAATAAATAAATAACCCATAGAGACTAATAATTAAACCATAGAGACTTAATGGGGATGAAGGAAGTAGGATGAAAAAGAGTTAAGTATATTAAAGTTTAATTTTATATCAACTTATCTTCCTTCCCTGCAATATCAATAAAATATAAAAGAAGGGTTTGCTCTTGCCCACATGTATTTTTGCCATTTGTTCCTTATACAAAACTATTTGACTAAGTAACTATTAGATGAATATTCATGCCTTCTTTACCAACAGCCACATAAAGTATTACTGAGGCCTAAGGCACACTACCATAACTACAAATATTGGCTGGCTCTCATCTGGGGCCATTAGCTTATTTTGAAAAGTTTCCAAGAAATTCATATACTAGTAGATTTCTTCCTAAAAGCCAATTTCCTAAATATTCAATGAGATGGCTTTTGAGACCCATATCAACAAACTAGGAGAGTAAAAATGTTCCTGTCTTAACAGGAAATACACTATTGCTGGTGCTGCTGCCCCAATTATACTATAATAATGACTTTCAAATAAATTTTTTTCTGAATTAGAAAATCTTCCATCTACTTGCTGCACAGTATCCTTTTCAAGTTTCCATACCCCATGAATAGATTTAGAAAGTAAGGAGGGGCCTGTATTGTCTTTTTTCTAGGAAGCAACAAGTCAGGTTTTTACTTCATTATCACATCTCCTAAGTTTTTTAGTACACTTCTTCTTTAAATAAGCTTTCCATTTAACCAGAGTCATTACAGGAAAGAATAGAATTCTTTTTGTTTTAAATTAGAATGGGTGCTCAGCTTTCTCTTCAGTCACATACAAATTCATCAAGAATTAAAAATGGAAATGCATACCCCACGACAAAGCTTTAATGCTGGAGACAAACTCCCATTTCCTACTCACCAAACAAACATATAAACACATAACAACCGAACTAGGAGACAACATCTTTGCATTTTGAATTATAATCGACACAATTTAAAACCAGGGCACTTCAGGAGGTAAGAAAAAAGATAACTCACAGTATGCAGTCACGCGGCACCTCAGATCTCAGAGCCTTCCACAGTATCCACAGATTTTATCACCAGCAGTTTAATGGTCCTGCAAGTGGGATCACTCATAATTAATGAGTATTTTACTTGAATATTTGACAGCTCAGTTAGAAGTTTAGGTAAGGCTGTTACTTTTATTTCCTTTGTAGTTGACTTTGCAAACAGGAAACAGGAAGCACACCTACAAGAACACTGACACATTGCAGCCTAACTGGTGTTTGGTTCAAAGTACTCAAGGGTGAGTCTTCTACCACAGGGGTCACAGGCAGAGTCCCCAAAAGAGCAGGAGTCAGGCCCCTGCATTTCACGGTCTAAAATCCTTTGGATAGATGCTATGTAAGCAATTTATTACAGAGAGAAAAGGGCATTCTTAGCTAACATGAAAGGACTTTAAACTTCAGAATAACTTATGTATTCTGGAAAAATTATACACATAGGTAATATATTAAATAATTTATATTTTAAATATACAAACTATTTAAATAGAAATTTAAATAATGTTTTATATGTTTTATTTTCCTGGAATATATCTATACAAACCACCATTTAGGAATCTTAGTTACAAGTAACAGAAAACCCAACTTAAACTCGCTTATACAAATAAATAAACAACAAAATTTTAAAAAACGTTTTGACTCATTGAGCTAAAAAACAAAAACAAAAAAACTAAACTAAAATCAGGTTGGTTTCGGGTTTGCTGCATCATTTAATTTTGTAGCTCTCTTGGTATAAGGCTTCTCTGCGGATTGACTTAATCCTCAGGCTGCCTCCCCCCATGGTGCAAACATAGCTGCCACAGTTCAAGACGTCCTATCCATCATCCTAGAAGATAGTATCAGCGTTCATGGTATTCCCAACAAAAGTTACAAAATCACTCAGATTGCTCGTTGGGGTCTAATATGCTGAATGGCTTAACCTAATCAAGGCTTATCCCTGGGGCTGAGGATAGGGTCAGTGCAAACCAAAGACACCTAAATAGGCAGTCAGGTACTGAAAGGAAGAGGGGAGGAGAAATGGATGCTTGGGAGGAAATTAACAAATGTCTATCACAGTGATGTTCGACAGTAATCTGAAGACTAATATTTGAGAATGTGTGCTCATGCAAATACTAGTTTTTGGATTATCTAAAATGTCTGAAAAAGAATGAGCAAGGTTCAAGAGAATTACCCAAGGCTTTACATGTGTAAGAATTTCTATTAATATTGGACTTGCTCTTAGGATAATAGTTCAGAATATTATCAATTTGTTTTTTAATACACACTATAGTGTACCAAGTGCTATTGCATTTGATCTGCACTAAGGAGCCCTGGTGGTGCGGTGGTTAAGCACTCAACTGCTCACCGAAAGGTCGGCAGTTCAAACCCACCCGCTGCTCCACAGGAGGAAGATACGGCGGCTTGCTTTCGTAAAGATTATGGCCTTGGAAATCCTATGGGGCAGCTCTACTCTTTCCTACGGGTCGCTGTGAGTCAGAATCGACTCGATAGCAGCACGTTTGGTTTTTGGTTTATTGTCATCCAAACAAGCATTCCTACTGGAAGCCTCCAGGGCGGGGCAGATACTGCTGGTTGCCTATCCAATACCCAGTCTCCCCGTCTTCCTTATAGGACCTTGATTTTATTCAGAGCAGCAATGTGCCCTGTTAAAATACACATTTCCGCTACCTTTACAGTTAAGTGTGGGTAGGTGGAAGAGTTTTGACCCTGGAAGTGTAAGCAGAAGTTGCTTGATGGGGCTTCTGGAAAACCTCTAATAAAAGGGACTGTCATTCACTTTTGCTCCTTGCTTTTTCTTCATGTCTGGGAACGTAGATATAATGCTGGAAGAAGAGACATTATCTCGCAGTCAGTAAGTGACAAGGATGAAGACAAAAGCCACATATGGCAAAGACTAAGCTGAAAGAAGGAACCACTACCCTGGACTTGGTTTGCTTGCCTCGGGCTTGTTACATGAGAAAAAATTAGACTCTGTTTGGTTAAGCCACTGTAGACGGGTGCTTGCTCCATGCAGCTGAACATAATCCTAACTGTTACAAAGAACTTTTACAACCAGATAATGACAGAACAAAGCTGTCCAGAATATCCCTGTCCAACAATATTTCCAATAAACTGCACCACCTCTGTGAAAGCAGAGCCCATACTCTGAATACTGTACGAATACGCATTTATATCTGTGCCTTCCTTCTTGATAAACAGCTCCTTTAAATGGTCGGAGCCATAGTTCAAACTATGAGAGGGGAGTCACTGCTTTTGTTTTTTGTTTCTTTGGCTTTGCTAACATGTGACATTTATTAAGAACTTGCAGAATTGCTAAGGCAAGAACGCCTTGGCTACAGCAAAACAAACCTAGGTCATTTTACCAAAATTTACTTTCGAGACTCTCTGAGGGAGAATTAGCCACCTTCCCAAATCTTGCTGTGGACGAAGGGTATTCTTCCTTGACTTTCTCATTCATTCAGCTATTAAAAGATAATGCAGCTATCATGATGGCTGGAATAACTTACTGAGCCAAAAGTTGAGTGGGAGGCATACCCCAAGATCAATTCCAGAGGGATTAAGGATTTAATTGTGAAAAGTCAAACTTCAAAACTTTTAGAAAAAAACACAGGAGGACATCGTTCTGACCTAAAAACGGAAAAGGCGTTCTTAAGGCACAAAAGTGCTAACCATAAAAGAAAAGATTAGTAAATCTGCCTACTGTAATATTTATAGCTCAGTCATCAAAAGGAATGATGAAGAAAGCAAAAAGACAAACCAATATCTGAAAGACATTTGCAACACATAAAACCAGCAAAAACACCAGTACGCAGATTACATAAAGAAATGTTACAAATTACTAAGAAAAAGAAAACACAATGGAAAAGTGGCAACAGATCAGAAGGGCATGTCTGAGCGAAGAAAAACATTAAGTGGTAGGTGGACTTATGAAAAGACGTGCAACCTCATTTGTAATTAGGAAAATGCAAACGAAACTCATGATGGGAGCAGAAGTTAATATAACCACTTGGGAACAAGTTAACCTTATCTTACGAAAATTGAGTGTTCACAAACTAAGCAAATCCATACCTACATATATTCTCTACAGAAACTTGCATATTTGTACCGGAGAATATGCACGAAGTGTTCCTAATAGCTTTATTCTAAACAACAAAAAGCTAGATTTAACACAAATGCTCATCAACAGGACAACAAAGAAATAAACTGAATTATATTCACACAGTTGAAAATTACACAACAGAGAAAATCAATGAACCACAGCTACACGCAACAATTTGGATGAATTTTAGAAACATTTTAATGAAAAGAAGCAAGTATCAGGTGACTACGTACAAAAGGATAACTTTATATATAAAGCTAAAACTGCAAAATTAAACAATATTTTAGGGAAACTCACGTGTAATACTTTTTTTTTTTAATAATTCTATCTCATTTGGAGATAATTCTATCTCAGAAGCACTTACTGATGAAGATCAAAGACCACAGCCTTCATTCAGTTTGGATTATATCTCAACATAAAGAAAACAAAAATCCTCACAACTGGACCAATAAACAACATCATGATAAATGGAGAAAAGATTGAAATTGTCAAGGATTTTACTTGGATCCACAATCAATGCCCATGGAAGCAGCAGTCAAGAAATCAGATGACACATTGCATTGAGCAAATCTGTTGCAAAAGATTTCTTTAAAATGTCGAAAAGCAAGGATGTCACCTTAAAGACTAAGGAGAGTGTGATGGTTAAGACTGTGTGTCAACTTGGCTGGGCCATGATTCTCTGTGTTTTAATGTAATCACTCCCATGATTGAATATACTG
>NW_004443945.1:16174876-16193133 GCF_000243295.1 Trichechus manatus latirostris | reverse complement strand
GTTTTGCTTCTCTAGAGAACCCGGCCTAAGACAGTGTGTCTGACCCAAGCTATGGTATTTTCAATTACCTCATATGCATGCAAAAGCTGGACAATTAATAAGGAAGACCAAAGAATAATTGATGCCTTTGAATTATGGTGTTGGTGAAGAATATTGAATATACCATGGACTACCAAAAGAACAAACAAATGTGTCTTGGAAGAAGTATAGCTAGAATGCTCCTTAGAAGCAAGGATGGCGAGACTTCATTTCAAATACTTTGGACATGTTACCAGCAGGGATCAGTCCCTGGAGAAGGACATCCTGCTTGGTAAAATGGAGGGTCAGTGAAAAAGAGAAAGACCTCAAAGAGATGGACTGACACAGTGGCTGCAACAATGGGCTCAAGTATAGCAAAGATTATGAGGATGGTGCAGGACCAAGCAGTGTTTCATTCTGTTTTACACAGAGTCGCTATGAGTCAGAACCAACTCTACAGCACCTAACAACATCTCATTTTACCACATATATCGATTCATGCAACCACCATTGCAATCAACTTACAGAACTATTTTCTTCACCACACAGATTTCCCTCGTAGTACTGTTTCATATAACACCCACCCATCCCCATTCCTGCAATCACTAATCTGTTTTCCATTTTATAATTTTGTCATTTTGAGGATGTTATATAAATGGTAAGGGGTCCTGGTGGCACAGTGGTTAAAGTGTTCAGCTGCTAACAAAAAGGTCAGCGGTTCAAACCCACCAGCCGATCCTTGGGAGAAAGATGTGACAGTCTGTTTCTGTAAAGATATATAGCCTTGGAAACTCTACAGGGCAGTTCTACTCTGTCCCATAGGGTCACTATGAGTCAGAATCAGTGGATTTGGGCTTCGGATATATAAATGGTGGCACAAGTGGTTAAGTGTTTGGCTGTTAACTGATAGGTTGGTGGTTTGAACCCACTAGCTGCCCCAGAGGAGAAAGATATGGCAGTCTGCTTCCATAAAGATTAAACCAACCAAAAACCCATTGCTGCCAGGTCAGTTCCAACTCATAGTGACCCTAGAGGACAGAGTAGGACTGCTCCATAGAGTTTCCAAGGAGCAGCTGGTAGATATGAACTGTCAACCTTTTGGTTAGCAGCCAGTCTCTTAACCACTGTACCACTGGGGCGCTCCATAAAGATTACAGCCTTGGAAACCCTACGGGACAGTTCTACTCTGTCCTATAGGGTCACTATATGTTGGAATCGACTTGATGGCAATGGGTTTTTTTATATAAATGGTATCATACAGTATGTAAGCTTTCGAGATTGGCTTGGCTTTTTTCACGCAGTGTTAGGTCCTTAGGATTCAACCAAGTTGTTGCATCTGTCTGTAATTTCTTCTTTTTTTTTTTTTTTTGCTGACTATGGGTGGCACAAACAGTTAAGCGCTCGACTACTAGCTGAAAGGTTGATGTTTCGAACCCACTCAAAAGCGCCTCGGAAGACAGGCCTAGTGATCTGCTTCCAGAAGGTCACAGTCTTGAAAACCCTGTGAAGGAGTTCTACTCTGTATACGTGGGGTCACCATGGGTCAGAATCAACTTGAGGGCAACTAATAACAACAACAGTATTCCATGGTATGAATATACCACAGTTTGTTTAACCATTCACCTATTGTAGGACAATTTGGTTGCTTCCAGTTTTTGGCTGTTACAAGTAAAGCTGCTTGGAACAAGTGTGTACAGGTTTTTGTGTGGATATAAATTTTCATTTTTTTCTGGGATAAATGCAGGAATGTGACTGCTAGGTTGTATGGTAAATGTATGTTTAGTTTTAAAGAAACTGCCAAACTATTTTCCAGAGTGGCTGTACCATTTTATACTCCTATCAGCCATATATTAGAAATTCAGCTTTTCTGTGTCCTTGCCAGCATTTGGCATTATCACCATTTTTTATTTTAACTGTTCTAGCTGGTGTGTTGGGGCAGTAGTGCTTCAGTGGTAGCGTTCTTACTTTCCATGCAGGAGGCCCGGATTAGATTGCTGGCCAATGTACCTCATGCACTGCCACCACCTGTCTGTCAGTGGAGGATTGCATGTTGTATTGATGTTAAACAGGTTCAGTGGAGCTTCCAAGGCCTGGAGATCTATTTCTGAAAATCAGCCAGTGAAAACTCTATGGATCACAACAGTCAGATCTGCAACAAATCATGGGGGTGGCACAGAACCAGGCAGTGTTTTGTTCCATTGTGCATGGGGTCACCATGAGTCAGGGGCCAAATCAATGGCAACTAGCAACAAGAACAAGTTGATGTGTAATAATATCTCATTGTGGTCTTAATTTGCATTTCCCTAATAGCTAGTGGAAAAAAAGCTGAAAGAACTGAAGAAAAAAATCAAGCCTTGAGTTGCAGTATTGAGGGATTCTACGGGGAAAATATTAAACGACATCGGAAACATCAAAAGAAGGCGGAAGGGATACACAGAATCACTATACCAAAAAGAATTGGTCGACATTCAACCATTTCAGGAGGTAGTATATGATCAAGAACCAATGGTATTGAAGGAAGAAGTCCAAGCCGCACTGAAGGCACTGGTGAAAACAAGACTCCAGGAACTGACAGAATACCAATTGAGATGTTTCAACAAACCTATGCAGCACTGGAAATGCTCACTCGCCTATGCCAAGAAATTGGGAAGAGAGCTACCCGGCCAACTGACTGGAAGAGATCCATATTTATGCCCATTCCAAAGAAAGGTGATCCAACAGAATGTGGAAATTATCAAACAATATAATTAATAACACACACAAGCAAAAGTTTGCTGAAGACCATTCAAAAGTGTTTGCAGCATACATCAACAGGGAACTGCCAGAAATTCCAGCCAGATTCAGAAGAGCGCGTGGAACCAGGGGCATCACTGCTGATGTCAGATGGATCCTGGTTAAAAGCAGAGAATACCAGAAAGATGTTTACCCATGTTTTATTGACTGTGCAAAGGCATTCTACTGTGTGGATCATAAAAATTATGGATAATGTTGAGAAGAATGGGAATCCCAGAACACTTAATTGTGCTCATGAGGAACCTGTACATAGATCAAGAGGCAGTCGTTTGAAAAGAACAAGGGGATACTGGGTGGTTTAAAGTCAGAGAAAGGTGTGCCTCAGGGTTGTATCCTTTCACCATACTTATTCAATCTGTATACTGAGCAAATAATCCAAGAAGCTGGACTATATGAAGAAGAACACTGCATCAGGATTGGAGGAAGACTCATTAACAAACTACATTATGCAGATGATATGACCTTGCTTGCTAAAAGTGAAGAAGACTTGAAGTACTTACTGATGAACATCAAACACTACAGCCTTCCATATGGATCACACCTCAACATAAAGAAAACAAAAATCCTCACAACTGGACCAATAAGCAATACCGTGATAAATGGAGAAAAGATTAAAGTTATCAAGGACTTCATTTTACTTGGATCCACAATCAACACCCATGGAAGCAGCAGACAAGAAATCAGACGACGCATTGCATTGGGCAAATCTGCTGCAAAAGACCTCTTCAAAGTGTTACAAAGCAAATACGTCATTTTAAAGACTAAGGTGCGCCTGACCCAAGCCACAGTGTTTTCAATTGCCTCATATGCATGTGAAAGCTGGACAATGAGTAAGGAAGACTGAAGAAGAATCGATGCCTTTGAATTATGGTGTTGGTGAAAAATACTGAATATACCACGGACTGCCAAAAGAATGAACAAATCTGTCTTGGAAGAAGTACGGCCAGAATGCTCCTTAGAAGTGAGGATGGTGAGACTTCGTCTCACATGATTTGGACATGTTATCAGGATGGATCAGTCCCTAGAGAAGGAAATCATGCTTGGTAAAGTGGAGGGTAAGCGAAAAAGAGGAAGATGCTCAACGAGATGGATTGACACAGTGGCTACAACAATGGGCTCAAGCACAACAACGATCATGTGGATGGCGCAGGACTGAGTAGTGTTTCATCTGTTGTATATAGGATCGCTATGAGTTGGAACTGACTTGATGGCACCTAACAATAGCTAATGATGTTGAACATCTTTTCATGTGTTTATTTTATCCTCTTAGTGAAAAGTCTATTCATATCTTTTGCTAATTCTTTAACTGCATTTTCTTGTGGCTGAGTTTTGAGAGTTCTCTATATATTCTAGATATGAGTCCATTGTCGGATACGTGGTTTGCAAATATTTTCTCCCAGTCTTCTATGAAGGATCCTGTTAAGAGGATATATATAATGTCCAGGGTTTTTAGTTGTGTTTGGTGGCAAGACTAGGGAAAAGTACTTCTCTATTTTACCAGAAGTAGAAGTCCCTACATTTTTTTTTTTTTTTTTAAAGGGAAACATTGAGAAGCAGGACAAAGGGATACTAGAGTGGTACAAGGACTGATGGAAGTTTTTGGTGAAGGTTTTGGATTAGATGAGTAACATATGTTACATATATTCTTTAGCATTTATCAAATATTACAGTAAAGTAAAATAAAGAATGCCAAACAATTTATTAAAATTGCAAAAGGAAACAGCCCTCTTTTGCTTCCTAGGAAATTACTACAAAGATGGGCAAGGAAGAAGTCCAACAACCATGTAGGCTGATGTGACTCACACAAGGAACGGCCCTGCTTCCACTCAACAGCCCTTTGTTAGAACATGTCCTGGGAGGGCCTCTCCAGAGTAATGCCGCTGCTCTGGGAATGGCTGCCTCCAGGCGACAGGCAGTTGAGGCAGGAACAGGAAGTGTCTCAGCGCTAAGCTTTAGTTTACTACAGGCCTGCAGATTTTCTCCCTCTGGCCTTGGCCCCACCCTCCATCCTTATTCCTAGCCTCTCCTTCTTATTGCCTGCTCAGCCTAATCTTTGGTCCACCTGCTTTACTCCAGCCTTCACCTTCCTCAGATCCCTAATTCTTTGCATGGATTTTTATACTTTTCTCTCCTCTGGCATCTGCTTCTTCCTGATTTCTGCTTTTTTAACTGGTCTCTGCCCCATTTTTGCCTGCACTACGACCTTCCAGGCATGCATCGATTCCCTGACCCAGCTCTCTGACCAATGCCCTTGACTTAACTAACCACCACCTAGATATCTATGGATTCGCTCTCACCACATTTATTTTGCTTCCTAAGGCTAGTGGAACACAGATTGGGCACTTCAAGTTGGAGGTGGAAGAAGGATTGATTTTAAAGGTCCAGGGTCTCCTCTCTTGAGGAGATGCTTCTATGAAGTCACAGCTGCTTCTTATGTGTGCTCCTTATATCCAAAGCCCAGCACAGAGGCAGGAAGAGAAAAGGGGTGGGAGGACAAATTAACACTGAAAAGCTCGATAAATACTAACAGCAGGGCTAAAAATAACCAGGCAGCAGTTGTCTACTTTTAGGAATTTCATTTGTGCCTTTGTGTTGGGGGCGAGGCGGTGCCTGGGGAGTGAAAAAGGGCTGTGGAGAAAGGGCTGGAATGTTATTAATGTTCTCTGGAGGTGGATGCACTACAGAGCTTCCATACACAGACAGCATCACCCCACCCCCTTCCTTAACTCTTTCTCAGCTTTCTCAGGCTTGCAAAGCTCTGCAAATGGCTCCCTCCCTGTGCTGCAAATAGCGTCCCTGCTCTTGCCAGCAGAAAGAAAAAGCAGCTAAGAGATTGCAGCCTGCTTTGCTCTTCACCCTCATCCAGGGCATCCAACCAGTTGGTTCCGGTTCTAATCCCTACGGAGAATTTGCATTTCCACCCCAGAGATACTGAATCTGAGTCTACAGTGTAACAAGATCCCCAGGTGATTCTTATGTATAATAAATTTTGAGAATCACTGCTCTACTAGTGGTTCTCAGAATTGGTCCCAAACCAGCAGCATTAGAATCGCCTGGAACTTGTTAGAAATGCAGATTCTCAGCAGAGGTTCTAAACCCAAACAAGCAGTTTGAATCCCTGCCCTCACTCAACCCCATTTGCAGAAGAGCTGGCCACCTTTTGACTTCGGCTCCCGGAGAGCAGAGGGCAGGAAACCGAGGGTGGTTGGAATCAGTGTGTGTCGTCTGTACATCTGTAAGTCTTTGGTACTCTGGATGTGACATGGCAAAGCCATTAAGCCCACATGACACAGTCCACATGGTAGTGGCAAGAACTCACGGACTAGGAATTCCACAAAAATGCCTGCTGCTGGGCACCCCTGCTGCCCTCTCCCAGGGTTGGGGATGTGGATAAATGGGCATAATTCTTCATGTCCAAGGTCTCTGGTTTAACAAAATGGAGGAGAGAAAGCTGTTCAATTATTTCTATCATTGTCTCTTCCCTAGTGAGCAATTCAATTATTCTATGAATCGATACAGATCGCTGGAGTTGGAGGAAGACAACATGAGGGAAATAAATGGCTCCCACTTGGATGAATTATAAGCACCTTTGAGCTCTTTGTCCTATCTGACCTGAACAAGCAGCAAAGAGGGAGTATCCTGAGCCTGAGTCATCTGCTCCCCTGTAACACGCACTCTCAACAGCACAGTCGGACAAGTAAAACACAATAAAGCTTCCTTCCCCTTGCTTTCTCTCAAAATCTCACATCGCCATCCATCTCCCCCTTTCCTTCATGACTCAGATGAAGAGGAAGCGTCCTCTCCGCAAAGGTTAATCCCTCCATTTATGTCTTGATTCCCCCCTCCAGCTTATCCACAGCTCATTCTCTCTGTTATCCCTGTCACTCCTCTTACATTGTCAGAATGCCACCTTCCCTGTTATGGACTGAATTGTGTCCCGCCAAAGTATGTGTTGAAATCCTGATCCCTGTACCTGTAAATGTGACCTTGTACAGAAATGGGGGGGGGGTTCTTTTGTTATGTTAATGGGGTCATTAATATAGTGTAGGATGGTTTATAAGAAGCCCTGGCGGCACAGGCACAGTGGTTAAGCGTTGGGCTGCTAACTGAAAGGTCAGCAGTTCGAACCCACCACTTGCTCCAAGACAGAAAGATATGGCAGTCTGTTTCCAAAGATTACAGCCTTGGAAACCTTATGGAGCAGTTCTACTCTGTCCTATAGGTCGCTATGAGTCAGAATCAACTCGATGGCAACAGGGCTGGTTTTTTGTTTTTGTAGGGTGGTTTATAAACCTAATCACATCTGAGTTATAAAAGGAGCAGAATAGACACCCCACATGACACAGTCCACATGGTAGTGGCAAGAACTCACAGACTAGACACACAGACAGGGAGAAGACAGACACCATGTGAGGATCAAGCCAAGGATCATCACCAAGGAACACCTGGGGCTATTGAAAGGGATGAAATTGACATGGCAGATACCTTAATTTGGACATTTAGCCTCCAGAACTGTGAGAAAAGAAATTTCTGTTCTTTAAAGCCACCCACTTGTGGTATTTCTGTTACAGTAGCACTAGGAAACTAGACTATAGATTTGCCACTTCCTTGATCAAGGAAGCTTCCTACTGGCTACTGGTTCAAGTTTAATCTCTCTTCTATGCACCCTAAACTCAAGGCACACCAGAACATGATTTCCTGGGTTTTCCTGTGTCTGTTTTTGCTCACAGTCACCTCTCCTAGACTCAGACTACTTTAAGAGTGACTCATACAGTATCTGTATACATTGGAGCTCACTAAATGCTTGTGCAACTAGTAAAGTAAGTCAGTTCTAAATAACCCACATTAACAGGATGAAGTGTAAATCCACTTTTTCACAAGCCCATTGTTTTCTTACAGCCAATTATGGGTGATGCCAAGCTCTCATACAGCTGGACTGACAGGATTCCCAGGGGCACAGACACAAATCCACCCACTCTGCTGCCTCTCTCAATGTACGCTTTTTTTGGGTAATCCTTCCGCCAGTCCCCATCAGCACTAAGCAACCATTTATCTACTTTCTGTCTCTACAGATCTCCCTATTTTGGACTTTTACATAAATGCAATCATATAGTATGTGGACTTTTCACTCTGGTTTCTTTCACTTAGCATACTGTTTTCAAGGTTCATCTAAGTTGTATGTAGCATATATTTCATTCTTTTTTATGGCCAAAAAAAATTCCATTGTATGGATATACCACATTTTGTTTATCCATTCATCTGGTTATGGACATTTGATTTTGTTTATCCATTCATCCGGTTATGGACATTTTGATTGTCTCTTTCTTTTAGCTTAGATGAATAATGCTGCTATAAGCATTCATGTGTAAGTTTTTGTGCCGATATACGTTTTCTATTGGGTATATACGTTGAGGTGGAATTGCCAGTTCATATAATATCTCAATGTTAACTCATTTGAAGACATTCCAGACTGCTTTCTAAGGCACAGCACCATTTTACATTTCCACCAGCAGTGTATGAGGAGTCTCATTTTTTCACATCCTCACCAACACTTGTTATTATCTGACTGTTTGATTCTAGTCATCCTAGTGAGTGTGACGTGTCATCTCATTGTGGTTTTTATTTGCATGTCCCTAAAAGTTTTATATTTTTATCTTTTACATTTAGGTCTTTAATGCATTTTGAGTTAGTTTTGTATATGGTGTGAGGTAAGGGTCTAACTTCATTCTTTTGTATGTGGCTAGCCAGTTGTCCTAGAACCATTTGTTGAAAAGACTATTCTTTCCCTATTGAATGGTCTTGGCACCCTTGTTCAAAATCAGTTGACCATAGATGTATGAGCTCATTTCTGGTCTCTGAATGCTATTCCATTGTTCAGTATTTCTATCCTTGTGCCAGTACCACACTGTCTTGATTACTATTGCTTTGTAGTAAGCTTTGAAATCAGAAAGTATGAGCCCTCCCACTTTGTTCTTCTTTTTCAAGATTGTTTAGGCTATCCAGGGTCCCTTGAATTCCCTTATGAATTTTAGGATCAGCTTGTCAGTTTCTGCAAAAAAAAAAAAACTGGGATTTTGAAAGGGATTGTGTTAAATCTGTAAATCAATTTTGGGAGTGTTTCCATCTTAACAATATTAAATCTTCTGATCCATGAACATGGGGTATCTTCCCATTTATTTAGATCTTTAATTTCTTTCAATCATGTTTTGTAGATTTCAGAGTAAGTACAAGTTTTACACTTCTTTTGTTAGATATATTCCTAAGTGTATTATTTATTTTGATGCTATCGTAAAAGGAATTGTTTTCTTAATTTCATTTTCAGATTGTTCATGAAGTGTATAAAAATACAATTGTGATTTTTGTATATTGATTTTGTATCCTGAAACCTTGCTGAACTTGTTTATTAGTTCTAATACTTTTTTTAGTGGATTCCTTAGGATTTTCTATAAGATCATGACATCTGCAAATTGAGATAGTTTTACTTCTTCCTTTCCAATTTGGAAGGCTTTTATTTCTTTTCTTTTTTTCCTAATTGCTTTGGTTAGAACTTCCAGTGCAATGCTGAACAGAAGTGATGGAAGTGTTTGTTTGTTTGTTCCTGCTCTTAGGAAAAATGCTTTCATTTTTTTCATCATTAAATATGATGTTAGCTATGGGTTTTTCATAAATGCCCCTTATCACGTTTAGGAAGTTCCTTTCTATTCCCAGTTTGTTGAGTGTTTTTATGATGAAAGGGTGATGGAGTTTGTCAAATGTTTTTTCCGCATCTATTGAAATAATCCTGTGATCTTTGTTTTTTATTCTACTGGTATGATGCATTACATTAATTGATTTTCAGATGCTGAACCAATTTTGCATTTTGGGGATCCTGCTTTACTATTTCTCTCAGTTCTTACAAATGGGAGGTTATAATACTTGCTATATAGGTCCTTGTATTGGTTATGTTATATAAATCTTCAAACAGCTGTACATTCTAAACTGCTGCCAAGCGCATTGATCCAAGAATATCTGAGTGTACTGATAATCTAAATCAGAGGTCTGCAAACTTTTTCTGTAACAGGCCAAAAGTAAATATTTTAGGCTTTGCATATGTTATAGTCTCTGATGCAACCACTCAGTTTTGCCATTGTATCATGAAAACAGCCGTAGACTGTACAAAAACAAATGAGTGTGACTGCATTGCAATGAAGCATTACCTATAAAAACAGGTAGGCAGCCTACAGGCTGTTGTTTGCCAACTCCAATTTAAATCAAGCTTCTGATGAATGATTTTCTTCATGATTTCTTTCCAAACTCTTTCATTGTAATCCTTGATTGGAAGGAAATCAGAATTTCAGTTGATACTGTCTTTTCTTTTCATGAGATGATACTTAAACCGATTTCAGAACCTCAGTGTGGGTCTAGGGAAAATAAAGGGTGGGGGCCTAAAGGTCTCTCCAGGAGTTTCCTCCCAGCTCAGCAAACATCATCCTAGGATCTGGACTAAGGTAAGCGGCCCCTTTGAATCTACCATGGGAGCAAAATTTAAGGGGGTGCCCAAAACTCAATCAAGATAAATATTTTAATGCAATATTTTAAAAAGTCAAAATTAGTGAAAACACCCATGATGAACAAAATATCAAACTTTACATGAAGACAAGATTATATCACCGATTTTGTGTGTGTGTGTGTGTGTCAGGCTCCAATGTGACCCTGCTGAACACTGTTACTGATTTTTAAAAAAAAAATTTAATATTTTGTTCATCATGGATATTTTGCATTAATTTTGATTTTTAAAATACTGTGTTAAATATTAAGTATTGCATTAAAATGTTATTTATCTTGATTACTGAGTTTTTGGTGCTCTCGTTAATTGTGTACCAGCTCTCCTCACTCACCTCAGCCTAGTCTGGGCCCTGCATCATCCTCTACAGTATCAGAGTCCATCAAGAGAATGATGTACTTCTATTTAATGTTACCTTTGGACTGACTCAATCCTCTTGGATGCTTTGATAGCACTTTCAGTTACTTGGATCTCCCTCATACAGTATATCCTTTCCCTCCTAGAGGAGATGATAGCCAGCATAGGTATCTTTGAACCAATGTTCATATAGTAGTGAGTGTTCCTAAAGGAATTATAAAAACCCAAAACAAACCAGTTGCTGTCAAGTCAGTGCTGACTCATGGTGACCCCATGTGTGCACAGTAGAACTGCACTCCATAGAGTTTTCAAGGCTGTGACCTTATGGAAGCAGATTATCAAGCCTTTCTTCCATGGCATTTCCGGAAAGGTTCAAACTGCCAACCTTTCACTTAGCAGTCAAGTGCCTAACTGCTTGTGCCACCCAGGACTCCCAAAAAAATAATATCTGGGATAAAAATTTTCATGGGAGGGAAGTAACAGGTAGGGGAAGGAGCCAGAAGTATTAAGTGCTATCTACTCTCATGAGGAAGGTCTGAGATACACAGGGGCACCAGGAGCAGAGTACTATACTTAGGGAGGGGAAAGTAGAAGTCCCTTGAAGGATAGAACCATGAAGAGGCTCAGAAGGGCAGGTGAACCATGAAGAGGCTCAGAAGGGCAGGTCTAACCTTGGTCTGCTTCACCACTTTGCCAAGGGCCATCCCTCTTGGTGCCAGGAGACATCATAATTGTAATTAAAGCAATTGTAATCAAAGCAGTTTCTGCTCAAGCCTCCAAACCTTTCTGGATTCTATGCCTCAAGAAAGCAAAGAACATTTCTAGCTCCTGGTTTCCACTACCTCAGATGCCACCACCACTTCGCCATCAGGAGGAGCATTACCTGAACACAGGGCACAGTGGAAATTGTTTAGATGGTCAAGAAGGATCAGGCCAAAGTAAGGGCAAGATGTGGGGCAGGGAGGAGGAACAGGAGCACTGGCACTCTTTCTGCCTCAGTTCCAGCCCAGTGCTAGAGAGAAAATGACAGGAGTTCCACTTTGAAAAGAAAGTATATTTCATGTTACTCTAGGCAACTTTCAAGGCGGCATCAGCCCACGTGAGGAGTCACACCAGCTATTTATATCTCTGTAACAAGATGTACAACAGGCACTTTCAAGCATTTAAAATACTTAAATGTGCAAAGTTTCCCAATTGGTCACAAGTTCCTAATACCTCCGTGCCTCTTTCACTGGGGAGACATCATGCCATGCTGCGTCTCCACTGGGCAGCATGGCTCCCCCATTCTTCAAAATATAGCAGCTCAAAGAACTCCCCTGGCAATTTTAACTATCCGAGAATAGAAAGCACCCCAGGCAGAGTGTGAGAGACCAATCTTGTAAACAGCAGGATGGCAAGGTGTAAACAGGAATGGAAAGAAACATCCAGCCTTTCTAAAAGTCATTGCTTTTGACAAGGACAATGAGATGGGAATAAATTCAGCCCCAAATATCATGGAACAACAAAAGCTCAAACAAGTGTTAAATTACAAGCCAGGTGGTTGCAGGAATTTGCAATGATCCATTCCAATCTGCCAACTCGTCCCTTGTGGCATCTGGCTTGATTTTACAGACTTCTCTTCCAGTGTTACATGCTTAGGTTTTTTTCTCTCTCTTTTCATGCATCACAACCAGCATTTTCGACGCTGCTGTAATTTCCTAAGTCACATCCTTCTTCCTCTGGCCTCATAAACAAAATGTGGTTGGAGAGCAACAAACCACAATATTTCGATCTTTCATTTGACTGAATCATGTTCTTGCATGCAGGAAAACTATGTTCACATACTTGTACTGAGTCTTGGTAAATTCTTTATATGATCATTTGTGTTGTCGGGGTATTTGGTGCAGCAAAACTCCAGCATTGTCTATCCTTTCAATCATTCTACTAATAATTGAGCACTGAGCATATACTCTAGGCAGTGGCCTGGGAGTAACAGGAATTAACAGTCAGACTCTGGCTTTGACGACCACGTAGTCCAATAGAGGAGAAAGACTGGGAAACAGTTATTACATGGGATGACACTACAGTGATAATGTGCATGGATTCCACTCATAATTTTCACTGATCCCAACAGGCTGCTTCCAAGCTAAAACTGTCTTTCCAGGCCAACTGACCAGGGACTGAGCAAACAAAGATCAATAGGCAGCACTCAGTGCCTTCCTATGGGTCAAGGAAGGCGACCTCTTCCATGAAGTTCTCCTCCATCTTCCACGAAGTTCTCCTCCATCTTCCACTTCCATCACTGCCTTGCTTGACATACATGTTTTCAGCCTCAGATTTCCACAATGCCTTGCTTGGACTTAGAATCCTCCCTTGTTGCTGTTGCTGTTAGTTGCTGTTGAGTCAGCTCTGACTCATGGCAACCCCATGCACAACAGAATGAAACATTGCCCAGTCCTACATCATCCTCACAATCACTGGTATACTTGAGTCCATTGTTGGAATCATGGTGTATTTTCAGCACCTTCCAACCTAGGGGGCTCATCTTCCAGCACTACACTGGACGATATTCTGTTGTGATCCATAGAGTTTTCACTGGATAATTTTCAGAAGAGTTCACCAGGCTTTTCTTCCTAGTCTGTCTTAGTCTGAAAGCTCCACTGAAACCTGTCCACCATGGGTGACACTGCTAGTATTTGAAATACTACTGGCATAGCTTCCAGCATCATAGCAACATGCAAGCCACCACAGTACGACAAACTGGCAGATGGTGGAGAATCCTCCCTAGTGCTAACTATTATTATTGATGGCACCATGTAATGCATATTTACTATGTACCAAAAATAGTACTTTGAATTTTCATAACATTCTTGCAATGGGGTTTCTTATACCTGTGTTATTGGTGAAGAGAATGAGCATTAGAAAATTTTAGAAACTTGACCAAGGTCACACAGCCAGTAAGTAGAAAAACTAAGATTAGAACCTAAGCTCATGTGATTCCAAATCCTCTTAAATAGTACACTAGTCTGCATTGGTAGGCATGTGTAGTCTAATTCCTCTGCTAGGTTACTCACATCTTAAAAACAGAGATCAAAATTTCTATGTCTTTAGTAATTTCCAGGTAGGACAGGACTACAAGTAAGCAGAATAGGCATCTGCCTACGTGGTGTGATTTAAAATATCTCCACCATTGCCCAACACAGTGTCTGAAATTTCACCATTAGAGGTGCATTACTTGGGACCATAAAGGCTTTCTGGTCTTCAGGATTGGTCTCTTAGAACATGATTGCCCTAGGAGGGGTAATACTCAGCTGACTCCTCATTGAGGGTCAGCACCTTGAAGAATAGGACATAAGAGAGATGCCTAGAAAGGAGCCTGGGAGCTCTGGGTATGGGCAGTGATCCCTGGAGGAGGGTGGGGGAGGCTCTGAAGACAGGTGTGGATGCTTTGTTTGGCTGATGCCACCTGTGTGACACTGAGCACAGGATGAGGCACATGGAAGGTATATAACACAGTCAATTTGAGGACACACTGTTTTGATCAGGTATAAGAGAAGGAGGATGGTGGTAAGTGGGCATCAAGTGCGGAGGACTCTGAGCATTGTAAAGGCATACAAGACAAGAAGGCAGAATCCTTGCCCTCAAAGACCTTATAGTCTCTTTGGAAAGAAAATATCAATAGCAAACAATGGATAAATAAGACAAGACAGAGGATGACCAAGCACAGCATATAAGCATAATAGGAAATTCAGGAAAAGGAGAGTTCAGTGTAGGAAGAAGTAGCACTGGCTTCACTGGGGACATGAGGCTTCCAAGAATGATACCATATAAAGAAATATAATGAATGAGTTGGAAAACCTCTTATGCCAAAAGACTCCCAGACTGCGACAACCAATTGCTACCTCAGCAGCCCTGAACAAAGGAAATCCAATTTGAATTTAATCACCATGATGCAAAATGAGATTAGGATGGTCTAGAAACAAAATCTGAAGACAAATATACAGCAATACTATTAAGAAAATATATCACTTCAAAATAAACCCAGCTCTTTTGATAAAAGGATTGCTATTGATCTAATGGTTGCTCCAACAATATAAAATTCAGAATTTCAGTAATGAGTAAAAGTACACAGATATACACATTAAATTACATGGTGAATAAATCTGACGAAACCATTAAACGAGTTGCCATTGAGCCGATTCTGACTAAGGCGACTTCATGTGTGTCAGAGTAGAACTGTGTTTCATATGGTTTTCAATGGCTGATTTTTTGGAAGCAGACCACCAGGCCTTTCTTACACCTCTGGGTGGACTTGAACCTCCAACCTTTCGGTTAGCAGCCAAGTGTGTTTACTGTTTGCACCACCCAGAAATTCTGATGAAGCCATTAGGCAAGCCTAATCACCTGGGGAAGTGTGGCTAAAAAGATGGGAAAGAGAGCTAATGTTGGCCACCACAGACCAACAACCTTGGGGAATTCCTAGACCTTCCACTGGACTCAACTCTGATAAAGAATCACTTCATTCTGTGACCTTCAGCCAAAGACAAATACACTTAATCTAGGCTTTCATTTAATGCTTGCTTCACAAGCAGTAAAGGTTACTTCTATTTACTCTAACTTACTCTGTATTTTTAAAAAAGACCAAGTTATTTAATTCCAAAAAAGAAAACAACCCTAAGGAAGAGAAGAAGGAAGAAAGCAAGCAAGCCTTGACCTTTATTTGCTAAATGAGTTATTTTACCAATAACTACAGGTGATTATGTTCTCAACATTCTGAATAACAACTCTTTGTACTCCTTGGCATAAGAGGAACCAACAGCTACAACCTAAGGATTAGCTGTGAATGAGCAGAAAAAAGAAAAATATAGGTAGGAAGAGACTTGAAAAAGAAAGATATGAGGGTGGGGAGGAGGATCCACAAGAAATCCTTCCTCCTGAGAGTTTCTCAATTGAATTATTGCAATATACATTTCCTTGTAATTTTAACTTGGCTGCCAATGAGCTATGTTCCCACAGGTTGCCTGCTTTCTGCAAAGTGGCTGCATATAAGAGACATAAAGTCCGATCTGCTAATAGGTTTGTAGCAACCTCTATGGAGACTCACAGATACAGTGATCACATTATCCAAACTGACACTTAAGACATAGGATCCAACAAATGATGTGTGTGCTTTATATCTAGATGTTAGCAGCAACTTGGCAAATGCAGTTCTGATGCCTAAATATTAGAATTTCTAGGATATTTTGGTGTTTTAAGGAGCAATTAGTAAAAAAAAAAAATTGAGTTCCTGAAAATCTGGAGTGTGACTAGAATAAAATGACAATACCAGTATTTCTGTGCTTAATATTTTTATAAGAAAAGGATTCCAGACTTCCAGGAAACATGGCGCTATAGACAGAAGCACCACACCGTCCCTCCACAGCAAAGATGTGAAAAACTAAGTCAAACAGAGACAAACGTCAACCCTGAAACCGTAAGCATCAAATGAAGAGATAAAGAACTTAGCCAAGAACCAAATGCAATAAGAAACTGACAGAGAACAGACAGCAAGGATAGATATGTGCAGAGGTCCCTTATTAGTGAATGCAGCATGGATCTGCCATCTTGGACTCCTGTTGGAGATCAGCAAACAGGAACTATGGGAAAGCAGCTTCATGGAGCTCCCAGCAGGAGACAGAACAACTGGTAACCAGTGATATACACTTTCCCACCCCCTACCCTTCTTCACACCCACTCGGCCTCCTCTGCTTCCTGTGGCCACAGTCTCTCAGCTGGGAAACACTGGCTTCACCCTTGTGCCACTTGGATTCCATTCACCCGCACTGGTCGGCTCCCTGAGTGCCATTTGTTGGTTGGTAGTGTTGCTTTTTTCCACTTCTTTTGGTTTCTTCCATACCTCTCACCACCTCCCACTCCTTTCTCTCAAATACCTGGCTCCATATGCCATCCTTGCTTCTTCCTGAAAGGCTGTGAAATGCCGCTCAACTGTGTAACTGCTTCCTGGCCAGTGCCGCCACGCTGGTGGAATCCCCAGGGCTTTTTTTAATTTGTTTGTTTTGATTTATTTGTTTTCTTTTTATTTTCTCAGCTTGGGAGGCCCTGCTAGCCAGACAGTACTATGCAGCTTGGGAGCTACTCCTTCAGTCTATGCAGCTGCACAGTGGGATCCCTGAAGGCATTTCTTTTTCTTGTTTTTTTCCATTTTGTTTTCTTTGTTTTGTTTTGTTTTCTCTCTTTTTCCCTTTTTGTCTTTCTTCATTTCTCAGTTTCTCATCTCTCTATACTTACCTTCCCTTCCTTTCTCCTGAATACCTGGTGCTGTCTGACACCTCTACCTCTTCTAGCCAGGTTGTACTTCACGGCCTGGGAGCAACTTTCCCAGTCCTCGCAGCTGCACCAGTGGGATCCCTGGGTGCTTTGCTTTTATTTTCCTAATTTTTATTTATTCTTTTTTTTTCTTTTTGTTTTTCTCCATTTCTCAGTCTCTCATCTCTCCACTCCAATGGCAAGCTCCTGTAGCACTTTTTTTTGTCTGTTTGTGTGTATGTTTTTGGCCCCTGTTCCTCTCTCCTCTCTCTCCTCTTTCCCATACCCATCTTAGCTCCACACAACACAATCGCCCCCCTCCTTCCTGCCTACCTGCACTGTGTGCTGAACATCACACCCCCAAGCAGCACAGGCATGGCCTACCGGAACCTACCCCGCACTGATTCCTGCCCCGCCTGGTCAGCCCTATAACATGCCACAAACAACCCATTCCAGCAACTCCCCTTCAGCTGGACTGGCCATGCTGTACCATACCTGAGTGACTGACCCTGCCCATTGGAGAAGGAGGTGAAAAGTATCGTGCCTACAGATGAGCAAACAACAAAGAATGCACAGCCCGCCTGCTCAGACATGAAAATAACACAAAAAAGCAGAACAAAACAAACAAATCTACAATCAATAAATGAGGAAAATAACTACCGAATGCCCCAAGGACAGCAGACTATATCAAAACTTGTACAAAAACAGGACAGGATGATTCCAGTATGTGTCCAAAATAAAACACCAGATGACTTTCAGTAGAAGAAAAGGCACTAGAACTACCTGATATGGAATTCAGATCTTTAACATTCAGAGCTATCCAAGAGTTGAAGCAAAAAACAGACAAAAAAGAGGAAAAAATCGACAAATTCATGGAAAAGGCATACAAATTCATGGAAAATACAGACAAAAAAATGGAATAATTCAGGAAAATAATACAGGAACAAAATGCCAAAACAAATTCACGACTAGAAATCACACAAAAACAACAATTAGAAATCCAAACGATAAACAACAAGATTTTCAGAAATGGACAGTGTCATAGAAGGGCTGAGGAGCAGGTTTGAAATGATGGAAGGCAGGATCAGCGAAATTGAAGACAAACTCTTGAATATAACTCTGTTTGAGGAAAAATCAGAAAAAAGAACAAAGAAAAATGAAGAAACCCTGAGAATTATGTGGGATACAATCAAAAGCAAAAATTCACAAGTGATCAGACTTCCAAAACAGACAGAGAAAACAGAAAACACAGAGAGGATCA
>NW_004443945.1:16171055-16172862 GCF_000243295.1 Trichechus manatus latirostris | reverse complement strand
GGCTACCACCAATGACAACCCTGACAGGTAACACAATAGAGAGTCCCTGATGGAGCAGGAGAAAAGTGGGGTGCAGAACTCAAATTCTAGTAAGAAGACCAGACTTAATGGTCTGAATGAGACTGGAGGAACCCTGGAAATCATGGCCCCCAGATTCTCTATCAGCTCAGAACTAAAACAATTTCTGAGGTCAACTCTTCAGACAGGGATTGGACTGGACTGTGGGACATAAAGTGATACTCATGAGGAGTGTGCCTCTTAGCTTAAGTAAATACAAGAGACTAAACAGGCAGCTTCTGTCAGGAGGTGAGATGGGAAGGCAGAGAGGGTTAGGCGCTGGTTGAATAGACATGGGGAATCAGAAGTGGAAAGGAGAGTGTGCTGTCACAGTATGGGGAAAGCATATAGGGTCACATAACAATGTATGTATAAATTTTTGTATGGGAGACCAACTTGAAATGTAAACTTCATTTAAACTACAACAATAAACAAACAAACAAAAAAACTAAAAAAAATAAATTTAACTCGAAAAAGACTAGAATAAAGCAAGTGACCTTCAAACTGGATGACTATATTATTAAAAAAAAAAAAAAGTGTCTACTCTGACCACAACACCACCAAGGAAGAAATTAACAACAGGAAGAGCAAGGGAAAAAAATGAGTTACATGGAAACTAAATAACACCTTGCTTACAAATGACTGGGTAATAGAATTAATCAGAGATGGAATAAAAAACTTCTAGAATCAAACAAGAATGAAAACACCTCATACCAAAACCTTTGGGACACAGCAAAGGCGGTCCTCAGAGGACCATTTATAGCAATAGATGCACACATCAAAAAAGAAGAAAGGGACAAAATCAAAACATTAACTACACAATTCAAACAAATAGAAAGAGAACTGCAAAAAAAGCCCACAGCTACCAGAAGAAAGGAAATAATAAAGATCAGAGTAGAAATAAATGAAATAGAGAATAGAAAAACAATACAAAGAATCAACAAAGCCAAAAGTTAGTTCTTTCAAAGGATCGACAAAATCAACAAACCACTGGCCAGACATTCAGAGAAGAGCTTATACCAGTACTACTCAAACTATTTCAGAATATAGAAAAGGAAGCAACACTTCTAAATTCATTCTATGAAGCCAGCATAACCCTGGTATCAAAACCAGGCAAAGATGCCACAAAAAAAGAAAATTACAGACTGATATCTCTCACGAATATAGATGCAAAAATTCTCAACAAAATTCTAGCCAATAGAATTCAGCATCATATCAAAAAAATAATACACTACGACTAAGTAGGATTCATACCAGGTATGCAAGGATGACTCAACATTAGAAAATCAATGAACGTAATACACCACATAAATAAGAAAAGAATCACATGATCATCTCAATCTCTGCAGAAAAGGCATTCGACAAAGTTCAACACCTATTCCTGATAAAAACTCTCAATAAAATATGTATAGAAGGGAAATTCCTCAACATAATGAAGGGCATCTATACAAAACCAATAGCCAACATCATTCTTAATGGAGAGAAGCTGAAAACATTTCCCTTGAGAACAGGAACAAGACAAGCATGTCCTTTATCTCCACTCCTATTTAACATTGTGCTGGAAGCCCTAGCTAGAGCAATATGACAAGAGAAAGAAATAAAAGGCATCCAAATTGGTAATGAAGAAGTTAAACTGTCCCTGTTTGCAGATGATACGATACTGTACATAAAAAAACCCTAAAGACTCCACAAGAAAACTACTGGAACTAATGGAAAGATTCAGCAGAGTAGCAGGATACAAGATAAACAT
>NW_004443945.1:16151699-16169555 GCF_000243295.1 Trichechus manatus latirostris | reverse complement strand
CAAACTATGGTACATATACACAATGGAATATTATGCAAGAACAATGATGTACCTGTGAAGCATCTCATAACATGGCTGAAACTGGAGGACATTATGCTGAGTGAAATAATTCAATCACAAAACAACAAATATTGTATGAGACCTCTACTGTAAAAACTCATGTAAAAGTTTACTCACAAAAAGAAATAATGCTTGTTGGTTACAAGGGATGGGAGGGGTGGGGGGGACTAAACAGACAATAGATAAGTGGTAACTTTAGTGAGGGGTAAGACAGTACACAATACTGGGGAAGCCAGCACAACTTGTACCAGGAAAGGTCATGGAAGCTCCATAGACACATCAAACTCCCTGAGGGACTGAATTGCTGGTCGGAGGGCTGCGGGGACTATGGTCTCCGGGAAATCTAGCTCAATTGGCATAACACAGTTTATAAAGACAATGTTCTACATTCTATCTCGGTGAGTAGCGTCTGGGGTCTTAAGTGCCCGTGAGCAGCCATCTAAGATACTCCACTGGTCTCACTCCTTCAGCAGCAAGGGAGAATGAAGAGAACAGGATACAAGGAAAAGATTAGTCCAGAGGACTAATGGACCACAACTATGATGGCCTCCACCAGACTAAGTCCAGTACAGCTAGATGGTGCCCGGCTACCACCACTGACTGCTCTGACCGGGATCACAACAGAGGGTCCTGGACAGAGCTGGAGAAGGATGTAGAACAAAACTCTAACTCACAGAAAAAGACCAGATTTACTGGCCTGATAGACTGGAGAAACCCTGAGAGTATGGCCCCCGGACAACCTTTTAGCTCAGTGGTGAAGTCACTCCTGAGGTTCACCGTTCAGCCAAAGATTAGACAGCCCCATAAAACAAAACAAGACTAATGGGGCACAACAGTCCAGGGACAAGGACTAGAAGGCAGGGGGGGACAGGAAAGCTGGTAATAGGGAACACAAGCTTGAGAAGGGACAGTGTTGACATGTTGTGGGATTGTTAACCATTGTCTAGAACAATATGTGTACTCACTGTTTAATGAGAAACTATTTGTTCTGTAAACCTTCATCTGAAGTTTAATTAAAAAATAATAATTAAAAAAAAGGATTCCAAATACATAAAAAGAAATTGGTGAAAAATGAATATTTAATACATTTAATATATAAAAATTTGTAAGTGTCATGTAAAAATGTAAATTAAAAAATAACCAAACAGTATCCTTACTAGCAGACAGGATAAACATAAGTACTAAAAAACTAAACAGTCTTAAAATGAAAAGATTAATAGTAATGAAAAGTTGAAAAGAAGATCTTATTATTGGAACTTTTATAAAGTGAGTTTTTAGAGTGCACAAACATTGTTATGATTGAATTGAGAGCGGAATTTTGTGAAATATTTTCCTGGCTTAAAAAAAGCACTAGGAAATGGTGAGGTATTTATGAGCTCACCCCACATATTTTTCTCTGACTCCTTCGTCTTCAAATAATCCTAACTCTCAGTTGATAATTTAGAAAAGTATTTTTAAACAACTCTGTGTGTGTGTGTGTGTGTGTAGGCAGTAGGTGTGAAACCTATTTATCAACAGCAAGCTGTATTTTGTTTCAAAGTGTTACCAGTTTGTCTTCGCCTTGTTTAGTTTGTTCATGGATGATGGTGATACCAATGCCTAGCTATGTTTATTTCTTTCAAAACTTTTATGTTGCAGTGACATACAGTAAAATGATCCCCAGTAAGTCATACCGTCGGATAAGCCCCTCTCCTTAAGTGCAGGTACAATCTGTGACTTGCTTCTAGCCAACAGACTATGGCAAAAGCAATGGGAGAGTCACTACGGTGATTAGGTTACATAATGTTAGACTCTATCTCAGTGAACTGGCCTGGGAGATTCTCCTTCCAGCTTTGAAGAAGTAAGCTGCCACGTTGTGAGAGCATCTGTGAGAAGGCAATGTGGCAAGGAACTGTGGGCGACACCTCAGAGACGAAAATCACCCCAGGAGACAGTCAACAAGAAAACGAGGATCTCATTCCTACAACCTCAACTCTGAACTCAGGCACAACTCAACTGAACACTGCCAACGACCCAACAACCACGTGGGCTTGGGTGGAGAAAAAAAAAGAAAAGGAGCTCCAGAAAGAAAAATAGCCCAACCATTGTGATTACAACCAAGCTTAATCTGCACCCAGACTCCTGATCCACGGAAACTGAGATAATAAATATATGCAGTTTTAAGTCACTAAATTTGTGGTAATTTTGTTATGCAGCAATATGTAACTAATACACGTTATAATCCACTAGTTCAGAAAGCCTTTGAACTTGAATAACAGTCATCTTGCAAAAAAGTTTTGCCTTGCCAATTGATATTTTCTTCCTCCTTTTCAGGATTTCTCTGTTCAATTCTATAGCACATGGGGTTGCCATGAGTCGAAACTGACTCAATGGCAATGGGTTTGGTATTTTTTTTTTTGCCAGGGGAAGGATTTCAGAAATAGAGAAAAATGCTTTGTAAATGTGTATACCTTTGTCCAATTCAAAACTTAAATTCAGAAAATAATTCTCCATTTATGAGTCTCAAGACATAAATGAATTAGATTCAACATTTACCAAAATACTTTTATTTTAGTACTTAAAAATTGGCGAGTATATCTCCAAACCAGTTTTTTGTTTTTGATGCTTGTGCTTCATTATTTTTTCAAATTAAGTTTTTATTTTAAACAGTTTTAGATTTACAGTATTATTGTGAAAATAGTACATACAGTTCTCACCTAGTTACCCTTATTATGAATATCTTCGTATGGTATGTTTATTACAATTAATGAAACAATATTGATACATTACTATTAACTATAAACTTGTTGCTGTCGAGTCGATTCTGACTCATAGCAACCTTATAGGACAGGGTAGAACCGCCTCATAGGATTTCCGAGACTGAAATCTTTACGGAAGCAGACTGCCACATCTTTCTTCTACAGAGCCGCTGATGATACTTTATTCGGAGCCTGCTGGCGCGGTGGTTAACAGCTCAGCTGCTAACCAAAAGGTCAGCAGTTTGAATTCACCAGCTGCTCCTTGGAAACCCTATAGGGCAGTTTCTACTCTATCCTATAGGGTCGCTATGAGTCGGAATGGACTGGACAGCAACAGGTTTGGTTTTGCTGTTGTTGTTCAAGTATTTTGCAGAATGTCCTTCAGCTTGGATTTATCTGACTTTTTTTCATGATTAGACTGGGTAATGTGTTTTTGGGAGGAAGACCACATAGGTAAAATGACACATTTATCGTATTATATCAAGGATTGTTGTTGCGTGCCATTGAGTTGATTCCGACCTGTAGGGTCGCTTTGAGTATATCAAGGGTAGATACTATCAATATTACATATTGTTTTTGAAGTTAACCTTGTTCACCTAACTTGAGGTAGTATTTGTCACATTTCTGTACTGTAAAATTGTATTTTTTGACTCCCTTTCCATATTGTACTCTTTAGAAGAAACTCGCTATGCGCAGCCCATACTTAAAGAGTGAGAAGTCATGCTCCTCCTTATTAAGGGCAAAGTATCTACATAAATTATTTGGAATTCTTCTGCATAGACTATTTATTTTACCCCATTAATTTATTCATTCAATCACTTATTTATATCAGTATGAATTCATGAATGTTTATTTTATACTTCGGGTTATATTTTACTTTGGAATATAACTTTATTTATATTGTTGTTCAGATTGTTTAAATTGTTCCAGCTTTGGCCATTGGGAATACTTTCAGTTGACTCCTGTATCCCTTTGACATACCCCCATTACTGTGTGTGCATTTTTGTTATTGTTATCGTTTTAGCATTTCCTTACTTTCTGGTACTATAAGATGCTTGAGGCTCATCTTGTATATTTCCTGCCCTGACCCTAGAACATGCCATTACTTCAAGGAGTGCTGGCTCTTTTACTGGAGAATAGTGTTAGAAACAAAGCTCTGAGTAGTATGTGTGCCCATTGCTACTTGGGTATCATTGCTTCTATGCCAAAATAGTTTTTTGGTCTTTAAATATGGGACCTCAGAATGTTCCTATATGTATAATTTATTTTAATTAATTCAACAAACCTTTTTACGGAGATTAATAGATGCCAGGGGCTGTTTTAAGCATTTTGCAAATATTAATTCACTTAATTCTTATAACAACCTCATACCAACAACAACAAGATAGGTACTACTATTATCCCTGTTTTATGAATAGAAAAAACCAAGACACTGAGAACTTCAGAAAAGTGGCCAAAGCCCTGAAGCTAGTAAGTGGCAGAGCCAAGAGTGGAACCCAAACATCTGGCTCCAGAGTTGGAGCACAAACAACTGCAACATACTGTTTCACTGTGATGAGGACCTCACAAAGTTGCCACACAAAATTTATTAATTAGCAGACAGCCCAAGATGGCAGCTTAGTCAGGTACATTATGCTGTCCCCCTACAGCAAAGAACCAAGAAACTAAGCAAAACAGATACAGATGACAATCTGGGAACCCAGAACAGCAAATGGAAGGATGAAGAATTCAACTGAACACTGAAGGAAGGAGAAACTGAATGAAAATAGTGAACAAGGAGACTTACAAACTGTAGGTGCCCTGCCAGCCTGCCTGGTGCAGCGTGGCCATCTTGAGACTAAGTAAGCAGCATTCCCGTGTGAGAAGCACAGGAAGGCAACTTCACAGATTCCCCAACAGGAGACAGAGATACTATGTAGACAAACCTAGAGCAAAGGAAGGTGAGCAGAACATAAACTGGATCCAGGTGATCGTAGAGCAGGGAGGGAGTCAGAAAACAGGGACAGAAAAACTCACCAGCGATGGTTCCTGATCATTTGGGCAGGTGGCCCTGGCAGAATGGAGGACGCTTGAAGTGGTGACTAGAGATCCCCCACATATCTGGACTCCGGACACCCCCACCTCCTCACATTTAGTTGGGGCTAAGTCCTGATCACTGGCTGTACTCTGTAGGGAGTACTCCAGCACCACACCAGAGACTGGGGCAACACGATCCCCTCCCCTCCCCCATTGTCCTCCCAGAGACCAGTGGTAGTCCCCCGCCTCCCACCCAGCAATTCACGGTGTGCCCTCCCACACCATCAGACCTGCAACCAGAGGCTTCTGCCCACGCTGCCCCTCCCCAAACCACCCAGCCTGCCCGGAGACCAGTGGCACAAGAACCCCCTCCCCTATTCCCGCCACTCCACCCACCGGTGACCAGCAATGTGATTTCCTGTGCCATCCACCTGGTGACTAGTGACCCATGCACCCTTGCCCCTATCACTCAGCAACCAGCAGTGTACACACACAGTACCCTACCCAGCGACCAGTGAGAACGCTCCCTGCACCCATACCCCAGTGACTGGCCATACAGACACATTACCTCATCAGAAATGCCAGTCACAGCCTGACAGATGCCGTTTGCACCTCTGTCAAATGATGAACAGGAGATCCTAGCGTCCTCATCCAATACCACCCAGCTGCAATATAACAATCACACACCCAAACAGTTCCTGCAGGCTGTCTGCACTTGCACTGAAACCCCTTGATATCCAACCATCTACTGAGACACCAATTCGTGCACATACAGTGGGCCTACCCTGTCCATTTGGATAGCACTCCCTCACTGTGGATATGGAGATGTCCTGCCCTGACCGCCAGAGAACATAATACTAACTGCAAGCACCAACTCAGAAGGACCCCATGGTCCCACAAGGGCTGTGGCAGGGCCCTGACCACCCAACTCTTGTCATTCAATATCAAGGAAAGAACCTGCTCTCCCACCTTCACTCAATCTGGTAAGGGAAGATATATGAGCATAATCACAGAAGACTCGCATGTGGGTGAGACTCACCAGACCCGCTAGTGAGAGGAAATCACGTCCAGACAACAGACACTTCCAAAGTCACACACAGACAAGAACCATAAGACAATAACAATTAAAATAATACAAAAGAAGAAACACGTTCTAAAGAGAAAGGGAAGAAACAAAACTCCAGATATATCAAAACACATTTTAAAAATCAGCACAAAACAAACTTACGTACAATCAACAAAGAAATATATTAATTAATTAATTAACACTGTAATGCCTCAGAGACAGCAGACAATAACAAATCAGATGAAGAAACAGGATAAGATGGCTCAAACAAGTGAGCAAAATTAAGGGGCAGTAAATCTTACTGAGGAAGAGATGGTAATGGAATTACCTGATAAGGAATTTGAAAGACTTATATATAGGATCCTCAAAAAGATCAAGGAAAACACAAACAAAACCCTAGAATAATTCAGGAAAACAATATAAGAACAAAATGACAAAATAGGCAATTAGAAACCATAAAGAAACAACAACTAGAAATCCAAAAGATTAACGATAACAATGAAATATCAAAAATAGATAACTCAATGGAAGGACACAGATGTAGAATTGAATCAATGGAAGAATCAGTGAAATAGAGGACAAATCCTTTGATACTAATTTGTTTAAGCAACCATCAGAAAAAAGAAAGAAGAAAAATGAAGAAAGCCTAAGAGTTATGTGGGACACTATCTAAAGTAATAATTTACATGTAATAGGAATTCCAGAAGAAGAGGGCGGAAAAAGCACAGAGAGAATTTTTAAAGGTTTATTAGCAGAGAACTTCCCTAATATCATGAAAGATGAGAAGGCTTCCATCCAAGAAACTCAACGAATGCCATACAGGATAGACCCCAAAAGAAAGTCATCAAACATATCATAATCAAACTTTCCAAAGACAAAGAAAGAATTCTGAGAGCAGTTCATGAAAAACAAAATATCACCTGCAAAAAGGCACCAATAAGACTAAACACTGATTTCTTGGCAGAAACCATGTAGGGAAGAAGACAACGGGTTGACATATAGAAAACCCCAAAATAAAAGAATCGTTAAACAAGAATTCTACATCCAGCAAAACCATCTTTCAAATACGATGGCGAAACTAGACATCCCCAGAAAAACAGAAGTTAAGAGAATTTGTAAAAACCACACCAACCTTACAAGAAATATTAAAGGGAGTCTTTCAGACAAAGAACCAACGATATCAGACAACAACCTGAGATTAAGACACATGACAGCATCACCCAGATATCAACCCAGATAAAGAATGCACAAAAGAAAAATAAAACTGAAAACAGGGAACTGGAGATGTCAATCTGTAAATGATCACAACTTCAAAACAAAAAGGGGATTAAATGGTGTAGTTATAGGACTTCCAAATGAAGAGGAAGTCAAGGCGATATCAAGATATAACAGACTTTTTTAAACTTATGAAGATAAAGGTAAATTTCAGAGTAAACACAAAGAAAATTAATAAATCTAGTCATCAAAATCAAGAAGAAAATAAAAATAGACTCAGTAAACACAAAATTAACAACAAAGAAGGATATGAAAAGAAAATCCATAAACCAAACAAACTCAGCATGGAAAATTAAGTGGAACAAAGAAACTGTTAATACTGCAAAAAAAGCACAACAAAATGGCAGCAGTAAATTCATACCTATCGATAATCACACTGAATGTAAATGGTTTAAATGCAACAGTCAAGAGACAGAGAATAGCAGAATGGATAAAAAAACATGACCCATTAATATGTTGCCTACAAGAGACACACCTTAGACACAGTGACATAAATAGGTTAAAAATCAAAGAACGGAAAAAATATATCAACAAAACAGTAACCAAAAGAGAGAAGTGGCAATAATAATCTCTAATAAGTCAAAATCAAAATCCATTGTAAGAAACATAGCAGGGCATTATATAATGATTAAAGTGTCAATACACCAATAAGATATAACCATAATAAATATTTATGTACCCAATGACAGAACTCCAAAATACATGAAACAAACTCTAACAAAATTAAAAAGAGAAATAGACGGTTCTATAACAACAGTAGGAAACTTTAACACATCCGTTTTGATGATGGACAGAACATCTAGAAAGAAACTCAGCAAAGATACAGAAGATCTAAATAACACAATTAACCAGCTCAACCTCAGACATATACAGGACACACAACCCAACAGCAGCACAGCACACATTCTTCTCCAATGCACATGGATCATTCTCCAGAATAGACCATATTTTAGGCCACAAAGCTAGCCTCAATAAATTCAAAAACATTGAAATAATAGAAAGCATCTTCTCTGATCATAACTGTATAAAACTAGAAATAAGGAAAAAATTTAAATATATCAAAATTGAATAACACCTTATTTAAAAACTATTGAGTAATAGAAGAAATTAAAAATAAAACTAAAAAATCCTTAGAATCAAATGAGAATGAAAACATAACATATCAAAACCTTTGCGACACAGCAAAAGCAGTGCTCACAGGAGAAATTACAGCAATAAATGCACATATCAAAAAAGAAGGGCCAAAATCAATAGCTTAACCCTACAACTCAAATGAATAGAAAAAGAGCAGCAGAGAAATCCGTAGTCATCGAAAAAAGGAAATAAAGATCAGAGCAGAAATAAATGAAATAGAAACAGAAAAAACAATGGAAAGAATTAACAAGACTAGAAGTTGATTCTTTGAGAGGACTAATAAAATTGACAAACCACTGGCCAAACAGACAAAAGAAAAAAATGAGAAGATGCTAATCATCAAAATAAAAAATGAGATGGGTGACATTACAACAGAACCAACTGAGATAAAAAGGATTATAACAGAATATTATGAAAAATTGTACTCCAACAAATTTGAAAACTTAAAAGAAATGGACAAATTTCTAGAAACACACTATCTACCCAAACTAACACAAACAGAGGTAGAAAATTTGAACAGACCCATAATAAAAGAATAAATTGAAGACATCATTAAAAATACTCTCAACAAAAAAATGGTCTGCTCCAGATGGCTTCACTGGAGAATTCTACCATACATTCAGCGAAGAGTTGACATCAATTCTACTCAAACTATTCCAGAACATACAAAAGGAAGGAATACTCCCTAATTTATTCTATGAAGCCAACCTAAGCCTGATTCCAAAGCTAGGCCAAGACATCACTAAAAAAAGAAAATTACAGACCAATATCCCTCATGAATATAGCTGCAAAAATTCTCAACAAAATTCTAGCCAACAGAATTCAACAACATATCAAAAAAAATAATACATCATGATCTAGTTGGATTCGTACCAGGGATGCAAGGGTAGTTCAACATTAGAAAATCAATCAATGTAATTCACCTCAAATAAAACCAAGGAAAAGAATCACACGATCATCTCAATGACACAGAAAAGGTATTTGATAAAATCCAACACCCTTTCCTGATAAAAAATCTCAGCAAAATAAAAATTGGAAGGAAATTCCTTGGCATAATTAGGGCATATATGCAAAACAAACCGCCAACGTTTTTCTCAATGGAGAAAGGTTGAGAGTGTTCCCCTTGAGATGGGAATGAGATAAGGATAACCTTTATCATCACTCTTATTCAATGTTGATTATTCAATATTGTACTGGAAGCCCTAGCTAGAATAATAAGGCAAGAAAGGGAAATAAAGGGTATTCAAATTGGAAAGGAAGAAGTAAAACTATTCTTATTTACAAATGACATGATCTTATACATAGAAAACCTCAGAAACTCCACAAGAAAGCTACTGGAACTAATGGAAGGATTCAGCAAAGTGGCAGGGTACAAGATCAAAACACAAAAATCTGCTAGGTTCTTCTACACTAACAAGGAGGACTCTGAAAAGGAAATAAAAAAATCATTACCATTTACAATAGCCTCCAGAAGGAGGAAATACCTCAGAATAAACCTAACCAGGAATGTAAAAGACTTATACAAGAAAAACTATAGCACAGTACCACAAGAACCCAAAAGAGATCTACATAAATAGAAAAATATTCCATGCTCATGGATTGGAAGACTTAACATTGTGAAATTGCAACATTATCAAAAGCGATCTATAGATATAATGCAATCCCAATTCAAATCTAAACAACATTCTTTAATGAAATGGAAAAACTAATCTGCAACTTTATATGGAAAGCAAACAGCCCCCAAATAGCTAAAGCAATATTGAAGAAAAAGAACAAAGTAGGAGGCCTCACACTTCCCTATCTCAAAACTTACTAAACAGCCATGGTAATCAAAACAGCCTTGTACTGGTTCAATGACAGACACATAGACCAATGGACAGAATTGAGAACCCAGAAGTAAATCCAGCCACCTACGGGCAGCTGATCTTTGACAAAGGGTTAAAGGCCATTCGGTGGGTGAAGAAATAGTCTCTTTAACAAATGGTGCTGGCAAAATTGACTACCCACAGGCAGAAAAATGAATCAGGATCCAACCTCACACCATGCACAAAAACTAACTCAAAATGGAGCAAAGACCTAAATGTTAAAGCTAAAACTGTAAAGTTCCTGGAAGATAACATAGGGTCAAAATTAGGGGACCGAATTTTTGGCATAAATAACCCATAAAACAAAACTAAAAATGCACGAACAAGAGAAGATAAATTAGATAACTGAACCTCCTAAAAATTAAATACTTATGCCCATCAAAAGACTTTACCAAGAGAACCTACCGACTGGGAAAAAATCTTTGGCAATGACATATCCGACAAGGGACTAATCTCTAAAATTTATAGAAAACTTCAACAACTCAACAAAAAAAAGACAAACAATCCAATCAAAAAATGCACAAAGGACATGAACTGACACTTCACCAAAGAGGACATTCAGGCGGCCAACAAATACATGAAAAGATGCTCTCTATCATTAGCTATTACCTGTACCTGTACCAGTTGCTGTCGAGTCAATTCCAACTCATAGCGACCCTATTGGACAGAGTAGGACTGCCCCATAGGGTTTCCAAGGAGTGGCTGGTGGATTCAAACTGCTGACTTTTTGGTTAGCAGTAGTCATGGATTGAATTGTGTCCCCCAAAAATATCTGTCAACTTGGCTGGGTCATGATTCCCAGTATCGTATAATTGTGTACCATTTTGTAATCTGATGTGATTTACTTATGTGTTGTAAATTCAATCACTATCATCTAATAAGATGGATTAGCGACAGTTATACTAATGAGGCATACAAGACTGGATAGTGTCTTGCCAATCTCTTTTGAGAAATAAAAGAGATGCAAGCAGAGACACAGGGGAACTTCATACCACCAAGAAAGTAGTGCCAAGAGCAGAGTGCGTCCTTTGGACCTGAGGTTCTTGCACTGAGATACTCCCAGACCAAGGGAAGACTGATGACAAGGACCTCCCTCTGGAGCCGACAGAGAGAGAAGGCCTTTCCCTGGAGCTGATGCCCTGAATTTGGACTTGTAGCCTACTAGACTGTGAGAGAATAAACTTCTCTTTGTTAAAACCATCCACTTGTGGTATTTCTGTTATAGCGAGTAAGACAGCAGCCAAACACTTAACCACTGCGCCACCAGGACCCTATCATCAGCCATTAGAGAGATGCAAATAAAAATTACAATGAGACACCATCCTCCCCCTGTAAAAAGGGCAATGATCAGACAAACAGAAAACAACAAATGTTATCAAGGTTGCAGGGGGATTGGAACTCTTATACATTGTTGGTGGGATTGTAAAATGGTACAACCATATGGAAAACAGTATGGCACTTCCTCAAAAAGCTAGAAATAGAAATACCTTATGGTCCAGCAATCCCACTCCTAGGTATATATCCTAGAGACATAAGAGCAGTGACATGAATAGACGTAGGCACATGTTCATTGCAGCAGTATTCATAATAGCAAAAAGATGGAAATGATCTAAGTGCCCATCAAAACACATGAATGGATAAACAAATTGTGGTATAAACATAGAATGGAATACTGTATTTTTATGTAAATAACACACACTTTCTGTTTGTTTGCCAGTCACGCTCCCTCCCCCCTTCAAGGGACCCTTACAAACACTGCCGTGCCAATCCTCTTCCACATGTTATTGTAAAAAAAATTAGCATAGCGCACTTAGGAAAATACCTCGCAGGGGGAGGGTGTGGCTGGCAAATAAAAGCAGAAAGCCCGCAGTTTCATAAAAACACAGTACTACGCAACTATAAAAAATAATGAGGAGTCCATGAAACATCTTATAACATGGATGAATGTGGAGGACAATCTTATGCTGAGTGAAATAAGTCAATCTCAAAAAGACAAATATTGTATGGTCCCACTATTACAAAAAGTCAAGAATAGATACACAAACAGATAGCAAAGTTCTTTGATGGTTACCAGGGATGGGAGGGCAAGGAGGGGGAATCACTTTCTACATAGTAGACGCTTGTTACTTTTGGTGATGGGAAAGGCAATCCCAAATATGGATGAAGTCAGCACAACTTGACCAAGGTAAATAAATACACTAAGAAGTAGGCAAGAAAAAGGGACAATTTCAGTAAATGCTATAATATATACAATTTTGCAACAACAGTAAAAACAACCAAAAAATATGTGTGTGGTTATGCAGGTAGACATGGATGCATATATGTATATAGGAAGGCATATACAAATACATGCATATACATGTATAGGTGTATCTGTAGACCTATGTATACACATGTTTGTGTGCGCTGCACATATATCCACATATACAACAAACCACATAGGGGGCACAGTTACGGAGGCTTCCTGACATATCAAACAACTCATGGGATTGCTTTACTGGGTCAAAAGGCCTGGAAACGTAAGTCTCGAGGGACAGCTTAGTCAATTGGCATAACATAGGTCACAAAGACAATGTTCTACATCCTAGAACAAAACTCAAATTCCTAAAAAAGTCCAAACCTACTGGACCAATAGGAACCCCTGAGACTATCGCCCTAAGATACCCTTTGAACTTGGAAAAGAAGCTATTTCTGCAGATCACCTTTCAGCCAAATGTAGAATGGCTTGTAAAATAAACAATATCACCCTTGAGTAATGTGCTCCCTTAAACAATCAACTATATGAGACCAAATGGTCAACAGTTACCCAGAAGCAAAGATGAGAAGACAAAGAGGGAAAGGGAAGATAGATCAATGGAAACAGACAAACGGAATGAAAATAAGGAGAATGCTAACACATTATAAAAATTGTTACCAATGTCATGGAACAATCTGTATAAAAATTGTTAAATGGGAACCTAATCTGCTGTGCAAACTTTCACCTAAAGCACAATAACGTATTTTAAAAAAGAAAGAAATTATAGAATGGGAAAATTATAAAATTAGTCAATGAATTAATTAATTAATCCATCCATTCACATTCTCTAACAAATATCTATTATGTGCCAAATTCTTTGCCGGAAGTACGTTGGTGCTTAATGCCATTTTACATATCTCTTGGCAATTAAAAATGACAGAGGAGGCTGTTGGAATGCACTCCTTGAGAGAACTCTGGCAGCTGCCAGGGATGAAGACGGTATATAAAAACCAGCCCACTCAGTGGCTGCAAATATACTTTTGTATGCTACAGGTAATATTCAAGAACTATAGGCAGAGCCTTATTTATGCCATTTCTATCCATTTATCCTTTCCATAAGTTTTAAAGTGGGGGTTTAATATTTTTTCCCATAGAGGAAATTCCAATGTTCATTACGCTACTATTCTTTTATATAATATTTGAATGAAACTGTCTTTCATGAAAACCATTGAACAAAGCCCAGAATTCCATTTACAGCTCAATGGAGAAGAAAATTAAAAATATGTACTTACTTTATAATTGTCCTTAGTAGGTGGTTCCAGGAGACCAAAGTTGAGATAATCTAAAAGAAAAGAAGCAAAATAACAATACTGAATGCAAATATCTTACAGGACCATTTGCTTTGGGGTCATTTATCCCAATCTATTTTAGTAGATAGAGCACTGTGAGGCATCCCGTGACTTGGGCTTAGTTTTCAATAGCGTTTTTCTTGAAAAGAGAGTGCAGGTTAGGGTAGGGATAAAGCTTGGCAGAAAGGACTCCCCAAGAAAAAAAGAGGCCGAAATGAAACCACTTGCAGTCAAGTTGATTCTGACTCATGGAGACCCCGTGTGGCACAGACTAGTAAAATGGGAGTGAGGGATTGAGTTCTTGTTGATATTTATACACTCCTTGGAAGAGGATGCAGGATTAAGCAAAGGGAAGCTCAAGCACAAGGGCCTTCATTTTTAATTCCCAGCAAGCACCCACTGAGCCTTCTTCCTGGTGTAACAAACATAGGGACATTTAAAGAAGAATTAGCAGACACAGTCCCTGTAATGCAACAATAAAAATAGGTCAATAAATGGGGATAATACATGGGCTACATTCATAGGGCAGGGGGGTGTCAGAAGCATGTCTGATTGAGGAGACTTCAAGGAAGAGGGCGCATGATCTATTGGATCCTATCGATAATGAGGCAGGGGAAGGTCTCTCAGATTTTGTGTCTGTCATCATAACTACTTTATAACCTCTCATTGATAAGAAATGCATTTTAGTATCTCTGGGAGCACCAGCTAGACAATTTAATTAGTCTATCTAATATAGTTCCAAAAGTACCAAGAGGGTCAAAGCCCTCCAGAAAACTTGTTAAAAATAAACAAGCAAACAAAAACCTACATCATTGAATTCTTAAATATCAGAGTGTCACTTTCATTAAGAACGAAATACTAAGAACTGTTCAGTTGTTTAGGTTTCTAAATATCCTTCATTTTTTATTAAAAAAAAAGAATTGTTAATAATTCAAGCAGAAAAAGTATAGCACCTGACATGTTGGAAAAAATAGAACACTCTGCTGATTTCAGGGTATTCAGTGATGTACCAATTATTGCAATATGCCTTGTAGTCAATACACCAAGGACTCATATTCCTCCAAGCATTTAACAGAGAATTGACTACAGTTAAAGCACAACTAGGAATTTTACTAAAGAATTAATAAATTCATCTTTTTGAACATAGACCAGAGGCAGTATATTTCAGTGTAAGGGTTTTGGGTAAATTATTGAAACACTGTGTGTTCCACAAATGATAGCTATTATTCGATTTGTATTTCCAGCAACCTAAAAATTCTGTTCTAAGATAGATTCTTAATGTTTTTCTTACTCACAATAATTTGTATATTCTTAAACACAGGTACTATATAAGAGGTTCTGGTTTAATGAAATCTATCTTTCTAAAGTGTTCAAACGTGATTTTTATAACTGAAAAAAAAATCTGTAAAGTGGTTTTTACATATTTTCCCTTATCTCATAGTTGCTTTCTTGACATACAAACATATTACAGACGTATTACTTGAAAAGTGACATTCTAAGGTTTTTCATTGTTAAGATATGGAATCAAATCAAAGTGAATTCACAGTATCTTACATTTTTAAAATATATATATATATATATATGTAGTTAACTCTGTTTCAGACTTTCAGATTTCACTGAAAAAACAGGTTCTTGGTTAAAATGGCAAAGTGAATAAAGGAGCAGTTACCAGAACTGACCTAGGGCCCTGATAGTTTTCTCTAGTATCAAACTAGACAGGTCATTAAAGACCATGCTAGTTGGTGGTGTCCACGTCCTTTGTGTGAGACCAGGAGAAGAAGAGGACATCACATGAGAAGGTGTAAAGCACTATGCTCTATTGTCTTTATTGGACAAGTTTCACTGATCTGTTCAAAGAAGTATACTGAAATGCAGCCTATTAGCTTACCTATTTTTTCTTAGAGATTGATGAGTAAATGATGGAAGTGGGATGGATAGAACATGAACACACATAAATGCAGGTGTAAATAATCAATGGAGTACATCCTCCTTTCTTTACACAATAACTTTTCATGGAAACATATACAAAAAGAGAAATTTTGTAGATTACATACATATCTGATTAATTTTTTTTCAGTTATTCTTTTTAATTGTACTTTAGATGAAGGTTTACAGAACAAACTAGCTTCTCGTTAAATAGTTAGTACATATATTGTTTTATGACATTGGTTAACAACCCCACATGTCAGTATTCTCCCTTCTCAACCTTGGGTTCCCTATTACCAGCTTTCCTGTCCCCGCCTGCCTTCAGGTCCTCGCCCCTGGGCTGGTGTGCCCCTTTAGTCTCATTTTGTCCTATGGGTCTGTCTAATCTTTGGCTAAAAAGTGAAACACTGGAGTGACTTCATTACTGAGCTAAAAGGGTGTCTGGGGGCCATAGTCTTAGCTTTTCTCCAGTCTCTGTCAGGCCAGTAAGTCTGGTCTTTCTTCGAGTTAGAATTTTGTTTTACATTTTTCTCCAGCTCTGTCCAGGACCCTCTATTGTAATCCCTGTCAGAGCAATCAGTGGTGGTAGCCGGGCCCCATCTAGTTGTACTGGACTCAGTCTGGTGGAGGCCGTGGTAGTTGTGGCCTGCTAGTCCTTTGGACTAATCTTTCCCTTGTGTCTTTAGTTTTCTTCATTCTCCCTTGCTCCCCAAGGGATGAGACCAGTGGAGTATCTTAGATGTCCACTCACAGGCTTTTAAGACCCCGGACGCTACTCACCAGAGCAGAATGTAGAACATTTTGTTTATAAGCTATGTTATGCCAATTGAGATAGATGTTTTCTGAGATCGTGGTCCCCACAGCCCTCAGCCCAGCAATTTGGTCCCTAAGGGAGTTTGGATTTGTCCATGGAGCTTCCATGATCTTACCCTGAACAAGCTGTGCTGGCTTCCCCAGTATTGTGTACTGTCTTACCCTTCACCAAAGTTACCACTTATCTATTGTCTATTTAGTATTTTTCCACCCCCAACCGTCCCCTCCCTTGTAACCATCAAAGATTGTTTCTTTTTGTATGTAAGCCTTTTCATGAGTTTTTATACTAGTGGTGTCATACAATATTTGCCCTTTTGTGATTGACTTATTTCACTCAGCATAATGCCCTCCTGATTCATCCATGTTGTGAGATGCTTCGCAGGTTCATCAACATTCTTTACTATTGCCTAGTACTCCATTGTGTGTATGTACCATAGTTTATCTATTCATCTGTTGATGGGCATCTAGGTTGTTTCCATCTTTTTGCTATTGTGAACAATGCTGCAATGAACATGGGTGTGCATATGTCTATTCGTGTGACAACTCTTATTTCTCTAGGATATATTTCTAGGAGTGAGATTGCTGGGTCATACGGTATTTCTATTTCTAGCTTCCTAAGGAAACGCCATATTTTTCCAAAATAGTTATACCATTTTGCATTCCCACCAGCAGTGCGTAAGAGTTCCAGTCTCCCCAAAGCCTCTCCAACATTTGTTATTTTCTGTTTTTTTGATTTGTGCCAGTAATGCCGGAGTGAGGTGGCGTCTCACTATCACTTTGGCTTGCATTTCTATAATGGCTAGGGATCGCGAGCATTTCCTCAATGTCTGTTAGCCGCTTGAATATCTTCTTTGGTAAAGTGTCTGTTCATTTCTTTCGAACATTTTTAAACTGGATTGTTTACCTTTTGCTGTGGAGGTGTGAGATTTTCCTGCAGATTTTAGAGGTTAGACCTTTGTCAGATTTGTAATAGCCAAAATTTTTTTCCCAGTCTGTTGGTTCTCTTTTTACTCTTTTGGTGAAGTCTTTTGATGAGCATAAGTGTTTAATTTTTAGAAGATCCCAGTTATCTAGCTTATCTTCTCGAGTTTGTATGTTATTACTTATGGTTTGTATCCTACTAATGCCTTGTATTAGGGTCTCTGGCATTGATACCATTTTTTTCTATGATCTTTATAGACATTGGTTTTATATTTAGGTCTTTGATCCATTTTGAATTAGTTTTTGTGTATGGTGTGAGGTATGGGTCCTGTTTCATTTTTTTACAGATGGACATCCAATTTTGCCAGCAGTATTTATTAAAAATACTGTCTTTTCCCCATTTGATGGACTTTGGGCCCTTGTCGAATATCAGGTGACTGTAGGTGGATGGATTTAC
>NW_004443945.1:16089407-16150664 GCF_000243295.1 Trichechus manatus latirostris | reverse complement strand
TTTTCTTTCTATTTGTTTGAGTTGTGTAGCTAATGTTTTGATTTTGTCCCTTTCTTCTTTTTTGATGTGTGCATCTATTGCTATAAATGGTCCTCCGAGCACTGCCTTTGATGTGTCCCAAAGGTTTTGGTATGATGTGTTTTCATTCTCATTTGATTCTAGGAATCTTTTTATTCCATTTTTGATTTCCTTTCTTATCCAGTGGTTTTTAAATAGGGTTTTATTTAGTTTCCATGTAACTCATTTTTCTTCCTTGCTCTTTCTGATGTTAATTTTTACCTTGATGGCATTGTGATCATAGAAGATACTTTGTATTTTCTGAATGTTTTGGATTTTGTTGAAGGTTGCTTTGTAGCCTAAGATGTGGTCTATTCTGGAGAATGTTCCATGTGCATTGGAAAAGAATGTGTACTTTGCAGCTGTAGGGTGGAGTGTTCTATATATGTCTATGAGTTCAAGTTGGGTGACTGTGGCCTTTAGATCTCCTGTATCTTTGTTGAGTTTCTTTCTAGATGTTCTGTTCTTTACTGAGAGTGGAGTGTTGAAGTCTGCTGCTATTATAGTAGAACTGTCAATTTCTCTTTTCAGTGGTGTTAGAGTTTGTTTTATGTATTTTGGAGCCCTGTCATTGGGTGGGTAGATATTTATTAGGGTTATGTCTTCATGATGGATCATCCATTTAATCAAGATATAGTGTTCTTCTTTGTCTTTTATGGTGAATTTTGTTTTAAAGTCTGTTTTATCTGAGATTATTAGTATTGCCACTTCTGCTCCTTTTTGATGGCTGTTTGCTTGATGTATTTTTTTCCATTCTTTGATTTTTATTAAATTTATGTCTTTGTTTCTAAGGTGTGTCTCTTGTAGACAGCATATTGATGGATCCTGTTTTTTGTTTTTTTTAAAATCTATTCTGTCATTCCCTGTCTTTTTATGGGTGCATTTAGCCCATTTATGTTCAGTGTAATTATTGATAGGTGTGAGTTTATTGCCATCATTTTTTAGTGCTTTTTTTTTTTTTTGTGGTGCTGACAATTTCTTTGTTCCTCTTACTCTCCTGTGCTGAATTCCTTTTGTTTGTGTTTTTTTTTCCTCACTTCTTTTGTTTTTGTAAGTTTTGTTTTTACTGAGACTTTAAGTTTTTCTTCTTTATTTTGATGAGTAGGTTTGTTAACTTTCTTTGTGGTTACCTTGAAATTTACCCATATTTTCCTAGGTTTGAACCAGTCTATTATTACTTGGTATCGCCTTGCCTTCCTCTCCATTAGAAAGTTTTATACCTATGCCATTTATTCCCTCTTTTATTGTTCTGACGTTGTCATTTGCCGATTAATCTCTCTGGCTCCCTGCTGTAAATCATTTTTTTTTTCTTTTCTTTTTTTTAAATTGTACTTTAGATAAAGGTTTACAGAACAAACTAGTTTCTCATTAAACAGTACACATATTGTTTTATGACATTGGTTAACAACCCATGACATGTCAACACTCTCCCGTCTCTATCTTGGATTGCCTATTACCAGCTTTCCTGTCCCCTCCTGCCTTCTAGTCCTTGTCCCTGGGCTGTTGTGCCCCTTCAGTCTCATTATGGGCCTGTCTAATCTTTGGCTGAAGGGTGAACCTCAAGAATGACTTCATTACTGAGCTAAAAGGGTGTCCGGGGGCCATACTCTCAGGGTTTCTCCAGTCTCTGGCAGGCCAGTAACTCTGGTCTTTTTTGTGAGTTAGAATTTTGTTCTACATTTTTCTCTAGCTCTGTCCAGGACCGTCTGTTGTGATCCCTGTCAGAGAAGTCAGTGGTGGTATCTGGGCACCATTTAGTTGTGCCAGACGCAGTCTGATGGAGGCTGTGGTAGTTGTGGCCCATTAGTCCTTTGGACTAATCTTTCGCTTGTATCTTGTTTTCTTCATTTTCCCTTGCTTCTGAAGGGGTGAGACCAGTGGAATATTTCAGATGGCTGCTCACAGGCTTTTAAGACCCCAGAAGTTACTCACCAAGGTAGAATGTAGAACATTTTCTTTATAAACTACGTTATGCCAATTGAGCTAGAAGTTTCCCGAAAATCTTTTGGTTTTGAATAGTCCTTGAGAGTTCATTTCCTAGGTTGGTATCTGGCTGGTGCAATCTTGTGTCCTAGACTCATGCTGTCATCTAATGTTGTTTGTTCTCAAACCAAAGGACTCCTTTTAATAATTGTTGTAAGTTTGGTTTGGTTTTTACATATTCATTTAATTTTTGTTTATCCGGAAATGTCCTAATTTCACCATCATATCTGAGAGTTTTGCAGTCTATATTATTCTTGGTTGGCAATTTTTTTCTTTCAAGGTTTTATATATGTTGTCCCATTGCCTTCTTGCCTGCACGGTTTCTGCCGAGTAATCAGAGCTTAGTCTTATTGTTTCCCCTGTGTATGTGAGTTTTTGTTTTTTCTCGAGCTGCTCTCAGGATTCTTTCTTTGTCTTTGGTTTTAGCATTATCTGGTTAACTTAAATTATCATTTCAGGGAGGCAAAGTGATATGGTAGAAAGAACAAGAGAGTGGAATTCAGCAAGTCTGGCCATTGGCTAGCAGGAGGGTGACCTAGGAGCAGTCACTTATCATTAGCAGGTCTCTATAACTGGAAAGGGGTATAACCACTCCAGTTCTATTTCAAGTTGATCCTCACTTTTCCTTTAAGATCTCTGTCAGAAGGTTTACAGCTTATGAACAAATCAATAAATACAGCTATCCAGTTTTTTTTTTTTTTTTTTTTCAGAAATCTGAAGTGAATCCTTTGTAATGGTGATAATGCTTGAACTAGTTACTTTATATATTTTGGTTTGCATATATAAATTTCAAGGTTTATGCACTCACAAAGATAGGAAAGTCAGAAAACATATGGATAGAAATCAGTTTTGAAAAGTTTTAAATGTTATAGGAAGATACAGGCTAGTTACCAAAGCCACTTAACTGCTATTTCTAACCATTCTATCAGTTAGCTGTACCATCCATTCATGCTAATCATGAATGAAATGGTTTTAGGTCTGTTGGTTCTGGCATCTAATTTTTTGCCAAAAGCATGGCATTTTCAGTGAGCAAGATATTCTTACAAGTGCTTTTAAATAGAATCAGTAATTCTTTATAAGTTTGGTAATTTGTACTTGATAACCCAATCCTAACTTTCCTTAGGAAATGGAAAATAGTTAATATTTATTTATCCGGAAAAAAATGTACCATGCTCCAAAACACAATTAAACTGGGAAGAGATGATATTTATCCTCTCAGGGGCATTTAGTATAAGCTAAATATACTCACAACACAGCTGACCATTTATAAACACTGTTTACTGTCAGAACCCAAGAGCAGTGTCAATAGCAACCCATTCATCAGTCTACATGAAAAGTCATGATGCTTGCTAAGGTGAAGGCCACTTCTGAACATCACGTACTTAATACTGCTCTATTTTACAAAAATTTTTAATAATATTTTAAAGCATTCCATTGTCTTGTTTTCTACTTTTAGACTGAGTACTTAAAAGAGGATTAATCTCATTCTCTCCACTTTTCTGAATATGGACATTAATTACTAAGGGAGCAATTTTAATAGGATTCTATTTTTCTTTTAAGGACCATTGTTATTGCCACTGTTACCCAGAGAAGAACTTCACTTGGCCTAGGTGTTCTCCTGAGGTTCCTTCAGGTGCTATGATTCATTCTGATGGCATAATTCTGTGTGTTAAGTTGTGAGAAATGAGTATTTTTCTCACTTCTTTCTCAGATTGGTCTTAGATTCAGAAGGCATGTTACGACAAGGTAAAAGCAATAAGAACACAAAGAAATCAACTGGATTCCAGAAAAGAGATTGACAAAATGGGGGTTAAACAAATGCCTTAGTTAGCCAGTTAGCCAACAACATTTGCTGAGTACCCACGAGGGCGGAGCCCCAGATAGATTTCTCCCCTTTGCACAGTCCCTGGGGATGCCAAAGGTTACAGCCCAAACTGTAGTGTCCTGCTTGTGAGGGTGACTGGCTGGCTCACAAGCAGAAAAATGAAATCATCCAATAGCCATACTATAAGCAGTGCATTTATTCATTCATTCAACAACCTACCATGACCAGGGGCCAGGGTTAGAAATGGATGATATGACTTCTTTCTTAAGGTGCTTATCCTAGAAGGGGAAAACCAGCTAGTCATTTATAACAGACAAGTAAACAAAGCAATCAAAATGTGATCAGTGAAATGGCATAAGCATGTAAACATGAATAACCTATATGAGTAATTGCCCCCCACACTCCCCACTCCTTTCCCTTTTCCTGTTCGATGGTTTTTCTCGTTAGCACTTAATCATAAGTGCCATGGCCACTTGATCGTGTATATTTATTTGTTTTTTGTTGTCTCTCTGCCCCATTAGGAACTAAGACCTTGAGGGCATGGGCTTCCTTTGGTTCATTGAGGTAAATCAATACCCAGAACAGAGCCTGATACTTAGCAGGTACTCAATAACTATTTGTTGACCCAGTGAATGTGTGAGTGAATAAACACTATGGAAGTTTTTCAGAAGAGGGAATGATAATCTGGAAATATGAGAAAGCTTACTGGAGGAGATGATGTTGGGTTTCAAAAGAAGGCAATTAAATTTTGACAAAGAAGAAGTTAACAGATCAGTCCAGAGAAGTTTACTTGGCAACAGTCTGGGAACACCTAGCAATGTGGCTATGGAACACAGGTTGCTTTCTCTGTCCAGGGTCCTGTCCTCTTAGAACTGTCCTCCTTAGCTCCACGTGGCTTTGGTAGGGCCACAATCCCCACTCTTCTGCTCCTCTGACCACAGGGGAGGGCCCAAACCTAAGCTAGGTACCTGATTCTCCCTCCTGGACATTTGAATGTACAACCAACAGAACAAGAGCCCCTGACAGCTGAGTCATCAATGGCAGCCCCTCGGAAAGATGGTTCACAGTTCTGCAACCCTGAATTTCTCTGGTTCCTGTCTTCCCCAAGACCTGTTTGGTCAGTTCTTCCCTCAGTTCCTTAAGCTATTAATGACCTCCCAATGACCCTTTTTTTTTTATTTCTGGCTCCAGCAGTCTCAGTTTATTTCTATTGATTACAACCGAAGCTTTCTACTCACCACAGAGACAGATTAAAGGATGGATGAGCGTGGTTTGGAAGGCCTCGTAATAATAAATTTTTATTGAATGTTAACCATGAACAGGTACTGAGCTAAGCTCTTATATGAGTTATCCAATTTACTCATCAGAACCATCTCTATGAGCTCCTATGCCATTTTGAAGATGGGGACACCAAGGCTTAAAGAAGTTAAATAATGTGCCCAAGTTCACACTCTAGCAAGTCGCTTTTAACTCCAGAGACCACAGTCTTGAGAACTTCTCTTCTCCGTCCACACACAGCTGCCTTGAGCGTTACTGTCCAGGACAACGACGAAGGCCTTGGGAGTTAGGCTGCAGAGCTGAGACCACACAGCAACTTGGTCAGACACACAAGATAAGGGACACCAAGCAGGCTGTCTCAGGTGCTTGAGGCCTGTCATGGTTTGAATTATGTCCCCCAAAAAATGTGTGTATCAATTTGGCTGTGCCATGATTCCCAGAATTGTGTGGTTGTCCTCCATTTTGTGGTTGTAATTTTATGTTAAAGAGGATTAGGGTGGGATTGTAACACCACCTTTACCCAGGTCACATCCAATGTAAAGGGAGTTTCCCTGGTGTGTGGCCTGCACCTTTTATCTCTCAAGAGATAAAAGGAAAGGGAAGCAGACAGAGAGTTGGGGACCTCATACCATCAAGAAAGCAGTTCCGGGAGCAGAGTGCGTCCTTTGGACCAGCATCCCTGTGCAGAGAAGCTCCTAGTCCAGGGGAACACTGAAGAGAAGAAGGCCGACAGAGAGAAAAACCCTTCCCCTGGAGCTGATGCCCTCAATCTGGACTTTTAGCCTACTTTAACTGTGAGGAAATAAACGTCTTTTCATTAAAACCATCCACTTGTGGTATTTCTGTTATAGCAGCACTAGATGACTAAGACAAGGCCAGAACCACAGATCTCAATGGCAAGAGTGTAGAGCTAGAGACGGGCTTATCCAGTTATAGTGGAGTCAATTCTGACTCATGGCGACCCCATGTGTGTCAAAGTAGAACTGCTCCACAGGGTTTCATTTCGAGTTGCCTCTGGGTAGACTAGAACCTCCAATCTTCCAGTTAGCAGCTGAGCTTGCTAACCATTTGCACCACCCAGGGACTCCACATAGCAGTCCTAAGATGGAGATATTGTTGTTCTCATTCTACATACGAGGGAACAGAAACTTGGGGGAGGTGGCAATGTATTAACTGGTAGCTTGGTGCATGATCCCATATCTGTCTCACTTATAGCCCAGGCCAGTTCCATTAGGAATACCTGGTATGTTTCCCCTGCTAAACAGATAACTTTGTAAGGCTTACCTGGTGACCTTACCTACCATTTGAGAAATTTTTATTACTCCATAGCTCTCATTATTGGCACCCTGAGTCACTTCCCACTGCCCTCTGCTGTCATCTGCAGAAACCCTGGAGAGCCAGTCCAGGTGAGTGCAGACTCCTCTAGCACTGGCAGTGTCCTCTCAGTTGTGGCCCTGGGAAACTCCCCCTTTCTGCCCTAGGCCTTCTCCAATGCTGCAGGGAGGGACTACAGTGCCAGGTGCAGACAGGAAGCTTGAAGGAGAAAAGTCCTCAGAAATAGTCCTCACCCATGGAGACTGAAATCTGACAGATCAATGCCCCTGCCTTCTGGCCTCCATACAGGCAATTCTGGGAGACATTCTGTATGCTTCCAGAGACCCTACTGTGATCACATTCCCATATGCCTACCCAGATCCCTGCCTCAGAATTTGCTTCTGGGGGAACCCAAAGTAAAGCATTTTCCAGTGACCCTTTTAATTTCATTTGCCTTGTTCAGCAGACCTTCTTGAATGTGCATGCTTCTTACATGGCTTACACAAGCTTCTCAAATGAAGGACTTTCTCCCCAATTATTTTTTCCTTAACCAGAAATTTCCCTTAACCACAGCTCCCTTTAAAGAAAAGAGATATAAGAAGAAGAAAAAAAAAGCAAGCTAGAGAAGTCTCTCTTTGCTTTAAGTCCTCAAGCTCAGTCTCATATCCCCAGTAAAAAGAGAGCTCCTTAGGGCTATTGAGCACTAATGCCTCCCTGCTCAGTTAAAGTGGGGAGCAGACAGACACCTGAGTATATTGTAAAAAGACAAATCATAAATGATAATAATCTCATGGTTAGAGAACATTATTTTGTTGTAAGGTATTTAAGCATAAATCATAGAAAGTTCACATAAATGATACTAAAGCTTATTACTTTTACACAAAAAGTATTCAGAATATTTTTCCCTTCACATTATTAGTATTCCATTACCTATAAACAGCATCAATAGCAACACTTTTCTTCCCCAACACATATACATACACACACTTGGACACTCACACCGGCTAAAAATCAAAGATTCTGGATCTCTTTCCTCTAAAAGTAGAACTAATTTTGTTTTTATATCTACTCTGACCCAGGGCATCTGTGGTAGGGTGAATAATGCCTCTCCAAATATGTTCACCCATGAACGTTACCTTATAGCAAAAGGGATATTGCAGATGTGATTAAATTAAGGACTTTGAGATGGGGAGATTATCCTGGGTTATCTGGGTGGGTCTCATGTAATCACACACTACTTTTAAGAGGGAATTAGGAGTCACAGTCAGGTGAGAAGGCAATGTGACAATGGAAGTAGAGATTCGAATGATGTGACCAGGAGCCGTGGAGTACTGGCAGTCTACAGAATCGGAAGTAGGCAAGACCATGTATCTTCCCCTAGAGCTTTCAGAAGGAACCAGCCTTGCTCACACCTTGACTTGAGCCCAGTGAAACTGATTTCAGACTTCTGACCTCCAGAACTGTAAGAGAATAAATTTCTGTTCTTTTAAGCACCTAAGTTTGTGGCAATTTATTACAGCAGCAATAGGAAACAGTTACCTTTCACCCTGCAAGTTCTTTTCTATACTGACCTCACTATAACCCATCTTCATTCCTCTCCCCCAAATAAGAGATTTGAGAGTTCTCTGCTCATCAACCCTGAATGACATGTCCTGGATGTTTGCATGCAAGGGGTAGGATATGCAGAAACAATGTCATCTCAAGGTTATAGAAAACTCGAATCAGGAGTTTAGGACAAGAGCAGGGGCTACAGAAAAGAATTTGAGGGTCATCAACATATTGTTGATGGTGGAAATCAAATCATAGCTAGACCACATAATATCATATATTTATGATAGTGACTCTGATAGAACTAGGAAGTGGATTAAGGGGATTTTGTTTGCAAATGATAGGCATATCAGAGAAGAGATACTATAGAAAGTTAATATGAGAAAATGTGATCTAGAGTATAATTTCACTTTTTCCCCTTGAGCTGAAATACAATCTCATCTAGATAATGAAGAGAAGTGCATCTCATTCAGAGGGAAACTTAGAGAAAGCTCTTGAGTTCTGTACTAGGCACTAGGGGATACAAAGATAGTCATAGTTCCTGCCTTTAAGGAGATTACAAATAATTTCATTATAGTACATACAACGTGAGGTATGATAATCGTGTCAACAAGTGTATTCTGGGGATAGAGTAGAGGGGAAAGTTAGTCCAACCTGAGGACTGAAGAAAACCTTCCTGGAGGAAGTAACAATTAATACGGGTTTTGAAGAATCACTAAGAGAGGGAGTTTAGAAAGGAATGCAGTCAAGGTACAGGAAATAGCACACAGTCTTGAGGAGTAGTTAAAAGAATGTGACAGGATTCTCCCCCGAGGAGATTATGCATAGTGAGAAGAACAGAGGAGCAAGAACAGGGCCCAGGTGAAGACTAATTGTTAAAGAGAAAGCAGGGAAGAGAAGTCCACAACTTAGTTTGAAAAGAAGAAGAGTGGCAGACATAAAATCTAGAGAAAATGGGATCATGGCATCCAAGGGGGTAGACAGCTTCGAGAAGAAGGGAGTACAGTAAGATAAAAACTAAAAGGGACAATAGGAAGATGTGCGTGAATTTTTCTCAGAGCAATTTTATTAGATTATAAGAGTAAAAAACAGATTTCAGAGGGCTTAAAGTAAATGGAGGTGAAGAAAGGGAGGCAGCGTGTTCAGACCTTCAAGCATCTTGGTTGAGAAGGGAGTGAGAACCATGCCTACTTGTTAAGATTTTAAACTCTGAAGACAAAAATAGACTTTACAAGCTCACGCCAAAATGAAGAGATAAGATTTAAATACACAAATAAGAGGATAAGAATCAACTTGCACCATCCTCATCAGACTTAGACAAAGCTAAAATAAATGGAAATATTACCACAGGAACAGTGAGTCAAGCTGGCTAGAAATAAGAAAAAACATTTTTAAAGAAAGAGACTATATATTATAAAAAATTGTCAAAGAAGTCTCAAATTAACGAACATAAGATGAATAAAGGAGATTTGAAAAGTAGATGAACTAGAGAAAAAAGTAGGAAAAGTTAGAGGAACTTAAGACAAGGAAGTAGATTCAATAGCAAACAGGCAATATTAATAATAATTAGACAAATGTGACCATTACAAGGAAAAAAATAGAAATAGGCACAGAATTTCAGACAACTAAGATATAATGATGAAATAGGAGACAGAGGACTATTTCAAAAGCTCAGTTTGCAGGGTTATCCACAAATTTAGCAAACATTCCCTGAACACGGACAAGGGGGATAATGCCTCATTTACATAATGTTGTGTTAGTTGCCATCAAGTTGGTTCTGACTCACAGTGACCCTATGTACAATAGAATGAAACACTGCCAAGTCCTGTGACATCCTCACAATCATTGCTATGTTTGAGCCCATTGTTGCAGCCACTGTATCAATCCATCTCGTTGAGGGTCTTCCTTTTTTTCACTGACCCTCTATTTTACCAAACATGATGTCCTCCAGGGACTGATCCCTCCTGATAACATGTCCAAAGAATGTGAGACAAAGTCTCTCCATCCTCGCTTCTAAGGAACATTCTGGTTGAACTTCTTTCGAGACAGATTTGTTCATTCTTCTGGCAGTCCATGGTATATTCAATATTGTTCACCAACACCATAATTTAAATGTATCAATTCTTCTTTGGTCTTTCTTATTCATTGTCCAGCTTTTGCATACATATAAGGCAACTGAAAATACCCTGGCTTCTGTCAGGCACACCTTAGTCCTCAAAGTGACATTTTTGCTTTTTAACACTTTTAAAAGAGGTCTTTTGCAGCAAATTTGCCCAGTGCAATAGGTCATTCAATTTCTTGACTGTTGCTTCCATGGGCATTGATTGTGGATCCAAGTAAAATGAAATCCTTGACAACTTTAATCTTTTCTCCATTTATCATGATGTTGTTTATTGGTCCAGTTGTGAGAATTTTTGTTTTCTTTATGTAGAGGTGTAATTCATACTGAAGGCTGTGGTCTTTGATCTTCATCAGTAAATACTTCAAGCCCTCTTCTCTTTCAGCAAGCCAGGTTGTGTCATCTTCATATTGCAGGTTGTTAATGAGCCTTCCTCCAATCCTGATGCCGCGTTGTTCTTCATATAGTCCAGCTTGTCAGATGATGTGCTCAGCATACAGGTTGAATAAGTATGGTGAAAAGATACAACCCTGACGCTCACCTTTCCTGACTTTAAACCACGCAGTATCTCTTTGTTTCGTTCGAATGACTCTCTCTTGATCTATGTACAGATTCCTCATGAGCACAATTGTGTGTTCTGGAATTCCCATTCTTCGCAATGTTATCCATAATTTGTTAGGATCCACACAGTTGAATGCCTTTGAATAGTCAATGAAACACAGGTAAACATCTTTCTGGTATTCTCTGCTTTCAGCCATGCTCCATCTGACATCAGCAATGATATCTCTGCTTCCACATCCTCTTCTGAATCCAGCTTGAATTTCTGGCAGTTCCCTGTCGATGTACTTCTGCAGCTGCTTTTGAATGATCTTCAGCAAAATTTTACATGTGTGTGATATTAATGATATTGTTCAATAATTCTCATATTTTGTTAGATCACCTTTCTTTGGAATGGGCACGAATATGGATCTCTTCCAGTCAGTTGGCCAGGTAGTCATCTTCCACATTTCTTGGCATAGATAAGTGAGCACCTCCAGCACTGAATCTGTTTGTTGAAACATCTCAGTTGGTATTCTGTCAATTCCTGGAGCCTTGTTTTTCACCAATGCCTTCAGTGCAGCTTGGATTTCTTCCTTCTAATCCATCAGTTCTTGATCATATGCTAACCTCCAAAAATGGCTGAACATCGACCAATTTTTTTTTTTTTTTGGTACAGTGACTCTGTGTATTCCTTCCATCTTCTTTTGATGCTTCCTGTGTCATTCAGTATAGAATGCTTCAATATTGCAACTCGAGGCTTGAATTTTTTTCTTCAGTTCTTTCAGCTTGAGAAATGCTGTGTGTTCTTCCCTTCTGGTTTTCTAATTCCAGGTCTTCGCACATTTCATTAGAATACTTTACTTTGTTTTCTTGGGCCACCCTTTGAAATCTTCTGTTCAGCTCTTTTACTTCATCATTTCTTCCATTTGCTTTAGCTGTTCTACATTCAAGTGCAAGTTTCAGAGTCTCTCCTAACATTCATTTTGGTCTTTTCTTTCTTTCCCATCCTTTTAATGGCCTTTTGCTTTCTTCATGTATGATGTCCTTGATGTCATTCCACAACTCTTCTGGTCTTCGGTCAATAGTGTTCAATGTGTCTAATCTATTCTTGAGATGGTCTCTAAATTCAGGTGGGATATACTCAAGGTCGTATTTCGGCTCTCGTGCACTCGTTTTAATTTTCTTTGGCTTCAACTTGAACTTGCCTATGAGCAATTGGTCTGTTTCGTAGTCGGCCCCTGGCCTTGTTCTGATGGATGATGTTGAGTTTCTCCACTGTCTCTTTTCACAGATGTAGTCGGTGTGATTCCTGTGTATTCCATCTGGCGAGGTCCATGTGTACAGTCACCATTTATGTTGTTGAGAAAATGTATTTCCAATTAATAGGTTGTTAGTCTTGCAAAATTCTATCATGCGATCTCCAGCGTCATTTCTATCACTGAGGCCATATTTTCCAACTACCAATCCTTCTTCTTTGTTTCCAACTTTCACATTCCAATCACCATGAACTATCAATGCATCCTGATCGCATGTTTGATCCATTTCAGACTGCAAGAAGTTGATTATAATAATAGCATAACTTAATTGTAATAAACATAAAAATGAAAGTTGAGTTGAAGTATATGTTAAAATGTTCTTTTCATGAAAAAAAGTGGGTAGACAAAATTAGGATTGCTCGAGTATAAAACTAAAGAGTTTAAAGTTCACAACAGAAAACCCACCCAGTGGCTCTGTGGGAGAAAGACCTGGAGATCTGCTTCCATAAGCCTAGAAAACCCTATGAAGGAGCCCTGGTGGCGGAGTGGTTAAGTGCTTGGCTGCTAACCCAAAGATCAGCAGTTCCAACCCAACAGCTGCTCTGCAGGAGAAAGATGTGGCAGTCTGCTTCCATAAAGATTTACTGCCTTGGAAACCCTAAGGGGCAATTCTACTCCGTCATATGGGGTTGCTATGAGTTGGAATCGACTTGATGGCACACAACAGCATCATATCAGTCACTGCCCTTACTAGCTGTGTATTATATAACGTCTCTAAAATCTCAGTTTCAGCATCAGTAATATTACCTGCCACATGGAATTGTCATGAAGTTCAATGACATTATCAAATGAAAAGTACCTTATCAATGATAGGCACGCCACAATGTTAGTTTCTCTCTGCCAGGTTTGTTAATGCAATGTGACTGTGTGATATACGTTGATAAGTACACTGAAATGATTTATTACAAATCTCATTAATTAAATCAGAATTTGTACTTGTTTGGACAGAACTGGGCAGAAGTTTATTTTCCTACTAAGAAGAAAGAATTTGCTAGCAAATTTTTCTGTCAACTAGAATAGGCATAAGGAGAAACGCTAAGCTACTTAGAGCTTTTAGAAACTCCTATTTACAAATAAAGAGAAAGAATTTAAAACAATCATTATCTAAGTCATTGAAAGGATTCAGGGAGACAACTTATTTAGCATTGCCTGCCACTAGTTTGTATAAAATTAGTTTCTGTTTACAGAAACTTTAAGATGCCTCATTAAAACTAGTCTGTATTTCAGATATCTCATCAATTAAGATGAGCTTTCCTTTCAAGGAATCTGAATTGTGAGTTTCTCCAACACTGAAAAAACGGAGCTTTGAATCTACGTAAAATGCTGTCCATCGGTCACCAAACTGGAAAAGGGCTTCATTCACTATTGTTACACTCCCTTTTCCTATCTTTTCATTAATTCTTTGAACGTTTATTGGCAGCTAACCAAAGACCTGGCACTTAATTACAACAGAATTTTTCATTTGACATCAGGGTACAGAAATAAAGTTTGCCTTCTATAATATTGAAAACATGTCTTCTCTGTCTACATGGGCATCCCAATCAGATCCAAACATAGACAGATCTAACTTTAACAAGCTGCTCAATAATGGCTTCTGTTGCACATTATACTCCATTCTTTGAATGAATAAGGACCTGGCAAGAGTTAAGTGTTTGACTTCCAATCTTCAATACAGGATGACCCAGCTCTTTGGCAAGCCCAGACAGACCTGGTAATCACCAGGGGATTACCAGGGATCTGTGGAGTCATGTCCCTGTGCTCAGCACAGGTTGAGGGTCTGACATCAGCTTCAGGCTTGAGGATATACCATAGGTCATTATCTTTATTAAGGCATTTTCATAGATTCAGTTACTTCTTACATGTTTCTATTAACCACTTGCAAATTTTTACTATTATTTCTTCGCTTGTTTACAGTTATTAAGAAACAACTAGAAATGACAAGACTAAGTTGGATCACACTGTCTGCCTGTCCTAATGTGACAATTTTGATCTGTTCTTCATAATATTTTCCAAATATGTGTGACTTAAAAGCTACTGCTGGCTATCATTGAGAACAGAACTATTTATTAGGTATTGTAGAACATAATTGTTAAGAGCTATGGCTCTGAGTCAGACTGGCTGGGTAAAAACTTCAATGGCTTCACTGGAGTAACTACTATGTAACCACAGTGAGGTATAATCCATCTCAGCTATGGCTTCCCCGTCCTTAACCAAAAATCAAGAGCCCACTGCTGTCGAGTCGATTCTGACTCATAGTGACCCTATAGGACAGAGTAGAACTGTCCTATAGGGTTTCCAAGGAGTGGCTGGTGGATTCAAATTGCTGACCTTTTGGTTAGCAGCCAAGCTCTTAACCACTACACTACCAGGGCTCCTCCTCATCCTTAAATGGGAGTAATCATGTATGCATCATATGAGTATTATAAAGGTTAAACACAATATTGCACATAAAGTATTTAACATGGGTCTTCAAATATACATATATATATGCATTGGGTTACACACATACACACATGTATCTTCAAATATATGCACACACATATAGACCAAAAAAAAAACAAACCCATTGCTGCCGAGTCCATTCCAACTCATAGTGACCCTATAGGACAGAGTGGAACTGCCTCAAAGGGTTTCCAAGGAGCAGCTGGTGGATTCGAACTGCCAACCTTTTGGTTAGCAGCCATAGCTCTTAACCACTGTGCCACCAGGGCTCCACACACACATATGCAATTATATATAATATACAAAATAGATATACCAGCAATTCATCATACTACTAGAAGTGTGATGGGTCAAATGTTTTGATTTTCAAAGGGGAAAATGATGGAGTCTTGAAACAATTGTTCGTTGAGTTCAATAAGCTTTAGGATAGGTTGTTAAGCATAAGGTTTATAAGAACTTTTGGAAAGAGTGAGAGAAGCAGCTGTTGATTCTGACTCATAGCGACCCCATGTGACAGAGTAGAACTGCCTGATAGGGTCTTCTTGGCTGTAATCTTTACAGAAGCAGTTCTCCCATGGAGTTGCTGGGTGAGTTTGAACTATCATCCTTTTGGTTAGCAGCTGAGCGCTTAACCATTACACCACCAGAACTCCTTTGAGAGAAGTAGTAGGGGTTCATTAACAGCAAGTTGTGCCAAATCATGGTTAGACCAGGAGAATACATTAGACACCAGGTCTCAGGATTTCAGAAACATCTTGTCTAACTAAGCCTTTCATTATATCCTATGAACAACTGAGAACTCTGGGCTCATCCATGGTTGGGGGACCACATCTCCAGTTGCCATTCCCCACATTCTCTACTACAGCATCCTGTTTGTTTTCCTGTATCACACTCTCCATGTATGTAATTCTTTTTCTGATTTGCTTGTTTACTTGTCTATTATTTATCTCCTCACAAGAATGTTAACTCCATGAAGGCAGGAACCATGCCTGACTTGACCACATCATTTGCATCCCCCCATTAACTGATGGGGAGCTCTCGTGGCGCAGTGGTTAAGAGCTTGGCTGCTAACCAAAAGGTCGGCAGTTTGAATCTACCAGCCACTTCTTGAAAACCCTATGCGGCAGTTCTTCTCTGTCCTGTAGGGTTGCTACGAGTTGGAATTGACTCAATGGCAACAGGTTTGGTTTTTCGTATTAACTGATGCAGAGCCTAGCCTATAGCAGGCAATCATTAAATATTTGCAAAATGAATGAAGAAATGAAATAATTCATGGCTGTTAAAAGACAGGACCCAAAGAGTACTGGGTCCCTGAATAACATCTCTTCTAGAGTGTCACAGCACTCTCCTTGGTTAGGTTCATTTAACAGCTTATCCTGTACAAGAAGACACAGAAGGCATTGTTAATCATATCTGTAGATGGCAAAAGTTCTGCAGCAGATCACGTGGAAGAGACTTGGGATTTTAGCTGACTGTACACTAATTTGAGCCATAAACACTATACAAATGTAGATTTTTAACATAAACCTACTCTAGACCAGTGGTTCGCAACCTTGGCCACACATTAGAATCTACTGGGGGAACTGGTAGGCAGACAGACAAACAAAAACCATACGGATGCCCAGATTTACACAGTTAGTTTTGGAAAGGATCTAGATATTGTTTTGTTTTTCTTTTTTGGCCATCATGTATATAGCAGTCAAGTGCTTAACTGCTGCACTACCAGGGCTCCTTGATATGATGCTGTTGTTGTGTGCTATCTAGTCAATTCTGACTCATAGTGACCCTATAAGTAGAACTACCCCATAGGGTTTCCTAGGCTGTAATCTTTACAGGAGCAGATTGCCACGTCTTTTCTCCTGTGGGGCAGCTGGTAGGTTCAAAACACTGACCTTTCAGTTAGCAGCTAAGCACCTAACCATTGCACCACCAGAGCTCCTTTGATATGATCCTAAAAACCAAAAAAAGAAAAAAGAAAAAAGAAAAAAAAGATTGCCATTGAGTTAATTCCAACTCATAGCAACCTACAGGACAGGATAGAACTGTGCCATAACGATTCCAAGGCTGTAATTTTTACAGAAGCAGACTGCTGTATCTTTCTCCCTAGAAGCAACTGGTGGGTTCAAACCACCAACCTTTCAGTTAAAAGCCAAGTGCTTAACCACTGTGCCACCAGGGATCCTTTGATATAATCCTGGGTCAGTATATTTCAAAGTCAGTGGCTGCTTTCCCCATCACTTTACAAAAGACAGACCAGATTCTCTGAGAGCTCACTCAGCGCTTAAGAGGAGCATTGTAGGAGAGTGGCAGTTTGCATGTGTTTATTGCTACTTTTTATCACTTAATATTCTTTTCAGGGTTGAAGCCGTGCTTCTTTGAACACTTATCCACAACTGGGGCACAACAGATTTTGTTCCGTTTGCAATTTCAAGAGGAGGAGTACCTAGAAGAACATGTTATGTTAAAAGGAATCTCAAGTATTTTTTAGAAAAATAATTACTGAGGCCAAGATCCAAGGAGAATTGGTTCCCTTAGGTTGCAATAGAAAGGAATTAGGCTGGATTACAAGGAGAACTTCCTGACCATAGGCTAGAAAAGCAGTGATATGAATCCTTCCGTGGAGATATTTAACAATCAGTAATCCATCATCCATCGAAGGAAATGTGTAAGAAAGCGAAAGGGTAGTCTATTTTAGATGACCTCAACATGTCTCCAGCAAATGATGATGTTAACAGTTAAAATATAATTGTTCTTAGCACTGGATATTTGAATCTGGATAGAGCCCCAGCATCTGCCTAACGTCCAGAGCAACAGACTTTATTTTTCCCACTGAGCCTATGCAAACAGCAGCAGGCACAGCTGGTCTGGAAAACCTAGAAGGCAAACATGGTACAATGAACACAGCTGTTAAGCCAACAGACAATCCAAATCTAGAATGAGACAAGCTCTAGGTTTGGACAAAGTTCATTTTAAAGCATCACAGCATATTGGATAAACTGCACAGAATGTAATTGGTCAGCTGCTGAATGGAAAACACAGACCAAAGCAGAATAGTTTCTAAATTAAAGGCACATCACACAGAACAGCCCAATCTGCTCCTGCCACAGAGGAGAACACACTTGGATGATTTAGTTGCTTCTGAACAGGGCCTTGAGTTGACAAAACCCACCACCAAAACTATAAAGTGTTTTAACATAAAATTAAGGATGTTTGAGCGAGGGGAAATACCAACTGTGATGGCTAATGGTATGAGTCAACTTGGCTAGGCTATAGTGCCCAATTGTTTGGTCAAACACTAGTCTAGGTGTTGCTGTGAAGGTGTTTTGTAGATGTGATTACCATTTACAGTCAGTTAACTTTAACTAATCCAGATTATCCTCCATAATGTGAATGAATGGGCCTCATCCAATCAGTTGAAGGCCTTAAGAGCAAAACCCTAAGGTTTCCAAGAGAAGAAGGAATTCTGCGTCAAGACTTGTAAAATAGAAATCCTGCCAGAGTTTCCAGCTGGCTGCCTGCCCGAAGGATTTCGGACTTGTTAGTCCCCGTAATTGTGAGTTAGCTCCTTAAAATAAATCCCTCTGTCTCTGTCTCTCTGCCTCTCTCTCTATATATATAAATACATGTTTACCCAGAATATATATATTGGTTCCATTTTTCTAGAGAATCCTGATTAATACACCAACTTTATGCCAAGGAACAAGACCAAAACATTTAAGATTTTAATCTAATCTCAAACAATAAAAAATATAACAGAGAAATTATACTGAATAAAATTTCCTCTGTAGTCTAGGTTATTTAATACATATGAAATCTCAAAAGTAGTCTATGCTTCTCTTTTATCAGAAATCTAATTGATTGATTAATCACTGTCTATATAAACTAGTATTTATGATTATAACAATACAAACTTATGAACCAGAGTCCAAAAATAACATCTGCATCCTTCCAACTAATATGACAAACAAGGGCTCATAATGGGTATTTTGTGGCACATTCATCCTGTGTAAGCACCTGCAAAGATGTTTATGAGGGTGTAGGGATGACAGGTGGACAAGGGATGTTGAATGAAAGCACCATCTCAGGCTTAACTTCAGCAGTTTCTGAAATAAATCATTGTTTGACATCAATTCTTTTACAGTCATTAATATATCACAAGCACAGGCCAAACACCTTCAAGTTAAAAAAAGATATGTTTCTTTTTGCATAAGGAAGAACCGAAAACAGTAAGTGTCAAGCATTGTTTTTTTGATTTTTTTTCTTTCTTTTTTTTACACCAACACCTCAAGTCGTGAGGAAATTGAGTTTGCCATCACGTGAATAAGTCATCTGTCTTCCCAACATATGTACTGAATCCCTGGTCCTTTTATCTGTGGATGTGATCCTGTTAGGAAATAGGGCTTTTCTTCTGTTATGTTAATGAGGTCATGCCAGTGCAGGGTGGGTGCTAAACCTAATCATTCTGAGTTATAAAAAGATCAGACTAGACACAGAGACATACACATAGGGGGGAAGACAGATGCCATGTGAGGATTATCTATAAGCCAAGGAATGGCAAAGAACCAAGGCTACTGACAAGGAAGGAATCAACGCAGCCAAGACCCTGATTTGGACTTTAGCCTCCAGAACTGTGAGAAAATGAATTCCTGTTCTTTAAAACATCCATCCACTTGTGGTATCTGTGTTATAGCAGAACAGAACTAGGTAAGGAGCCCTGGTGGCACAGTGGTTAAAGCACTCAGCTGCTAACCAAAAGGTCCGTGGTTCAATCCCACCAGCTGCTCTGCAGGAGGAACATGTGGCAGTCTGCTTCCATAAAGATTTACAGCCTTGGAAACCCTATAGGGCAGTTCTACTCTGTTCTGTAGGGTCACTATGAGTTGGAATGGACTCAATGGCAGTGGGTTTGGTTTTTTTGGTTTCGAACTAGGTAACTAAGACAAAGGCTTATCATGTGTAAGGCATTGTTCTAGGGGATTTATCTTTAATTAACTTACTTAATCCTCACAACGACTCTATACAAATCTTATCACCTCCATTTTACAGCCAGGGAAAGTGAAGCACTGAGAGGTTCATTAACTTTCTAGAAGGTCATATAGCTAGTAGGTGGTGGCACCAGCATTTGAAACCTGGCAATCTGGCTCGGATGCCTATATGCTTAACCACTGTAATGTGCAGCCCCATGCAATTACCATTCCATATTTATAAATGAAGACATTAAAGCCCAGCTAATAAGTGACTGGACTGGATATAACATGCAAGTGTTCTAACTCAGGAGCCTGACCTCCTAAGCACTATCCCACAGGAAGAGGCATTTGACCTGGGACTTGAAAGATGAGAATTTCACAAGACAGAGATAAAAGGAAAAGGTGTCTTGGGGGTAGGAAGAGTGTATGCAGAGACTGGAACATCCATAGAGAATTCTGACACTGAGACATGGTTTGTAAAGGCTGAATAAATGTTCTGAGGTTGCCTCACTGGCTCTGTTCTTCAAGAAGGTGGCAGAAAGAGAGCCCACACTCAGGGAGAAATGGCACTCAAAAAGAAGAGCCTCCCTGCCCCAATCAAGGGTGCTATCATGGAACTTCACCCAATAAACAGTTCCTGTTATTTTTATAGTTTCAACTTTCAACATAATCCAAACTTCCAGAAAACACTCATTTCCTATTTGCAGGAGCTTTTGCAGAGCCGGTTATGACTGAAAAGCATCATGCCCTGTTTCTTTTATCAGTAACCTCACTGACAGAGTCATTTACTCTTTATGAAGACAAATGAGCATGGTTATTCTGATTAGAAGCAAAGCAACATCAACTCAAGAGGAAGACTCTGAGCACAACATCTGGGTCATGGCAACTGTCCCAACTAACCCCAGATCAGGGGACAGAGCTGAGGATGCATCACGTAAGAAGAGACACCAAAGCCAAGCTCATTTGGTGAATCAAATTGATGGGGGCAACTTTCCTGTATTAGTACACTCTAATAGCGAGCACTAGCCGGTTCCTCCCAGCTGCCTAACATTGATATTATTAGCCTTCATATGGGAGGATGGTCACCACTGGGGTAAGAGTGGTGACAATGTAGTGGCCAAGCCATCCAAGGACACTGTCAGTCAGACTATTCCCTCTAAGAAGTCTGCTGCCCACAGCCCCCTTCTGACACAGTTCTGCCCTCATGGACCTTACCGTGGTATGGGATGGGGGAGACAGAAGAGGGGGGTTGAAGTAGGGAACAGGTAGACACTAAACAAACAATCATGCAAATAAGCTTATAATTATAAACGATGACAAACGATTCAAAGGAAAACTGAAAGGAACTAAGAGAATAATTGTTTTTGTTGTGTGCCGTCGAGTTGATTCCGACTCATAGTGACCCTACAGGACAGAGTAGAATTGCCCCTTAGGGATTCCCAGGCTGTAATCTTGATAGGAGCAGATCACCAGGTCTTTCCTCCCACAAAGCCACTGGTGGATTCGAATCACTGACCTTTTGGTTAGCAGCTGAGTGCTTAACTGTTGTACCACCAGGGCTCCTTAGAGGATAATAGGAGGTCTCATTTAGAACATCAACTCTGTTTAATGACTAGAGTTGGCTATTGGCCAAACTATCCATCTTATGGATGGAGAACCTGTTACAAAGGAAATCAAACTACAGTAAGTATGAAGAATAGAGTGAAGTGAGCATGTTTAGGTAAAAAGGTTTGTGCTGGTATTGTGAAGCCATGTCACCTCCAACAATGCATCGTCTGCTACTGCAAATGGATGATGTTGCTTTTGATAAATATATTACATAGAAAACAACAAGTTTTATGATGGTCACTGTTAATCCAGACACCATCCTTGATCCCTGCTTCCCAGGCTTCCTACTTCTTCATTGAACTAGTCTTCTGCCAGAGGAGTACTTTAGTGTTTGAAAAGGCATGGAATGAGTCCAAGTGGTATGCCAGTCTCTTCCTTTGTTCAATCTGAAAAGGTTCTCATCATTCCCCTTTTTCTGAGGGTACAGAACATTTGGAAACACCTTCCAGAGCCTTTTCCACCTCACCCACTATTGTCTTCTCATCACTTCATCTCTTCCCCAGGGGTACAAGTGATCTAAGTTAGTAGGACATCAAAATTTCTGGAAAAGAAGAAGAGGAAATTCTTCCTCTTACTTTCTTTTGTGCCCCCAATGTCTTAAATAACTAATAGCAAAGCTATGTGTTCAGTTTGACTTCTTGCTTGAGATCCATTAGGGACAAAACAGAATTGAATTTTGGGGGTCTTATTTTGAGTATAGGGCAATTTACAATCTTTAATTTTTTATAAAATATTCATTTGATATTCAGTGAATAATTACTGAGTTCCTACTATGTGCCAGACATTGTACTAGCCTCAGGGAATACAGTAATGGGCTAGAACTACATGGTCCCTGTCCTTAAGGGGTTTACAGTGTAACCAGAGAGACAATTAGACAAGCAATTGTGATAAATTATAGAAAGTGCCACATACGGTACATACAAGGCACTTAATAAAGACAAGAAAAGTCAAAGGATGTTTTCCCCCAAAAGTTCTCACTTTAAGCTAATAATTGAAGGATGAGTAGGTGGAAGGTAGAAGATATAGGGAGTGAGAGATTGAGACTGTTCCATGCAAACAGCAACAGCTTCATGTGCAAAAGTCCTAAGAGAGAAGTGCATAGAAATGCTGAAAGAAGTTCATTATGACTGTAGAAAAGGATGTAAGAAAAATAGAGATGGAAAGTGAGGCTGAAGCAGCAGGATTTGGTCAAGTCATGACCAGTCTGGAAGCCAAGTTAAGGAGGTTGACCTTAGCTTAAGGTTATTAGGAGCTCCTGGAAGAGTTCTCAGCAGGAAAATAGATGATTAGGTTTATATCTTGGAAAGATCCCATTGGCTGCCATGTGAGATAAGGACTAGAGGATTGCAAGACTGGAGGCAAGGAGACTGTTTAGGGGAGGTTGTTGCAATAAACTAAATGAGAGATGATGCTGGCCTGAACTAGGGTATTGGACCGAGATATAAAGACGTTGACGTTGCGAGCTCTTTTGGAGGCTAAGTCAACAGGACTTAGTGATGGACTGGATAGGTATGGGAGGTGAGTGAAAAGGAGACTCAAGGATGATCTATGCTTCTCACCTGCCCAGTTAGGTGAAGGGTGCTGCCAGACTGAGAAGGAGCAGGTTTAGTGAATGAAAGTAAAACTTTGAGCAAAACTTTTGGTCTGAGGAGTTGGAGGGGATTTCAAACCATCAAAGTGAAGACACTTAGTAAGCAGTTGATTGAACCCCTCTGGGCACCAGGAAAGAAATGTGTATTTGACACAGGTTTGGAAGTTACTAGCATATCAAATAGGTCGTAATTAAAGCTGTGGATATGTGGAGATTGTTCTGGGAGAGGGTATTAAGTGAGAACAGAGCCTGGGAGAAAACTCTGGAGAACATTAACATTCAATGGACCACCAGAGTAAGAAGAGCCTTGAAAGGAATGGCTATACTGAATGAGAAGTATTCATGAAGACCTTTCCACAACACCTAGAGTGCAGTGCAGCATTTACATTAAAGAATCTGGAGCTAGGCTGCCTGTGGTTAGATCCTGGTTCTCCTACTGAATGTGATGACTGTAAGCAACTTACTTCACTTCTCTGGGCCTCAGTTTTCTCATTCAAAAATTGTGATGTTGTTCTCATTATTGGGTGATATGGAGTTGGTTCTAACTCATAGCAACTCCATGTGACAGAGTCAAACTGCCCTATAGGGTTTTATTTGGTATAATCTTAATGGAAGCAGATCACCAGATCTTCTTTCCACAGAGCCACTGGGTGGGTTTGAACCTCTAACCTTTTGATTAGCAGTCAAAACCTTAAACCACTGCACCACCAGGGCTCCTTAAAATGGTGATAAATAACATCAATATAATCCACTTCATAGAGTTTTCCCGAGTATTAGATGGCTTAATATGGACAAAGTGCTAAGAACAGGGTCTGGCACTTACCAAGTACACATCAGGCATTTATTATTATTAATTGTACCTCACAGTAAACAATTTGCAGAGTTCATTCAGTTTTCCAGGAGTAACGTGTTCCACGCAATGGAATGTATACAGAAATGGATTGCTTACTACATACCCATCATGTGAAAACCAGTTACATTAAGAACTATCCCCCCAAAAAACTTACATTTGAATAGAACTTTAATTTAGCAAAGAGCTTTCATTGCTTCCTTTAATTTTCTCAAAAACTCTGTGAGCAAGAAGAGTGTTTTCTTAACCAACAGATTAAGAGAATCACCCAAGATCACATACAAGGTAAGAAGAAGAATTAGGATCTGAACCCCAGTTTTCTGGCTGAAGTTTCACTAATTGTTATCCTACGTCAAAGTCTCCCTTCTTTCCCTGCTTTGGAATACAACTGTAGGTCCCTGTCTTGATAGCACTACAAAATATTTCAGTTTAGGTTTTGAAATAGTTTTCACCTGAGACAACTCCTTCTGTCACTCTTGCTGTGTTTATCCAGTGCTGCAGAAGAGATCGTGGATCAGGCAACTTCAGGATGTGTTATTACTGCAGTAGCACTCTTGTCCCCAGTCTTCCCATCCATCAGATGGTAAGCTCCAATGGTAAGCTCAACCCACATTTGAAAAACACTGTACAGCTGATTAAATTGAGTTATACAGCATCCCCTACACCTTCATTATTTCCAGTGAATTGGCAGAAAAATCTAGCATTTTAGTGTGTGTGTATTCAACTAAAGGATTCTTATGCCCCAGGTTCAGATCAAAAATAGTTATATTATGTATTCAGAATTCTGAAGAGGTAGCTGATTTCTTAATATTTGTGTTTATGGACACAACACTGAGTCAGAAGTATTATTCAGAAGCTGACACGGTGTTCCAATGAACATCCATGCTGACAGGTGAAACATCACCTCTTCAGGCACTTCATCAAAGTTCCTCCCCTTGGTTGTCTCTGGGCAACAAGAGACTCTGAGAAGCACATAATTAAAGCCAGAGTAGCTGAAGAGGGAAAGAAGGCTGATTACTAAAGTGTCAAGAAAGAACCAGGTGGTAACAATGATGGATTGAAAACATGCATTTAGCCTTGCTCTCTCCCCAAACCCTACTAAAATGACAGTAAAGAGATTTTATTACAGGCAAAAACCCACATGGACAAAGAAAATATGAAAAGAGACAACAGCAATAATATTTGGGAAGGTGGAAAGCAGATGAACAAGTGGTAACTGACTTGACAAATCTGAAAATATTGAATTTTAAGCCAGTAGTGGAGAAAGCTAAGAAGCAACCAGATTTACATTGCATAAACCCCAAATGGCTCAGGAATTGGCAGCACCAAGTATTTCTGGAAGTAGGAGTTAATGTCGGGGCTAAGAGCGAGAAAATTACTTGAAAGTCTTCTTAAGAGACAGTCAAACCCCCAGATCTCCCTCCTGCGTGCCAGTATAACTGTAATAGATTGCATTATGTTCCAAACTCTTTCACCCTTCCTCTGCCATGTGATTTTGTAGTTGTTCTCACTAGCAGTGGAATATATGTCTCTGCCTCACTAAAGTTGTGTTTGGCTATAAGACTTGCTATGGTCTATGGAATGTGTACATAAGTGACAGTGAATAAGTTCTGAGCTTAGGCCTTAAAAGACATCATGTGCTTACACTTGCCCCTCTTGATGTTCTGACATCGCTGTGAAAAGAATACACCCTCAGTAGCCTGCTGTTACACGAAGAATGAGAGACATATAGGATAGACCTTATCTAAACATACAGTCTCAATTTAAACCCAACCAAGCCTAGTTGACCTACAGTCACATGGGTGAAAAATAAGTGCCTATTGCTATAATATATCACTGATATTTTGTGGTTATTTGTTCCATAGAATAGTTGGCTGAGATAGAAATAGGTACCTAGAGTGGAATACTGCTGTATAAAACTAAAGTATATGATATTTGCTTTAGCAACAGGTCACAGACGGCAAAGAAACTATTCTGAGAGGTTAAAAAAATGATGAGAAAAATATAGGAGGCTGGAAGATGGCAACCCATGTTTTTCAATGGAAAAACATTTGGTAACATTGTTACCTGCAATAATTTGGAAGATAGAAAATATACCCAATGAACTCAAAGCCTTCAGCAAAGAGGTTTCTAGGTGGAATGCTGACAGCATGAGCTAGATCCTGCTAGTTGTGTTTGATAAGGTACTAGAAGAGTTAAGCTCAGAAAAGAACTGAATTTGTAAACACAATTGAGCAGGAATAAAGAAAACTCAGAATTCCTGAGACTAGCTAGATTGGAAAGGAAAACTTTTTCTCATTTCAAGTTGTTCCCACCACTAAAAGATTCTCAAATTAAGATATATTTCCTATGCTTAGGCAACATTTGCATTTCCCATCCTTCTCCTTTTCAAAAGGAATTATCTACCACAGTTGCCCTGTCCCATTTGCCCCTTTGTTAGCTATGGGAAGGGCAAAAAAGTTGCCTTTTTGAGTTCATGGGTCAAGAGGAGCCACATCTGGACCAGACATAGATAATCAGATCCTGAATTTTGAGCCTAATGCTACGGTTAGATAGATTTTGGGAGTGTCTTAGGGAGAAAGTGAGTGTATTTTGCATACGTAAGAATATAAATAATTATGACAAGAAGGGAAGAAGGTGTAGATTACTGCTCCCAATAACCTTACCCTTCCTTCACTCACAGTCGGCTATGTCACTGCAGTTCCTCTCAGTAGAAAGGAACTTTATTTCCCTGTCACAATAATGTTGGCTTGGCCTTATAACTTGCTTTAATGAATACAAAGTAGGCCAAAGTGACAGCTTGCTGGGTCTAAGATTAGGCCTTAAGAGGTATTGTGTGGAGGAGAATATAACGTCAAGAAGAATGAGAGAGGCATATGGAGTAGATTTGACCCAAACACACAACCTGGAGCTAAACAATATCAAACCCAGCCAAGATCAGCAGAATTGCCCCAACTGACAGATGTATTAACTATAAATAAATACTTATTAGTAAAATAAGCCTTTGAGATTTTGTGACTGTTTTTTCTGTTGAAATAGCTGACTGAGTTAGTGCCTACCTCTCCATGACCCCAAGGGAAGACAGGAGATTTAACCTTTGAAGAAGATAAAACAGAAGGTTTTTGGACTGGGAAAACAGAGCGGATGGCAGGGCATCATTGTGGAAAAAAAAAAAAAAAAAAAGAGTAAGTAAAACTTCATTTATAAAATGTTGAGAACCCCCAATCTTCTTTCTTCACATGATTTCTAGAAGGCTAACAGCCAGGTACATAAACTCCATGTATAAGATTTGAAGACTATTTTCTCAGATCTGGCCAGTCCAAGGGAAAAACACACTGGAGTTCTTCCAACAAATGGCCCAGCCAGATCACTCTATAGAGAAAATCATAAACAAGTTCTACTTCTCCCATCTATATTGATCTCTCTTAAATATGAGGAGACAACCAAGAATTACCAGACAATTAAGGAAAGCATGAAATATGAAAAACATACCCTAAACAAACAGTAAAAAAAAAACCCTTGGGTAAGACAAAAAACACATAGGGAGGAAATCTTTCAAAGAAACTCCCATTAATACGCTCAAAGAGATGAAGGAATACAGTGTATCCATAAAACATGACCAGGATTCTATTAAAAAAGGGAACACAAACAAAACAAAAATAGCCTCTTGGAAATTAAAACTGTGATATTGTGAATGAAATACCCAAAAAAGACTTGAAAAATAAAGTGCAGATACTTCTTTAAACACATAAAAAATAAGAAAACAAGATGAAAAGAAAGAAGAGATAAGAAAATCAGAAGCTAAACTGAGAAAGTCCAAAATCTGAATAACAAGAACTACAGAAAGAGAGAACAGAGAAATGATGGGGAAGAAATCACCAAAGAAATATTTACAGAAAATCTCCCAGAATTGAAATACAGGAGCCTGTAGATTCAAAGGGCCCATTAGTAACAAAGCTTGATGGATAAAAATAGGCTCATATCAAGTTATATGATAGCGAAATTTTAGAATAGTGGAGCCAGAAAAAAAGAAAAGATTCTTCAAGTCTAGGAGAAAAGGATGTTTACATGAAAATTTAAGAATCAGAATGGTAGCAAACTTCTTTATAGCAACACTGGAAGTTAGAAGATAAGACGGTGGAATACCTTTAAAATTGTGAGGAAAAATAATATCCAACCAAAAATTCTATATCCACTGAAACTATCAGTTGAATGTGAAGGCAGAATAAATACATTTTCAAATATAGGAATTTATTTAAGAATGTATTGCCCCTAAATAAGGGTGTAGTGAAATGAGTTTCTTCTGTGTGGCCTTTTGCCTTAGTTCTTTGGAAAAACAGCTTGAGAGATTTTCCCCCTAAGCCCTGAAGAGGTACTTTTGCCCTAGTTTTCTACCCCAGAGTGTTTGTTACCTTTGTCCAGGTTGATTGTCATTTCCTTGGTAAGCTGTAAACAACTTGATGGTTTGATAATTTTTGTCTGGCTCTGGGCTGCAGCCTGCCCTGTGATTGGTACACGCCTTGCAGGAATTGGTCAATATACTATGCAAATGAAGTGACTATAGATTATGCAAATGAAATGAGTATGGTCCACTGAGGGGATTCATCAGTTTGTGGTTCTGCTGGGAGGCCATGCCTTGAAATTGACTAGGAGTTTGCTTATATATGTAGCCAACCCCATGGAGGTTTCAGAAAGGAGAAAAGGCGAAGAAAGGCAAGAAGAGAGAAGAAGCAGAGAGGAGGTGAGGAACCTCCTAAAAGAGCTGTAACGTGCGTCAAGGGCTGTAACACAGAAGACAGTGACAGGCCCGGAAGGGGGCCTGCAGCTGAGTCAGTGGTGACAGCAGAAACCTGCTGGTAGGAACGCAGCTAAGAGAGCTGAACAAAGCCGCTACGCTGGCTATGAGCTGGGTCAGTTAAGCAATGGAAAGGCTGAGGTCAGGGAGGCCAAAGGCAGAGAGAAAGGCCTGCATGGCTGAGAGGGGGCATGCACAGTCAAGAGGAGGCCTGTTCTGAGAGGGCTGAGAGGAGGCCTGCATGGCTGAGGGGGTATGTGTGGCAGAGAGAAGGGCTTGCTTGCTTGCAAAACCGAGAGGAGCTGAGAGAGCTGTCCTGCACTGAAGAAGGGAGGGATGTGCTCTCCACTTCAGGAGAGCCTTCCAGACTTTGCCTACATGTCTCCTGATCCTTATCCTGAGCTGTAGACTACTAATCCTGATCCCAAATTATATACCCTGTTACTTTCTTAATAAACCACTTAACTGTTAGTATGGTCTGTGAGTTCTGTGTGGCCATTGCAATGGATTATCGAACCCAGTAGAGAAGTAGAGAGTGCCATGGGGAGGATGGCTGGTGTCAGAATTGGTAAAAAGGAGAGTGAAGGTATGTCTGACCTCCACCTCATAGCAATCAGCTTTGTGCTGATCCTGATACTGATCTCTCTAGTCCTGAAGTTAGAGGATTTCAGGTACTACTAGAACCTTACAAAGGGTATAAACTTAAAATAAGAAAAACATTTGCCCTAGTATAGAGTTCACCTAACGTAAGAAAGAGGATAAAAAGAAAATCCCCAGGATGATGGTAAAGGCAGATCCCAAAAGAGTAACTACGTAGCAAGTATAGAAAGTAACCAGTCCAGTCCTGATGGAATCAGGCCAGAAATCTCCTAGAGAAAGTTCTTTGAGAAAGTAAATTCATAGAATAGGCAATGTGTTTGGAAAAGATTTACACAACTGAGGAAGAATTTACGGTTTAATTAGGGAAAAGTATCTAGAAAACTAGCAAATGAAAAAAGATAAGACAATTACAAACACATGGAAAATAAAATGCTATGTAGAAAAGGATATGTAAACATAATCTCCTATGTGGCTTAGCTGTGAATAGTGTTTACATAATATCAATAATGTAAACAATGAATATTGATACATCTAACCAAACTGTATAACATAATTATATTCAGGGGATCAATAGATGGAAGGTTACGCATTTGCAGTCGGGTTGGGGGTGGTAAAAGAAGAGCTAACAACTCATCTTCAGTAATGAGAACTCAAGAGATATTGCCTAAACCAAAAAATCAAGAAGTAACAATGGTAACCATGTTGTCTACAGAAACTATCGGAAGTGCTCAAGAAAGATTTGTTTGTTCCAAAACAAAATGTAAGATGAGTTTATACACACCTATAAAACCAGGCCCAGTAGAAACGATGCCATGACTAAAGGGCTTGGGAAAGACTCTGTGTCGACAGAGTTCCTGCTGTACCTTCAGACTGTAGTGGTAGGTTAGCAGAAAGTAGGGGCTAAACTCTTGCACAGGGCTAGGGCTAGGGGCAAAAGACCATCCTGGCTAAGGGATGAGCATCCAAGCAAGCCCTCATACCCATGTCAGTGGGGTATAGTAACTTCAGATCACCACCACAGGCATGTATATCCAGGCTCCAAGCTGATGGGCAGGAATAGCAGAGGATTCTCTGGGCATGGTAGGGTGTGGTTCCAGGGAAGTCAGTGCAAATGGAGTAGGAACCTAAAACCCAGCCAGTGGCTGTAGGTACAAAGAAAAGAGTCCAGCTTTGGAGACAGGGGTGGACAGGAGGAAGATGAAGTCAGGGACAGCTACATGCATGGTTAGCCAGAGAAGTGCTCTACTAGGGGGAAAGGTAGAGAACTGGGGCATGCTCAGTAATCTTAGACCAAAGTCCAGTAAGGACTAGGCACACATGGAAGGATATAGAGGGAAGGCTGGGTTCTGTGGACATCTGGGAGGGGGCACACCAGAGGGTACACTCAGGACATAAGACTGAGTCCAGACATTACACCTCCACATCCCTCAATGGGCGTTTCAGATGCTTCCCAGCTTGACGCAGGTTTGAAAAGGCTCCCATGCTTGCCATTCCACATGAATGGAGCAGACTGGGGCCGGTGACTCTTAAAATACTTTCCTTCATAGCACTATTTTAACATTTCTCCCAATGCCTGGTATCAGTAAATGTCTTTGGAACAAATAAATAAGTGATCTTACACAACTCACTTAACCCCTCTGACCTCAGCTTCCTTGGTCTCTCCCGATGTTAAATTTCCACAATGGATGTTTGTCCTAATCCTCAAATTACAGAGATCTGAGAACTCCTGTGATCTTTTTGTTCAGCTTTAGAATGTTCCAGTTTCCTCCATGCCGAGCCCCTGGTTCTCTCTAGAGAATGGGGCCCCAAATCAGGGCCCCACAGCCAAGCCTTGACTAAACAAGAGAGAGGAGAGGAATAATCTAATTTATGTGTTGCTTAAAGATCTATCTCTACTACAACTACCAAGCTTTTTTTTTTTTTTTTTGGTTCATTTCAACAAAAAGGAGCAAGTTCTTCTGAGGGCAGCGTTAGAGTCAAGTGCTTCTTAGAATCCCTGGAAAACACTGGGCAGGAGGGCAAGTGGAAACTGGCAGCTGGGTGTGTCCGGGGAAAAGGTCCAAACAGCTGCACCTTCCTGTCCTCCATTACTGAGTCATTACAAGAGTCTCAGTCTTGTCAATACAAAGAATGCAAACGAAAGTTAACATGGAGAGGCCGAGTCTTCAATGTGAAATCACTAACAGCTCATATCTTGCATTTGCTTCCACCTACCAGGCTTTCAAACCTCCTCTCCTTTGCCAAGCTCTGATGGCTCTTCTGATTCCAGCATCTTCCTCTCCCTGTTACTTCATCTTCCATAGGTCCTTGGCTAGCAGAACACACTTTGTTTTTCCTGCTGGTTTCCCTGGCTGCAGGCACTAGGCAAGGCCACTGCCAGCAATTCCGATTACAAGCTCTTCAATCCTCACTCCTGGACGAACGGTTTCTAACGTTGACATCCCTGGGCCCAGTTTCCCATTCTCTGATCACAGCTTCAGGTTCGCTTGTCATCAGCAGACCCTTGATAGGGGTTCTTCATCAGATCTAAAGTCCAAAGAGGCTAAAGGCAAAGTCTGGATTTCTCTCAGGAACCTTTCTGAGGCCTGCCCAGGAGACCACGTTCTCACTAAGCGGAGATAAGTTGTCAGGCCAACCACACAGTCACATCTGAAAGAATGACATCTCATGCAACCTGAAGTAGATGTGGGGCAGCAGCAGCCTGCCCCTCTGTCACCAGATGAAGAACAGCCACTGCTGATAGTGACTTGGTCCTCATTGTGGAAGTTCTCAAATTAAAGAACATGATAGGACGGATGAGGTTGCCACCGTCCTACTGAAGTTGTCATGATGTAAACTGAGGGTCAGCTGATACCCTTTACACCCTGACTTAAATCCAACCACCTTTGTCAGTGTCTCTCTTGTGTTCAACTTGGAGAGACACTAAGACTCAGGTAAAAATCTTTCTTGCACTAAGTGGTTTCTAAAACAAAGTTGTCGTTGCAGTTATCATTCTACCTTTCTCAACAGCCGGGGAAATCTTGCTGTTTTGGAATGACTGATCAGAGACCTCAAGGAGGACCAGCAATAAAAACAGCTTAAAGAACCACCCTTGTAGAGAACCAGGGCTGGGTACGGGGCTGTGCTCATGGCAGGCATATGGTAAATGCACGCTGGATTCCATGAGATGGAGGGAGGGTAACTCAGACTGTGGTACTATTTATGACATGACTATATAGATTTAAGGAGCCCTGGTGGTGCAACAGTTAAGCGCTTGGCTGCTAACCGAAAGATTAGCGGTTCAAACCCACCCAGAGGCTCCTCGGGAGAAAAACCTGGAGATCTACTCCCATAAAGATTACAGCCTAGAAAAACCTATGGGGCAATTCTACTCTGTCACATGGGATCACTATGAGCTGAAAATCGACTCGATGGCACACAATAACAAAAATGTAGATTTATAGGGCACCACCATCTTTGTTGTACAGCATTGTGACTGGCTTACCCTTTGTTGGAAGTTGAGGGTCTTGAAATAATCACACCTGGAGGACCATTTGTTAAATGCATATCTTGTGCCTGCTTTTCTGGTCAAAAGCCTTCAATGGCTCCCTACTGCCAGTGGAACTAAATACTGCTTACTCAAGCCTGTCCATAATCGGACTCCATCGGCCCTGGGCTGCCTTACTCCTGCTACTCCTTTCCCTCATGCCCAGAGTCACATTAAGGGGCAAGTCAGCCAGATGTCCAGTCCATAAAACATACTTAACTAAAGGAATGTAGAGATACACCAGCAAAACCTCCACTGTCAGTGTAAAGCCTTTGGCATTCATGGAGATAGGATTTAGTAGAGGCTGGGGATTTACAAGCTCAGAGTTCAGAATTGAAAGTCCCGGAGAGAGAGATGAGCTGAGAACGGGAGGCAGGAAGTGGAAGGCTGAGTGTGGGAAAGGAAGGGAACAGGAGAGGTAACTTAATAGCTGCAAGGTAGAGAAGCAAGACTGGAGAAAAGAGCCAAATCATTTAAAGGAAAGGATGCAAGCTTTCTCTTCTTTGAAATACTAAGTAATAATGATAACACCTAAAACTTATATCACATAGATTATGCATCAGGCACTGTCATAAGTGCTCTACCTATATAAATGTATTTAATCTGCACAGCAACCCTATGAGGTAGGTACTATTATTATCCTCATTTTACTGATGAAGAAACTGAGGTACAGAGTGGCTAACTGGTTTGTCCAAGGTCACACAAATAGTAAATGATGGGGCCAGGTCCAGCTCTAGGCTCCATGCTCTATTCAGCCTATTCTGCCTTTTTGGTACATCCTATGTTGCATTGTGTGGGTGGAATTTTGTTTGAAGAAGGCCAGAAAAGAAGGGAAAGGGTCAGCTGACATGTGGTTTAAAACATAAAGGAAGAGGTAAAGAGTTGTTAATAATAGGAGATCAAATTATGATCTCCCTCACTAAACACATATTGAAAAATTATCTATACAACATATTTGAAGGGACACAAATACGAGCCTACCCAGAGCAGCCACAGGTTTGAGCTGCTGTTGATTGTGCCCCAGCCCCCGTTCCGTGTAAATGCACGTGGAGCTTTCCCAACCCTGCACTATAATGCCTGTCCCATCTCCATCATGTCTGCAAGTCAAACCCTCCCATCATCCCAAGCTTGCTCAGATGCCACCTTCTCTGAGCACTCTAGATACAGAGTCTTTTCCCGATCCCTTCAGCCATGGCACCATTTCTACTAGACCTGTTTTATAAAAAATCAAATCCATCGCCATCGAGTCAATTTCAACTCCTAGTGACACTATAGGACACAGTAGAACTGCCCCACAGGGTTTCCAAGGAGCAACTGGTGAATTCAAACCACCAACCTTTTGGTTAGCAGCCGAACGCTTAACCACTATGCCACCAGAGGCCTATTTTATAGGTGTCATAAATTCATCTTACTCTTCTCTTTTGGAACAAATAAATCTTTCTTGAGCACTCCCAATAGTCTCTGTAGACACCACAGTGAGAAAGGCAGACAGACTCTGTCCTTTATGGGGCTTACAATCTAGTCAAGAGAACAGACACTGACAAAGCAATTAATGTGAGGAAGCTTTGCATGAAGCACCTGGTGGGGCCTATGGCAGAAGGAGCCAATGGGGGTATCAGGAGAGGGCCTGTCTCTTGCTCATTCATAATTTGCAACAAGCAGGAAGATGACTTAACATCACAGGTGCTCAATAAATTATGCCTAATTACTGCTAACCAAAAGTTGGCAGTTGGAATCCACCAGCGAGTCCTTGGAAACTCTATGGGGCAGTTCTCCTCGGTCCTATAGGGTCACTATCAGTTACAATTGACTCAACGGCAATGGGTTTGGTTTTTGGTTTTCAAGTACCAGGCACTGTGGTTATCCAGAGCAACTTGGCAACTCTGCCCTCAGGGAGCTCATAGTCAACAGGGGAAAGCAGATATTAAACACATTCTGTCAAAATAGTGACCTAACAGAGGAAGTACAGGATGCCTGTGGGGAGGGAAGGGGAGAATGTTCTAAGGGCGGAAACAGTTAATACAAGGGCCTTGGGGTTAGACAGAAAGGCTGAAGTGTATGCAAGAAGAGAAGGATTTACAAAGTTAGTCACAAAAGGACAAATATCGTATGATTCCACTTACATGAAATATCTAGGATAGGCAAGTATATAGAGGCCAAAGTTTATTACTGGTTACCAGCAGCAAGTGGGAGGGAGGGGAAAAGGGGAACTTAACTCATTATTTCGGGGACACTGAGCTTCCATTAAGGGTGATGGAAGAATTTGGAAAGGGATAATGGTAATGACTGAACAACATGATAAACATAACTAATGTCACTGAGTTGTACACGTGAAGAATAAGAAATACATAAAATAAATTATGCCTAATCAAAGTAAAAGGAATATGGCAGCACCGGTTCCAACCCCGGCTGAGAATTTGCACTTCCAGATACACTGAATCAGAATCTACAGTTTAACAAGAGTCCCAGGTGATTCTTACGCATAAGTTTTGAGAACCACTGCTCTACTAGTGGTTCTCAGAACTGGTCCCTAACCAGCAGCATTAGCATCACCTGGGAACTTGTTAGAAATGCAAATTCTCAGCAGGGATTCAAACCAGAAGAAACTGATTCAAAGTCCTGCTTAGTTCAGACAATTTCTAACATTTTCTACCTTGAAAATTCCTGGGTAAGTGAGCCCCTCCCACCACATGAAACCAGAGATGTCCCCTTGAGGCCCTCCTTATCTCTGACCTCTCCTGGCTGGCCCGCTCTTTGCTCTTGTTTTTCCACTTGCCCACCCCTAACTCTTTTCCCTCACTTCTTTTCTCCCTCTCTTTCTTTCTCACTGGGGGGAGGATCAATCATCCTTCTCCCTCAATTAAAAGGATGGCTAAATTGTTCTGTAATAACAACCAATAGTGCTTTGGACATGGGAGGAGACGAGCAGAGAGAAGAGAGGACAAGGGGAGAGAGAAGAGAATTGGGGCCAGAGTTCTCCTCTCCATAATGCTGCTGGGAGGGCCTAGCAAGTGATCCAGTTAGCACTCAAAATAAAACCTGCTTGCCACTCCTGGTAGCATAGACTATTAGACTAGAATTTGTACTCAAGGTAATACACAAATAAAAATCATCAGCATCATCAGGGTAAACACTGAGCACTTCCTACATGCCAGGCACCATTCTAAGTGCTCTACATATATTAACTTAGAGTAATAATGGATGTTTTCATAAACGATTATTCCAGGAAGGTTAACCTTTGCTCTTAATAGTCTATCTGTGTCTTCACCAGAGTCCTTGGTCCTCTCTGAGTCTCAGTTCTTTATCTGTAAAATGGAGCTGTTGGAACCATGTCCAAGATCACACAAGATCATGTGGCTGAGCCCAGAGCACTTTCATCGACCCACAGCTCCCTCTGTCATCTTACAAATCGCTGTTGTCTTTTGCCAAGTGAATAAAAGGCAGAAGTAATAAACACCATGAGAATGGAGACAAATTTTTATGAAAAAGTATTCCCAAATGTCCCATTGTAATTGATTAAATGAGAATTTAGATAAGGGACAATAAAGTCCCTAGGCCTTGTTTCATGTTATAATGGGAAGGAAGATGTAGGCTGTGGGGAAATAGAATGAAACACCTTCCACAGAGTCCAGAAAATACTCCCTTTTGAGGAGAGGGGAAATGATGGGTACATACAATCTCACTAAAGAGTACAGACTTAACCCAGGCCATGTCAAGGCCACAGGCTAAGGGGTAAGTTCTGGAGCACAAGGAGGTAACTCTTAAGAAGAAAAAAAAAAAAAAAAAAAATCCACGGTCATTAGTAATTAGAAACCTGAGACATCTGTGATCTAAAATTAGAATGGTGATTTTCATTTATCCGTTTGTTCATTTAACAAATACGGGCAATGAGTTAAGGTCTCCTCAGGGCTCTAGAAGATATAAAGTCTGACAACACAACAGTCTTTCCCTTCAAGTAACTTGGGCGCATACACTTACAGATGTTTCCAATAAAGCATAAAGCAATGTTTTAGTAACCAAAAAATACTTAATATTCTTTTAGTTCAATTAAATACAATAATGAGTCAAAAAAGAAAAAAAAATGGCCAAGCAAAGATAGAGGTAGCAAAGCTAAACTCAGTGTTTTAAAGCATAATTGATGTTAACAATAGCTATAAAAGATATTATTGGGACAACTAACAAAATTCATATCTATGCTATGGATTAGATAATAGTATTGTTGTTAGATGCTGTAGAGTCGGTTCCCACTCCTAGTAACCCCATGTACAACAGAATGAAACACTGCCTGGTCCTGCACCATCCTCACACTGTTAGAGCCCATTGTTGCAACCACTGGGTCAATCCATCTTATTGAGGGTCCTCCTCTTTTTCACTGATCCTCTACTTTACCAAGCATGATGTTCTTCTACAGCATTGTATTAATGTTTTATTTCCTAATTTTAATCATTGTACTGTGGTTATGAAAGAAAATGGATGTCCTTGATCTTTGCAAATATACACTCACTCATGTATTTAAGGGTAATGGGGTCTCCCTCTTACAGTCAAATAGTTCAGAAACACACACAGACACACACACAGACACACACACACACATACTTACAGAGAGAGAATTATAAAGCAAACAAGCCGAAATGTAAACATTTGGAGAATCACGGTAAAGAAATCACAAGAATTATTTGTAGTATTCTCAAAACTTTTCTATAAGTTTGAAATTTGGTATAATTTTTAAAAAGTACCAAAAAAACCCCAAACACTCACAACTGATATAATGGATAAATCATAGATGGGGCATCTATGGAGCATCACCTGCCCCCAAAGAGGCTCAGTCTGGCCAGCGCTGCATCTAAATCATGGTTCTCCTATCTTCTGCAGCCAGAATACAGGAAAATCACAGACTGGTTACATGCCAAGCATTGAAAGGTAATATGTTTTAGAACATGAGTCAAATGATTATGTTTAAATAAACCAATTCAAACCAGTTTCTCAAAGAGTTTATCCAAACACAGCCAGTAAAAAGAGGCATTTAATCAGAAATGGCACTGTCAAAGTCACATTCCCATTAACCTCAATTGTGCTTAAGCTAAAAATGGTGTTACAAATAAGCAGCAAAGGCAATGTCTTTGAAATTTTATAGCAATACAGGTATGTGTACGCGTATATTAAAGCAAATGGTTTGCATTCGACTACTAATTGAAAAGTTGGCAGTTCAAATCCACCCAGTGGCACCACGAAAGAAAGCCTGGCAATCTACTTCTGTAAGATTACAACCAATAAAATCCTATGGAGTACAGCTGTACTCTGAAACACAAGGGGTCTCCATGAGTCCCAAACTGATTTGACAGCAATGGGTTTAGTTTTGGTATATACACATACGTTTTATATTTATACATATATGTACATATATAAAAACAAACCAAACCCATTGCTGTCGAGTTGATTCTGACTCATAGCGACCCTACAGGACAGAGTAGAACTGCCCCATAGAGTTTCCAAGGAGTGCCTGGGGGATTTAAACTGCCAACCTTTTGGTTAGCAGCCGTAGCACGTAACTACTACACCACCAGGGCTTCTATAGATATGTATATAATATGTATATGTATGTTGTTGTTGTTAGGTGCCATTGAGTCAGTTTCGACTCATAGTGATCCTATGTACAACAGAACGAAACTGCCCGGTCCTGCACCATCCTCACAATCACTGCCATGTTTGAGCCCATTGTAGCAGCCACTATGTCAGTCCATCTATTGAGGGTCTTCCTCTTTTTCACTGACCTTTCATTTTACCAAGCATGATGTCCTTCTTGAGGGACTGGTATCTTCTGATAACATGTCCAAAGCATGTGAGATGAAGTCTTGCCATCCTCACTTCTAAGGAGCATTCTGGCTGTACTTCTTCCAAGACAGACTTGTTCATTCTTCTGCCAGTCCATGGTATAGTCAGTATTCTTCACCAACACCGTAAGTCAAAGGCATCGATTCTTCAGTCTTCTTATTCATTGTCCAGCTTTCATACGCATATGAGACGACTGAAAATCACATCCTCATGAGCACATTTAGGTGTTCTGGAATTCCCATTCTTCTCAATATTATCCATAATTTTTATGATCCACACAGTAGAATGCTTTTGCAGAGTCAATAAAATATAGGTAAACATCTTTCCGGTATTCTCTACTTTCAGCCAAGATCTATCTAACATGCATACATGATACATGTACAAGATACATCTTGATGTATATGTATACACACACACAAGCACACATTAGAAAGACAGAGAGAGAGAAAGAGATACCGACCAGGAAAATTGTAAGATAATTCTCAGTTGGATGAAAGTCAGGATATAATACAATCAGTTAAACTCTGTAGTCCTCTACTTAACCTCACAGGACTGAGCAAGGAAGAGGACTGAAAGAACAAACTTTATAAGGCTGAAAAATCTTTTACCTAACTGACACCATCATGCCTAGCAGAAAGGATATGATCCTGTAACAATGGTACTTTGTTTTCATTTTCAAGATACATTTTACCCAAAGTTCATTTTGCAGCTTAATAAAATATTAAGATATCAACTGGAGAAAAGCTAAATTCTGAACAAGCCATATTTAAATAAAAATTTAATATTTTTTTCCCATGAAGAAATAAATAAAAACAGGAAAGTTTTCTTCCTTACTGGATCTCAGAGAGAAATACAGACACTATCATTAACCCACTGGGATTTATGAAAGTAATTTTGATTCCTGCATTATTGAGAGGGGTCTAGTTCTGGCATACTCTAAATTCTAATTAAACAAGAAAAAAAAACATTTAAAGTGAACAATGCAATCAAATGCAGACATTCTATCTAGACACAGTAATGTTAGCATAACAAGTGAGTTAAAAAAAAGAAAAGGGAAAATAATTATTAAACAGATGGGTGGTGAAATGAAAAGTTATTATTGTTTTTTTAATGTACAAAGCCTTAATCTGAAGCCAAGCAGAGATGAAGATAAACAAGTTGCCCTCCATAACCAAAGACCATAATGCCCAGAAAATCAAATGAAATGTGTCTGAAATACTGACTTCTCTTAGTATGAACTTAGCATCCTGATGCCAAATGAAACATTTAAGCAATTCTCCTATTTTTAGGGCTTTGTATCTCGGTGGTTGCATAATTAATCAGGATGTGTTTTGGCATACTTGCTGGCAGCCTGGAGGATATTTGTTTTCCTACCAAAAATAGTTGGAGTCTCCTAAATTGTGGAATGAATACAAAATGACCAGAGAACTTGAGGAATGTGACTCAACAATTTAATCAGAAGAGATCAGTCAGGAGGCCAAGGCTACAGGCCTGACACCTTGTCAGGTTATACAAGAGCTTGCTGGAAAACAGCGATGTCAATTAAAAGATTGTTAGTTGCTGTCCAGGCGACTCCAACTCATGGTGACCCCAACTCATGGTGACCCCATATACAACAGAATGAAACGTTGCCCAATCCTGGGCCAGCTTCACGATCGTTGGTATACTCCAGCCTATTGTTGCAGGCACTGTGTATTTTGAGTGCCTTCCAACCTCAAGGGCTCATCTTCCAGCACTATACTGGACAATATTCTGTTGTGATCCATAACGTTTTCACCAGCTAATTTTCAGAAGCAGATCACCATGCCATTCTTTCTTGTCTGACTTAGTCTGGAAGCTCTGTTGAAATCATGAGTGACTCTGCCAGTATTTGAAATACTGGTAGCATAGTTTCCAGCATCATAACAACACGTAAGCCACTATGGTACAACCAACTGACAGATTGGTAGTGGACTTAAAAGATTAGGCGCACTTGGGGTGTGAGATACCACTGGACGGGTTCAAACCACCAACATTTAGGTTAGTAGTTGATCGCAAATCATTCGCATCACCCAGGGACCTACTACAACCACAATACAACTGTCAAAATGAAGAAATTAACACTGATACATTGCACCATCTCATCTTTAGACCACATTTGGGTCCTAATTGTGCCAATAATGTCTTTCATAGAGAAAGGAGCCAGTTCAGAATCACAGGCTGTATTTAATTCTATGGCTATTTAGTCTCCTTCAATCTTCAACAGCTTCTTGATCCTTCTTTGACTTTCATGACTGTGGCACTTTTGAAGATTACACGTTAGTCATTTTAAAGAATGACTCTCAATTTGCATTTTTCTGATGTTGCTTCATAATTAGATCCGGGTTATGTATCTTTGATGCGTGATAAATTTGTGTTGCATAAATGAATGAATGGCAGCGATTTTATATGGTTTCATGAGAACTGAATGAGCTAATACAAGTAATTTAGCATAGAACCAGATAGAAAGTCAACAATCTGTGGTTTAATAAGAAATATCAGGGACCTGAATTCTGGTCTTGGCTAGTCTTGACTCTGTCTCCAGCTAGCAGGATTACTTTGGGCAAACCATAAATTCTCTGAGCCTTAGTTTTCTCATCTATATTTCATGAAGGGTGGATTAGAGCATTGCTGAGGTCTCTTGCAGGATTAAACTGTTCTATGGTTTTGCCTATTTCATGTTCAATTTTTTTCAGCCCTGCCCAGTGGTAAGATAATTCTTCATTGTGAAAAACTGAACTACTGTTTCCTTAGCAACATCTCAAAAAGGTAGATTGTGGTATTGCTTGCGTATTCCAGTTTCCATGTGTTATCTATATAATTTTAGCTCATGTTTATGAAGGGTTTCCATTCACCTCTGCAGAGTCCCTGCATTTTCCTCTGTACTTCATTCAACTCTCTCCCCTACTCTAATTTCCACAGACAAAACAGAGGCTGGCTTTAGTTTAACAGTCATTTGGCCTAGACCATAGTGAAAGACTTACCAAAACAGAGTCCAGGAAAATTTCAGCAAGAGCAATAAAAGTTGGCATTTTACCCTAATATTCTTACTGAAATTTCTAGATCCTGGATGGAATCTGCAGTCCCAGAGACCTCAGTTTATCTTCAAAGACAGAGTTCCTAACAACACTATTAAAGCAGAGGGCCAAACTGTGGCTTATTCATTTCGTTATTTCCAAGAAAAATGCAGACACCTACACCCACCCACACAAAAACCCAATGACACTGAACTCAGTGACCTAGCAATCACCTACCTTTGAAATACGATTCCTGGGCAACAAGGTTAAAAACAAAACTGTCTCATAGACAGAGCTGTGTTGTGGCAAAGTCTGCCAAATTCAAGTTGGGAGCCTACATTCATCTCTTTACCTTGATAGCCAAGAAGAACACATGATCTCCCTACAACAAAAACAAACACAACAGAAGACGGAAAAATATTTCTTCACTCAGCTTGCTCTCATTTCTTGACTTGCTTGAGCCAATCAAGCCAATCTGGAAGAGGGTTTGTTCAATAATTAGATCCAATCACATCACTTTTAGCACTTCCAACAGTCTGTTCCCCTGGTTGGTACCTGGAAAAGCTCCTTCCAAGAGCTCAATTAACAAACCAAAGCCAGTTTTGCCTGGGGTAGGGGGACAGAAGATGAAAAGGAAAGTTCCTGTCGTCATTGCAAAATGTCACCAGGAGAAAGGACCCCCTGATCAAACACTTCTGTTTTATAATAGCAGTCCTTACCACCTCATCCTTTTTTTCCGAAACAGGCTACAAAATGAAGGGCTAAAAGAGGTTAGAGTCTTGTAATTTAAAGTCCACAGACCAGCAACACTGGCCTCACCTGGAGGAGGCTTGTTAGAAATGCAGAATCTCAGATGTCACTCCAGATCTACTGGATTAGAATCCACATTTAACAGGATCCCCAGGTGACCGACAGGCACATTAAAGTTTGAGAAGCCCTGGTTAGAATAACTCCCTGAGGGTACTTCGAATGGAATAAACTTATTCCCAGTCAATCTCTATTCCTCTGGGAAGGAGGGAATAGATTATTAGGCTTGTCACAAAGCTATAACTGACAATTGACCCTATGGAGTTTTTTCATGATATTATTTTGTTATTAGAATTTATTTTTCCTTCTTATTTTATAGAATTTCTCACAAACCTGGTGCAGGTTAAGAAAATCAGACATATCGAGAAATACCAGTGGTATACTAGTAAACTGACTTCTAGGGCAGGGGGTGAAGCTCTGATTCATAGAGTTTGCAAATTTCCATAGTGTAAATATTCTGTCATGGCCAACTTCAAGCTACCAACGATTTAACAATTGGTGTGCAAAATTCATAAAAATTTAACTGGCTTTTACAAGCTGGTATGAACCACTCAAATACACCAATGAAAGACTCTCAAAAAGGAAACCCCTTTCCAAGTCCTGGCCACTTCTCACTCAAACCTATTCACCATGAAGTAGGTTTGCTTCCTAATATGCTTTTCATTATGCCATGTCTCTGCTCCTCCAGAACCTAAGAAGCTTTCCGATTGATAATTGAGCACACACATCTAACCTCCTCTTCCTGTTTTTTAAGACTCCCTCTCATCTCACCATACCCAACGTCTACCACTTCATTTCCTAAATCTCCTTAGCATGTACCATATCCTCACTTCTGTTTCCTGCACTCCATCAATTCCTGAGGTCATGAATGAGGAAGCATGCCATTCCAGTCACTGCTGGCACTTAACTTCCAACAATGATGAGGAAAACTGCCTCAGGATGGAACTGACACTGTGAATGGCAGGTGGAGAGATGGAAAACATCTGGGTGTTGATAACATCTTTGAGTTGTGGATCAGCCTGCCCTAAAGCTCACTCTTCTGGATTTCCCATTATGTGGGCCAATAATTATCCAAGCCTTAGGCCTGCGGCTGAAAGCAAACCTAACAGTGGGCCTAGAAAGAAAGTACCTTGAAGGAACAACAAGCCACATCAATGTGAATACAAATAAGGCCATCAGAAGCACACCCTATAATGGCTCCTACCAGCCCTGCAATCCCCAGCAGAGAGAATCTGTCTGGAAAGATATCACTGAGGAGCTGATCATGTTAACAGCATGTTACAGTGGTTCATAGGCTCAATGAATCTCAGAGCTGAAAAGGATCTTAATGGTCCCATAATTCTACTTTTGACCTCAGGCATCCATGACAGGCAATCACTAGTTTCTATAGTAAATGGGAATTTACTTCCTTCCAAGGCAGTACTTTCTATTATTTTAAATTATTTGTGATAAACTAAAATATGCCCTCCTGTAATTCCTAGTCACTAGTCATAATTCTCCTCTTTTAAGCCACACATAAAAAAGACCTTGAGATATATGAAAATATTCATCATGGCTCTCAGCTCAGTACCTTATTCTCCTATTTCCAGACCTCTCACCATCTCACCACAGAAGAGATTCTGTGGATAACAGGACAGAGCCTGATGGCAAGCCGGTAGGCCTATGCCTCCAGTTTGACACCAGCCCATATCAATCTACTTTCTATGGTGAAATGTACTTTCACCATATCAGTACAGAGTTCCAATCTGTGACAAATCTAAATTTTCTCTAACTTGACCACAAGAACATACGGTAGCACTAGCTGCTGTAACAGATAACCCTCCAAATTTCAGTGGCTTAAGACAACAGAATTTTATTTCTCCCTCACGGAGATTCAAAAGTAGGGTCCTGATTGACATGCCACTGTCCTCCTAGTGATGATGCACGGGCCAGGAATCTTCCATCTTGTGACTCCACCATCTTCACCATGTGGCTTCCAAAGCCACCAAGGAGAGAAAAATAGCACAGAGGATCCGGTATAGGAGGTGTTTATGAACCAAGTCTGGAAGTGGTGCCCATTACTTCTGCTCTCCTTCCGTTGGCCTGAACCCAGGAACATGGCCACACCTAACTACTACTGAGAAGGGGGATGAGAAACATATTTAGCAGTGTGACCAGGAGAAGAAGAATGTTTGTCTAAATGTCTAAACATTTACAGAAATCCAAATTATCCATACGGAAAGTCAAGGATTTAAGTAACTTTGAAAGGGGGAGAGTGGAGTCCCACAGGAAAATAGGTATGACTACACATTCTTTATGTTTCATGAAAACAGAAATATTTGGGAATGAAATGGAAAACACCTGAAAAAGAGTGTTCCCAAAAGGTTTCCTAATGAGTGTATTAGGAAAACTCATTTTCCCTAAAGCATAATAAAACAGCAATAGTAGGTCAAAAAGTAAAAACACTTATTTCTAGAAAACATACGCTGTTGCCTGAGTTATTTATAAAGAACAGCAATGCTGTGCTGTGTTATTCTCACAATAATATTCATATTTATTGATTTTTTAAGAAAATAAAATATATAGCAAAGGGAAGATTGATGGATTTGACTATGTAAAAATTAAAGATTTTATATGTCAACAAATAGCATAAAAATTAGGAAATTTTTTTGCAATGATTATGTAAAAGAGCTAATATCCCTAAAACAAAGAATTCTTGATATTAATAAAAAATAAATTGATGCAAAAGACAAAGAACATGATCATTCACAGAATGTAAATTATCAGTAGAATAAAATATTTTGACTCAATAACAAAGCAAAACAAAGAGGGAAAAGATACCCATTTTTTGCCAATCAAGTTGGCCATTCTTTATAAAGGTTAGTATCCTCTGCTGATAAGAATGTGAGTAAACCTAGCATTCTCATGTAGCAGTCTCATACCTATTGACATAGGTATGAAGAGTCTCATAGTTGCTTTTTGACCCAGAAATTTCATATCTGGGATTCTTCCTTAAATGAATAATCAGAGAAGACCACAGAAATTCAGGTATACAGATGTTCTTGTAATATTATTTTTAATGAGGAAAATGGAATAACAAATGTACATAGAAATTACTTAAAGAAACCATGGTTCACTTACAAAAAAGAATACAAATGCACCCATTAAAAGTTGTGGTTTTGAAAAATATTTAATAATATAAAATAAAGTCATATAGGAACAAATTAAGATGCAAAATAATATATATTGCATGATCCTAATTTCATAGAACAACACACTTGGCTGTTAACCAAAACGTTAGAGGTTTGAGTCCACCCAGAGGCACTCAGAAGAAAGGCCTGGCAATCTACTTCCAAAAAATCAGCCATTGACAACCCTATGGAGCACAGTTATACTCTGACACACATGGGGTCTTCATGAGTCAGGGTTGACTCAACGGCCTTGGTGGTACTAGTATGTGTCTGTTTAGTAGTATGTCAACTATGATGCCAAGCATTTGGAATGCTTAATAAAGAAAAAGAATTAGAGCTTTCAGAACAGCTGCTGGAAATTTCTGAAACAAATTATGTTCTAATTATCTTCTATCTACTTCTTACGTATCTGTTGGTGATAACACAATGCTTACTATGACCTTAAAACCTTTAGCATTTGAAATAGACAATAGATAAGTGGTAATTTTGGTGAAGGGTAAGACAGTACGTAACACTGGGGAAGACAGCACAACTTGTCCAAGGCAAGGTCATGGAGGCTCCATAGACACATCCAAACTCCCTGAGGGACCGAATTACTGGGCTGAGGGCTATGGGGACCATGGTCTCAGGGAGCATCTAGCTCAACTGTCATAACACAGTTTATAGGGAAAATGTTCTACATTCTACTTAGGTGAGTAGAGTCTGGGGTCTTAAAAGCTTGTGAGCTGCCATCTAAGATACTCCACTGGTCTCACCCCTTCAGGAGCAAGGGAAAATGAAGAAAATCAAAGACACAAGGGAAAGATTAGTCCAAAGGACTAATGGACCACAACTACCACAGCCTCCACCAGACTGAGTCCTGTACAACTAAATGGTGCCCAGGTACCACCACTGACTGCTCTGACAGGGATCACAATAGAGGGTCCTGGAAAGAGCTGGAGAAAAATGTAGAACAAAATTCTAACGCACAAAAAAAGACCAGACTTACCCCGGACACCCTTTTAGCTCAATAATGAAGTCACTCTCGAAGTTCACCCTTCAGCCAAACATTAGACAGGCCCATAAGACAAAACAAGACTAAATGGGCACACCAGCCCAGGGGCAAGGACTAGAAGGCAGGAGGGGACAGGAAAGCTGGTAATAGGGAACTCAAGGTCAAGAAGGGAGAGTGTTGACATGTCATAGGGTTGATAATCAATGTCACAAAACAATATGTCTACTAATTGTTTAATGAGAAGCTAGTTTGTTCTGTAAATCCTCATCTAAAGTACGATAATAAAAAATAATATTAAAAAAAAAACCTTTAGCATTTGATCCATAAACAGTGTTGTAAACCATGTAGAAGCGGCTAAGAAATTATGCTGAATTTCCATTCCTCCAAGAAGAGGAGAGGCAAACAGAATCAGGAATTTAAAGACTTTTATTAGGGAAGATTTCAGGGCTTCTTCACCACTGTTAGGTATAAAAACAATATGACTCCAAGATCCCTTCCTCTTTTGGCGAGGATATCTTTCTTCTTGGGGATCCCCTGTCTGGATGGGACAAGAATCCAAGGGGCCCCTATTCAACCCGAGCGGTCATGGTAAATAAAAGTCATATCTTTGAGGCCAGCGATTCAGACACTGCCTAGAACGTTTTGCTGTTTAAGTCTTAGTCTTTTCATCCGTAAAATGGGTCATGACACTACCTGACTCACAGGATAGTGGGAGGAACACGTGATAAAATACATGCTTTGTTATAGCGCAGTGCCCCGTACAAGGAAAATGCTCTGAGTTTCCTTCCTCCACCCCAAGACCCTTCACACTCCTTTTATGTCCAAAAAACAAATAAATAAAAACACTAGTCCAAATGGCATGTGCTTTCACTGTTGTGCTTTTCAAACTGTAGCAGTGAATTTTTCCCCTCCAAATAAAAATCTCAGCAAAGCCTCAAAATATAAACAGAAAGCTGATTGACATGTTCTGAAGCAGCTTAAATCTCCAGTGTCTGGTGAAAAATACCTATCAGCAGGATGCAATCTAAGCATCTCTGCAGACCCCATTTGCTTTGGAACATAGTCCTGTGAGAATTGTGATTAGATTCTACTGTGTTCACAGGAGGAAAAGCCAGCTGGAGCTTTCATCGACTCGATGGATTAAACCACCTGGGGATTTGGCAACATGGACATTCTCTGCATGTGAGGAAAGTACCCAGGGCAAAGCTGAACATGACACCTGTCTCCATTAATTAGGTCTGGTGACACACAGAACCATTTGTTCCTTGCTGTTCTCAGCACTAAGCTAAAGATATTTTTAATTAAAAAAATAAATAAGGGGCCGTCCAAATGATGTCTTCATTTTTTCTTCTTTTTCATTATGCATTAGGTGAAAGTTTACAGAGCAAATTAGTTTCCCATTTGATAGTTTGTACATAAAGTGTTCCAGGACACTGGCTGCATTTTCCTCAATGTGTCAGCACTCTCCCTATTTCCCACCTGGGTTCACCACCGATGTCTCCATTTTCATCTGAGCCAAGCACTGCAGGCTGGTTCTCATGGCCAGGGAAGAAATGTTCTGCCTGTATTCGCTGGTGGATATAATTCAGAAGGGACTGAGAGCTCTGCGTTTCTCTTATTCAAGATTACATTCTACTCTCTCTGAACAGTCTCTTTCTAACCCCATCCCTCAACTTGGTAACGATGATGATGCTATGTTACCCAGCCCAATATTTAAGTTTTCAAAGCCCTTAGACACTAGTTATTTCATTTGACTAAAAGAAATTCTGAAAAGGACATAGGTCGGGCATGGCACTAACTATATTAATTATCTCTATATTAATTACCTCTTTTAACACAGATGTACGTAGAACCCAGGTCTTCCGACTCCCAGGCAGGTCCATTGACTACTAGAGTCCGGCGTGGCTTCTGCCTGGTAAAAAAGCTTGATGTTTCAGGACAAACCTCAGAAGGACTTTTTTTTTTTTCTTCCAGGATGAAGCTTTGTCCTTGATAACTACCACCAGAAAATGGATGATATTTAATTAGATTTTGTGACACGTGTTCGCCAAGCCCTTTCACACATTAGATTGACCCATAGGAAATTGCTGATAATTGGCTGTTTATGACTTACAAAAACAATTTCTTATGATTCAACCTAATACTTTACAATTTTCAACCTTCTGTAGAATAAATAAGGAGGGCTGGTGGTGCAATGTATAAGTGCTCAGCTGCTAACCCAAAGGTTGGTGGTTCAAACCCACCAGCCGTTCAGTGGGAGAAAGATGTGGCAGTTTGCTTCTGTGAAGATTTACAGCTTTGAAAACCCTATAGAGCAGTTCTACTCTGTCTTCTAGGGTCTCTATGAGTCAGAATTGACTCAACAGCAAGGGGTTTGATGTGGTTTTTTTGTAGAATAAATAGGTGAAAGTTCTTAGATTTATTTCAGGTCTGGGATCAATCTAATGACATGTATGTGTGTGTTTTTAGGTAATAAAGTATAAATCATTTGTTAGGCATAGTCCCTGAAGTGCCCTCTAGAATAACACTACAAAAAAAAAAAAAAAGGAAGAAAATTCTATAAACGTTAAGTACACTACCTCTAACTTGGCTCTTATTGGCTTTATTTTTCTAATCAATGGTTTATGTCTGTAAGTAACTCAGCTACCACAAGCCATTTTTAAGCTCAGAAAACCAAATGCAAACCCATTGCCATTGAGTGGATTCTGATTCATGGTGTGACCTCATGTGTGTCAGAGTAGAACTTGGCTCCACAGGGTTTTCATAGCTATGACCTTTTGGAAGCAGACCGCCAGGATTTTCTTCTGGAGGTGCCCCTGGGTGAGTTTGACCCGCCAACCTTTATGGTTAGTAGTGGAGTGCTTAAACGTTTGCACCAACCAGGGATGCTTCCAAGCTCAAGTCCCTGCTTATTTCAGTACTCTACAAATACTTAGAATCCAGGTAATAACCTCCTTAATGCCCTTTACTACTTATTCTTAACAAGGAGAGTATGAAGATTTTATTCATTTATTTGAAATGCTTCTGCTGATTTCTACTTTTCCCTCCGATCTCTTTTCAGCCCCATTGATACTTTAAATGAAAACTTTAATTGCATTATGTATTGCATTGTAATAATGTTGTAATAACAAGCTAATCTTACAATGCAAATTTCCCATCGATGCTACTGCCTAAAAAGCACTCCCCCTTCTGAAGGGCAGATTTCTGCCATTAAAAGAGCTTGAATTTTTGTGGCCCAAACCAGTAAAGCTCTATCTGCCCAATAAATACTCTTACAAGCTTTGTAACATAACCATATTCTAGCATGTTACCCTATTTAGTTAAGCTTCAGAGCTCAAAACCTAACATGTGGTTTAACAAAAACTAGGCTGCTGTTCATAAACCATATTACAGAATTCTACTTCTACCATTGTTGTATTAGGATTGATTCTTTTTTTAAAGATTCATAAGAAACTCATAAACCCACTAAGTTGGGTCAAATGTGCCTGTTACATTGGTATTCCCCCAACCCCAAGGTCATTTCCCTGAAGGGTCCTAAAGATTCAAAGGATAAGGCAATGAGGTTTCAGTATCTATCATGGGTTTCAGCTTAACTTCTACTTCTTTGTAATATCATCCCTTCCTTCCAGGTGCAAAGTTAGGTGATGGTCCAAAATGGTAGTGGAACCAATACAAAGTCTTGCCTCTGTTGTTTACTGGAACGGCTTAACAAAACACCCTGAAACCCCAGAAGGCCTGGATCTGGCCTCTCAACTCTATCTCTCTAGTTGCTCATCTGGGTCCTCCTTCCCCTCATCATAGGTCCTCGGTGGTGTGAATGGTTTCTTTTCAACTATTAACCTAACTCATGGTGACTCCCCCCAATATGACAGAGTACAACTGCCCTATAGGGATTTCTTGGCTGTAATCTTTATAGAAGCAGATAGCCAGGTCTTTCTCCCAAAGATCTGCTGGGTGGGTCCAACTGCCAACCTTTCAGTTAGCAGCCAAGTGCTTAACCATTGCGCTACCAGGGAATTGAGTTGATGGCACTCTACAACAATTAACCCAAAGGCTGGCGGTTCGAACCCACCCAGCAGCACTGTGAAAGAAAGGCCTGGCGATCTACTTTCGGCACTGTCTTCCAGACTCTGGTTGAGCCATTCATGGGCTATACTACCAAGCTCAAGTTCATTCATCTCAGCTCCCTTGTCTGTAATTGAGATAAAAATACCAACTTCAAAGTGTTGTGGGGATTAAATGAGATAGCCTACGTACAGCCCCAGCAAAATGTGAGTAAATATAGTATCCCTTCTTTTTCTTAGGATATCATTGATGAAAATGACATGATTCAGAACCCACTTTGCATCCTAAAGAAAATTTCTGCAGGAAAGATGAGGTTTGAAATCTGATATACAGTGAACTCAACTTATCTCCAGGCCTGCAACCAAGAGCTCAGGAGCAACAAGAAAGCAGAGCAAGAACGGACCATGAAACCATAAGCTTCCAGGATTTCTGAACACCTGGGATGCAGTTCAAGCCCATTTTATTTTACGTTTCAAATGGGTTTTACATTTATCTGTACTTAATGTATTTGTTTAACAGCTAGCAGTTCTACTCTGCCCTGTAGAGTCACCAAGGGTCAAAACTGACTCAGTGGCAACAGGTTTGGTTTTGGTTTTATAAGACAGAAAGACCTGGCAGTCTGCCCCCATAAAGATTACAGCCTAGAAAACCCTATGGGGCAGTTCTGTTCTGTCACATGGGGTCATTATGAGTGGAAAATTGATGCAACTGTACCTAACAACAACATTAGACAGGCACTGTACTAGGTGCTGCAGAGATGGGGAAAGACACACAGATGAACAAAACACTTCTCCTTCACTAAAGAACCAGAAGAGAATCTAAACGCTACCAGCTTAACAATCCTTCTACCTGTGCACTTGCTCAGTTCTTTTATTAATTTATTATCTGCACAATGTCCCGGCGCCACATACAAGCTGTGTTTAGAAGCGGTAGTGGGGGACAAGAGCTTTAGTATTTCTTGCCCCGCAATAATCTTTCTGCAGAAGCCAACCCAAATGAAATAAATGAGCATGCTTTGATGTAACTAACTTCCATTTTATCAGTTTTCTGTATTGTTGTTGTTAGCTGTCATTGATTCAGCTCTTAACAAAATACCAGAACAAAACATTTTCCAGTCCTGCACCATCCTCACGATCGTTGGTATGCTCCAGTCTACTGTTGCAGCCACTGTGTATTTTGAATACATTCCAACTTGGGGGCTCATATTCCAGCACTATATCACACAGTATTCTGTTGTGATCCATAGGGTTTTCACTGGCTAATATTCGGAAGTAGATCTCCAGGCCCCTCTTCCTAGTCTGTCTTAATCTGGAAGTTTTGCTGAAACCTGTCCACCATGGCTGATCCTACTGGCATTTGAAATACTGGTGGCATAGCTTTCAGGATTATAACAATACACAAGCCACCACAGTATGACAAACTGAGAGACAAGTGGCGACATTTTCTGTATAGTGTAAATAAAGGCATCTTTAGAAGAATTTTCTAATTTTATGATCTTTGATATACAAACTAAGGAAAACAGTGTGCTTGTTTCGCAGATTTACCTTCAAGATAAGTCTCTTTCCCACTCCCAGCTTCCAAGCACAAGATTGCTACCCTCGACCCTCTTCTATGTAGAAATTCTGGAGCCACCACAGGTTACATCTATTATTATGGCTCTTTGATAAATAAGAAATTGCAACCACAGAAAAGATGGATGATTGACTGCCCAAGGTTTGGATCTCATGTAAGCCAAATACAGAACCAGGCTTAGAACGACTCTAATCCTGCCTGCTAAACCATAATACTCTGCATTTTTAAATATGTAATAGCCTAATTTTTACATGGGTACTCAGACGCAACGTAAATTTGATGCAATCAGAAATGCAATTACACTTTCTGCAAGCTCTTTATGTTCAAAACAGCAATACGAGATATTAAAACAACTCACGGCATGTTGACAAAGGGTAATTGTCGTTCTGGAAATCACGTATGCATACAGGGTGGAAAGACTTACGGACGCGCCCCTTTAGCTGTACCAGAAAAGGACAGGAAATGGAAAAATAGCACCTCTGGCCACAAGCCAGCACTAATATTTTGAAATAAAACAAAATATGCATCCATGTTAGCTGCAAATACAGAGACCATACATACTGAATCAATGCCATTGACACATGTATACATGTACTCAGCACCACAGAACATTTGAATAAGAGAGAAACTTAGATCATCTCAAGCAGGGGTTTTCAAATGTTTTTTAAGCCTTAGGGCCTATGTTCAAATGAAATATTATAAAAATAAACTTATTACTTTGGTTGAGTGGATTGGCCCAGTGACCCCCTTGGCTCTGAAGGGGATCAGATAAACACTGTTTGAAAACTACTTCTCTAATCCAATTTTCTTATTTTACAGGCCTATTTGAAAATAGGCCAAGATTAACATAAATGTGTGTCCTGGGTAAACAAAAAAACCAAACCTGTTGCTATCGAGTAGATTCCGACTCTTAGCGACCTCATAGGGCAGAGTAGAACTGCCCCATAGGTTTTCCAAGGAGTGGCTGGGTGGTCTGAACTGCCAACCTTTTGGTTAGCAGCCAAGCTCTTAATCACTGCACCAAAAACCGGACCCACTGCCATAGAGTCGATTCTGACTCATAGCGACCCTGTAGGACAGAGTAGAGCTGCCCTGTAGGGTTTCCAAGGCAGAAACACACTGCCGCATCCCACAGAGCAGAGGGGCTGTATTACTCACAGCTTTGTACTTACTTCTTCATGTTTCATGTTTACAACGTCTGCTAAAGCAATGCGTCTAAATGTGAGCGTGCATACGAATCCCCTAGAGAACCATTAAAACACGGATTTCTGAACCCCAACCCCAGAGATGCTGATTCAGAGGGTAAGGGTGTGGCCCATAGATTTGCATTTTTAATCAGCTCTCCAGTGATGCTGCTGCTGCTGCTGGTCTGGGGACCTCACCTTGAGTATCACTGCGCTGAAGGACAGCCTATAGGAACAGCATTACACTATTGAAAAATGGGGGCACCAAAAAACCCCATTATAAGGCTCTTGTGCCCAACACATTAAGGTGCTTGCAAATACTTCTTGAAGAAATGAATGAGATGTCCAGGATTTAAGGTTAGATGCCGCCACTGAGCAGCTCCATGACATTGGACATAATGCTTCCCCTCAGTGGAACAGTGCAGAGGTTGCTTCTCTGGGAACTTCACATAAATTTCCTCATTCCATTATGGGATTTTCACACTTTCCAGTCCACAGGCTCTCTGTGTCCTCTGGTGGGTTTCAGTGGAGAGGACACAAACTGTGTCTTTATCTTCTTTTACCTTGTATCTTCTCTTTGCACCCCACGTTCACTCTCCAATCTTCTCCACCCTGCTCTGTGCCCTGCATGGCTAACCCTCATGGACTAATTCAATGGGTTTTCTATTCCCTAACTTCTGTTGGGTTGCACCAATACATGGCACAGGCAGGAGATTAGGAGGTGGGAGAAGAGAGAGTCCCTCCCTGTCAAGATATTGTGGGTTGGCTGTGTTCCATTACCCATTACCAGCTCCTGTCAGTAGATACTCTTCATAAAACTATCCTCTATAGGTTCTGGTGTGGTTTAGTGGTGACTTAGTGGCAGAATTCTCGTCTTCCATGTGGGAGTCCCAGGTTCTATTCCAGGCCAATACACTTCATGCACAGCTACCACCCGTCTGTCAGCGGTAGCTTGTGTGTTGCCATGATGCTGAACAGGTTTCAGAAAAGCTTCCAAACTAAGATGGACTAGGAAGAAAGATTCGGTGATCTACTTATGAAAATCAGTCAATGATACATTTCAGTATTAAAGCCACTAAAAATCAAAACCAAACCTGTTGATTCCAACTCATAGCGACCCATAGGACAGAATAGAACTGCCCCATAGGGTTTCCAAGGCTGTAATCTTTACGGAAGCAGATTGCAAAACCTTTCTCCCATGGAAAGGCTGGTGGGTTCGAACTGCCAACTTTTTGGTTAGCAGGCATTAGAAACTTAAAAAAGATAAAAAAAAAAAAAAACATGGATCACAACGGGCTGATCCACCACAGTCATGCTGATGGCACAGGACCAGGCAGTATTTCATTTAGATGTGCACAGTGTCACCATGAATAAGGGTCCAACTCAATGGTAGCTAACAATCTAGGTTCCAGTAACTGTCCATCCCTCACTCTTCAGGACTAGAGGTAGCTCCCAGCTGTAGCTAGCCCTTGGGTACTGTACTGTATCTTGATGTTTTCGTCAAACTCTACGCTCACTTTAGTAAGTTGCCCCTTTGTTAAATTCTCCTCAAATTGCCAATTTGAGAGTGTTCACTGCTTTCTGCTGGGACCCTGCCTAATACACAAGCATGTTTCTTTGAATGCTCTTACGAGAGACCTAGGCTTGGGAACCCACCTGCATTAATGACTAAGTCTCCCTACAATTTAGTTTCAATTTAGTAAAACTACCCATTCCTTCTCTATCTCACAGCAATGAGAAGATAAAATAATTGATTTGAAATCAATTCACACTTTCAGAAACTCCAATGTTCATATCTAGGTTAGTTGTAGCATTTGTTATATGTAACATCTTAAGAATTCAAAACTATCTACAAAATAAATCTCACAGATGAATTTCTTTAGGCTTTATTTGCAAGTTACTTATTTATTTGCAAATATGTTGAAGTTAATCCTTTCGTTAGCATGATATCTGTCATCTAGTAATGTTAACTCTTATTATTATTTGACAATAGAAATTGACCTCCTACTATGTGCCAAGCACAGGGTATACCAAAGCGAACACAACAGTCTATAATCCTTCCTTCACGGAGATTACAGTCTAACAAACCAAGGAGATATTAAAAATTAATTACAAAATTGATTCTTTAATTACTGCTTGATAAGTGTTATGCAGGAGAAACACGGATGCGTTGAGCATATACAAGTCAAAGAGGCAAGGCTAGGGGACAAACGGGGTGGTGTCGGGAGGTTTTGGGGGGTATTCTAGACACCCCCCATCTAAGGAGCCCTGGTGGCACAATGATTAAGCGCTTGACTGCTATCCAGAAGGTTGGTGGTTAGAACCCACCCAGCAGCTCTGCACAAGAAAAGACCTGGTGATCTGCTCCCATAAAGATTACAGCCTAGGAAACCCTATGGGGCAGTTCTACTCTGTCACACGGGGTCTTCAGTGGCCCACAACAACAACAACAGACCCCATCTAGGAAATAATAAGTTCACATGGGCACACTTTTCTGAATCTTTTCCTAATGGAAACTTAAATTTAAAGAAGAAACAAAGACACACAAGAAATAAGCTCTTCGAATAAGCTGAAAGAAGGAATTCAACGGCCAGAATGAAGCATTATCCATAAATGGTTAAGGTGAAAAATAAGAAAAATATTGTAATTATTGCACGTGTTTTCACACAAGGAGAACAAGTCTTTATTTTCTATATTTATCCTAAATTATTTTTATTCAATATTCACACTCTGCTATAACTAGATACCTCTGCTGAAAAGTAAAAAGTATTCTAAGAGAACTGGGAAACTTTTCTTCTTTAGAACACTCTTGTTGGAGTTGTTAATGTTTCTCAAAGAGTCATTGCAAGTGTCCAAATTGCTAAAAGACACTGAAAAATCAACTCGTTTTCAAATTAGCTGAATTTTCAAATAACGAGTTTAAAGCAAACTTGCAGTGAATGAGCGCATTTCCGCTTGGCCTCTGAAACTCTTAACTGCTCTGTAACTACTTCAAATGGACATGCCACTAAGGAACATATATACACGTGAGCACTCACAGGCCACTCCCCTGCTCTTCGGATGCATTAACTCTGACCCCCATGCTCTGGGCCCTGCGTTACTTTACTGATGGCTCTCTGCCAGACCCCAGACCCTCTGCACACAGGTACCTGCCCTCCCATGTCACGATGAACAGCTCCTCTATGACACACAGCCTCCTCTCAGAGGGCGATACACGTTATTTTCATCCTAGTTCAGCATAGCGCAACAGGGCATATTATTTACTTTCATGTAATTTATGGAAAGTCCTGTTGTTGTTAGTTGCCATCAAGTCAATTCCAATTCCTGGTGACCCCATGAGTGTCAGAATAGAACTGTACTCCATAGGATTTTCAAGGCTATGACCTTTCAGAAGCAGATCGCCAAGGCTATCTTCCAAGGTGCCTCTGGATGGGTTCAAACAGCCAACCTTTCAGCTAGTAGCTGAACACTTAAACACTTGTGCCACCCAAGGACTCATGGAGAGTCCTAGAACTTAATACAGTCTTCAATTATTTAGTGATAAGGCTAAAAAAGCTATAGACCAGTCATGGTAAATAGAGAGGAACTGAGAAAGCCCAAGTGCTTTGTCTTCTCTTCTCCCATATCTACACCTCCCCAACAAACCCCTTGTCTTCTCTCAGTTGCTTTTCCCTTACAGGAGATGTGTGCCCCATTGGCCCAGATATAAATATTTTGCTCCCTTCCCAGAGAAGTGCACACAGGCTTCTCAGGCTACATGGGCCGATTTTTTTAGTTCAGAAAATGTGGCGTTGTTGTTGTTGCATGCCATCAAGTAGATTCTGACTCATAACAACCCTACAGGACAGAGTAGCACTACTCCATAGGTTTCCTAGGCTGTAATCTTCACAAGAGTAGATCATCAAGTCTTTTCACCTATGGAGCGGCTGGTGAATTCGAAGCACCAACCTTTCAGTTAGCAGCCAAGGGCTTAACAACTGTGACACCGGGGCTCCTTCAGAAAATATGGTAACCATGCCCATATGCATCCCAAATATTTCTTACCTCTTCTCCCCCCTTTATGAACTTAAGCAATTTCTATCATCCTTTAGCCAAGTGACAGGAGATTAAGGGCCTCTGTGCCATAACCAAGGTCCAACCATTTCCAAAGGCTTCATCGTAGCTCCCAGGGACTCCAGGCAGCCTGCTATCATCACCATCCTCATTCTCACTACCAACTTTGATTAGGCCCTGTCATAAGTGCTTTACATAAATTGTATTTCATTTAATCTTCGCAAGAATTCTGTAAGGTAAGTACAATTATTCTCCCCATTTTACAAATGAAGAAACTGAAGCCTTGATAGACTGTTTCCTGTCCAAAGTCACCCGGGTAATAAATGAAAGACCTGGGATGTGGGCACAGATCTGTCTGATTCCACAATTCACTCTCTACACCATAATGATTTGTTATAACAGAACTTGACTCTTCAACTGAAGCATGTATTATGTGTATGTGTGGGGGTTGGGGGGAATGGTCTTTACAATAGTCCCTAATTAACATTCACAAGTGTAAGCTCTTATCTTATTTACCATAGTCCCTAGTACTTAGCACAGAGCTTGGCACATAGTAGGTGCTGAACTTGTTGAAAAAAAGAAGAGAAGGAGGGAGGGAAGGCAAAGGAAAAGGAGGAAGAAAAACAAGTTCTCAAAAGAAAATAATATGTTTGAAATGTTCAGCAAGATAAAAGAAGTAATGAACAGATTGGGAGCGAAATATTTGTCACTTGGTAAACAGAGTACTCAATCAACCTATTCAGGCCACATAGAAATAGGCAAGAAATGCTCAGAGAGCAAAACCCCAGAGAAGTATAAGGCAGTGGGCAGCTTTTCATTCCAGAAGATTCCAGAAGTGGAGATAGTCATATGACCACTGGTAGAGGGAAACTAGGAGCAACCATAAGGGACTAGTAAGTAACCAAGAAGGCATCTTTCAGGTAGCACTCATTCTGGAAGATTTTCTCTTTTTGCTAAAATCCAACAAGGCTCATAGAGCTACCCCCACTGCAACAGACTGGAGAGAATGCATTTTATACCAGGAATGACAGCCTTCATTCAACATTCATTCCACAAATATTCACTGCATGTCTAACATGGGCTAGACACTGGGGACAGAGTCATGAATAAAGAAAATGTTCCTATTCTCATGCAGCTTACAACAAATCGGGAAATAAACACGAGAGCTATCAGGAAGTGATAAGTGCAATGCAGAGAATTAAAATAGCGCACTGTAAGGTCTCATGGAGCAACAAATAAACATGAGAAATATCATAATGAGATAAGGGCTCTGCAGAGAAACCATGTTACCTACTTTAAAATAACACAGAATAGAGGTGGGGCCAAGATAGTGGAGTAGTCGGACACTTCCTGTGGTTCCCTCTTACAACGAAGACCTGAAAAAATAAGCCAATCGATTATATATGACAATCTATATAGGAGCCCTGAACATCAAAGGCAAAGCTGAGGAATCAGACTGAGTGGCAGGGGAAGGGAGAAACAGTCCAGAAGCAGTGAGGAGTTGCCAAACCAGACAAGGCCAAACCGGCACCCTGCAGGCCAGATTGGCTGGCGTGTGCAGTGAGGCAAGCAGTGACATTTGGGATGCGTTTTCCACATCCAGAGAGACCAAGTGGTGGAGAGTCTACTCAAGCCTCCAGAACCAGTGAAAAGTGGCACTCAATCGGCAAAATGTAAGTACATGCATCTAACCCACTGCACAGATCGAAAAACACCCCTTTTGGGAAGAACCTCTCTCCCATTTGCCTGCCTACTCCCTGCTCTGCACTGGGGTCCTGGGCTGGCTTCAGCAATTGCCATGTCCCCTGAGATGGAAGCAGCACCTGTCACGTGCCCTGAGCCATTCTCCTGGCTTTGGAAAGGGAACAAATTAACAAACAGGAAAAAGTAATCTGCCAGCTCCCCTAAGCCGGGAACTCAGGGTAGGCACAGCTTCTTTGCCTAGGCACAGGCATAAGGGGTCCACGGACTTTGAATGCCTTTCACCCCTGCATAGACCTGTGTGGGCCCATTTCAACAGCATAGGCCCTCATCAGCATAATACCTGAAGCCTAACTTCAACTGTATCAGCCATATGGTGGAGTGGCAGGTTCATGACATTTGACAACACTCTGCCCATTAAGCAGGGTCCTCACCTACCCACATCAGGGGCCTGAGGACTGGTGGCTCCACCCAAACCACCTAGCCACCTGAGACAGGGGTGCAAGAATAAGTGGTGTCTCCCAGTTCTTACAGCTAACAGCACTGGATGCCCATAGTCCAGCTGCAAAACCCATCCATCTACACACTCTAGGGAACAGGGACATGTTTTCCTCCCAGACACTCAGGGGCAGCCGTCAGCCCCCGGCCTTGCTCAGCGCATGACCCCCATTACAGCCAGATACCTGCACCAACTCCAATCACCTCTGCCCGTCTAGGACTGTACATGAGAGCCTGCACCACACACCTGGTGATCAACTACCTGGACACCTAAGCCAAATCCATATAAGAAAAGTAAACGGACTCCTGGGCTGACATACCTAGGAATAGATCTAACCAATTGGTGACAGGATGTTAGAGCTTCAAGGGTGCCAATAATCAAACTAGCTCACGTGAGCAGCCTATTTGGACATATCAAAAAAAAAAACAAAACAAGAAGCTAGAACACAGTAAGCAAACATAAAATAAATACAATAACTTATTGATGGCTCGGAGACAACAGTCAATATCAAGTCACAAATTATAGCATAACCCTGATACAAAAATAAGGTGAAGATATCACAAAAAAAGAAAATTACAGACAAATATCCCTCATGAACATAGACACAAAAATCCCCAACAAAATTCTAGCCAATAGAATTCAACAACATATTAAAAAAATAATAATTCACCATAACCAAGTGGGATTCATACCAGGTATGCAGGGAGGGTTCAACATTAGAAAAACAACAATCAATGTAATCCATCATGTAAATAAAACAAAAGACAAGAACCACATGATCTTATCAATTGATGCAGAAAAGGCATTTGACGAAGTCCAACACCGATTCATGATAAAAACTCTCAGCAAAATAGGAATAGAAGAGAAATTTCTCAACATAATTAAGGTCATTTACACAAAGTCAACAGCCAACATCATCCTAAATGGAGAGAGTCTGAAAGCATTCCCTTTGAGAATGGGAACCAGACAAGGACGCCCTTTATCACCACTCTTATTCAACATTGTGCTGGAGGTCCTAGCCAGAGTAATTAGGCTAGAAAAAGAAATAAAGAGCATCTAAATTGGTAAGGAAGAAGTCAAAGTATCTCTATTTGCAGATGATAAGATCTTATACACCAGAAACCCCAAAGAATCCACAAGAAAACTACCAGAACTAATAGAAGGTTTCAGCAAAGTTTCAGGATACAAGATAAACATACAAAAATCAGTTGGATTCCTCTACACCAACAAAGAAAACTTTGAAGAGGAAATCACCAAATCATTACCATTTACAATAGCCCCCAAAAAGATAAAATACTTAGGAATAAATGTAACCAGAGACGTAAAAGACCTGTACAAAGAAAACTACAAGACACTACTGCAAGAAACCAAAAGAGATCTACGTAAGTGGAAAAACATACCTTGCTCATGGATAGGAAAACTCAGCATTGTGAAAATGTCAATTCTACCCAAAGTGATCTACAGATACTATGCAATCCCGATCCAAATTCCAATGACATTTTTTAATGAGATGGAGAAACAAGTCATCCACTTCATACGGAAAGGGAAGAGGCCCTGGATAAATAGGGAAGAGGCCCTGGATAAGTAAAGCATTACTCAAGAAGAAGAAGAACAAAGTCGGAGGCCTCACACTACCTGATTTTAAAACCTATTATACTGCCACAGTAGTGAAAACAACAGATACATAGACCAATTGGAACAGAATTGAGAATCCAGACGTCAATTCATCCACCTATGAGCAGCTAATATTTGACCAAGGCCCAAAGTCCATTAATTGGGGAAAAGGCAGTCTCTTTGACAAATAGTGCTGGCATAACTGGATAGTCATCTGCAAAAAATTGAAACAAGAACCATACCTCACGCCACACACAAAAACTAACTCCAAATGGATCAGAGACCTAAATATAAAATCTAAAATGATAAAGATCATGGAAGAAAAAATAGGGACAATGCTAGGAGCCCTAATACATGGCATAAACAGAATAC
>NW_004443945.1:16052478-16089307 GCF_000243295.1 Trichechus manatus latirostris | reverse complement strand
GAGCCCTAATACATGGCATAAACACAACACGAACCATAAGTAACACTGCACAAGCACCAGAAGAGAGACTAGATAACTGGGAGCTCCTAAAAATCAAACACTTATGCTCATCAAAAGACTTCACCAAAAGAGTAAAAAGACAACCTACAGACTGGGAATAAATTTTTGGCTATGACAAACCCCATCAAGGTCTGATCTCTAAAATCTGTAAGATACTGCAAAACTTCAACAATAAGAAGACAAATAATCCAATTAAAAAATGGGCAAAGGATATGAACAGCACTACTTCACCAAAGAAGACATCCAGGTGGCTAACAGACACGTGAGGAAATGCTCACGTTCATTAGCCATTAGAGAAATGCAAATCAAAACTACAACGAAATACCATCTCACCCCAACAAGGCTAGCATTAATCCAAAAAACACAAAATAATAAATGTTGGAGAGGTTGTGGAGCGACTGGAACACTTATACACTGTTGGTGGGAATGTAAAATGGTACAACCACTTTGAAAATCGATTTCGCACTTCCTTAGAAATAGAAGTACCATACCATCCAACAATCCCACTCCTTGGAATACACCCCAGAGAAATAAGAGCTATCACATGAATAGATATATGCACACCCATGTTCATTGCAGCACTGTTCATGACAGCAAAAAGATGGAAATAACCTAGGTGCCCATCAGCAGATGAATGGATAAAGAAATTATGGTACATACACACAGTAGAATACTATGCAACAATAAAGAACAATGATGAATGTGTGAAGCATCTCATAACATGGATGAATCTGGAAGACATTATGCTGAGTGAAATTAGTTGGTCACAAAAGGACAAATATTTTATGAGGCCACTATTATAAGAACTCAAGAAAAGGTTTAAACACAGAAGAAAACATTCTTTGATGGTTACGAGGGTGGGGAGGGAGGGAGGGGGTATTCACTAACTAGATAGCAGATAAGAATTATCTTAGGTGAAGGGAAGGACAACACACTCTACAGGGTAAGTCAGCACAACTGGACTAAACCAAAAGCTAAGAAGTTCCCTACACACAACCAAACACTTCCAGGGACAGAGTAGCAGGGGCTGGGGTCTGGGGACCATGGTTTCAGGGGACATCTAGGTCAATTGGCATAACAAAGTTTTAGAAAATATTTTGCATTCCACTCAGTAAGTGGCATCTGGGGTCTTAAAAGCTGGCAAGCGGCCATCTAAGATGCATCAATTGGTCCCAACCCACCTGGAGCAAAGCAGAATGAAGAACACCAAAGACAAAAGGGAAATATTAGCACAAGAGACAGAAAGGGCCACACAAACCAGAGAGTCCATCAGCCTGAGACCAGAAGAACTAGATGGTGCCTGGCTACCACCAATGACTGCCCTGACAGGGAATACAACAGAGACTCCCTGACAGAGCAGGAGAAAAGTGGGGTGCAGAACTCAAATTCTAGTAAAAAGACCAGACTTAATGGTTTGACTGAGACTGGAGGGACCCCAGAAGACAGGGCCCCTGGACTCTCTGTTAGCCCAGAACTGAAACCATTCCTGAAGCCAACTCTTCAGACATAGATTAGACTAGTCTATAAGACATAAAATGATACTCGTGAAGAGAATGCTTCTTAGCTCAAGTTGACACATGAGACTAAATGGGCAGCTCCTGTCTGGAGGTGAGATGAGAAGGAAGAAAGGGACAGGAGCTGGTTGAATGGACATGGGAAATCTGAGGTGGAAAGGAGGTGTGTGCTGTCAGATTATAGGGAGAGCAACTAGGGTCATATAACAATGTGTGTATAAATTTTTGTATGAGAAACTAACTTGGATTGTAAACTTTCACCTAAAGCACAATTTAAAAAAAAAAGAAATTAAAAAAAATAATAACACAGAATAAAAACCAGAACGAATTCTGAGTTTTCTCAGTAAAGCTAAAAGCTACAATCTACTCTTTTCCCAGGATTTATAGAGTTTTCCTTTCAGAATGCTATCATAAGTGTGGCTGAGTTGGACTACAACAGCTCAAATCATTGTAAGACAGAGCAAGAGAAGTGAATAGAAAGAAGTGAATGAAATTCAATCTATATAGCGTTAAGGATGGATTCTGCAGGCACAGGTCATCTACCTTTCTGGCAGCTAACGTATTTTCCAGCTTAAGTGCCACAGAAGACTCTGTTAGCTACGAGGAGTGGTGAAAATCAGAAACTCAGCCAGCGTAGATGTAGTGTCCCAACAGAGCCTGAGGACATTGAAGGCCCTCGGAAGATCACACTCAGGAGCAGGGGTAGTGGTGGCGTTGGCTTGCCAGCTAAGAGGAGCAAGTCCAGTGCTGGGCTGAGGCCAGAGCAGGAGTAAGGCCAGGCACTTCCATGTCAGCCTTGGCATCTTTGGAAGCCACAGCAGTGGCCAGGGCTACAAAATCGCAGTACCTACAGCACTCAGGCAATCGTCTTGCTCCTTCACCAAAGGAAAAAACCCTCAGAAAACCACAACCACAGAATTTCCTGTCCTCCATTTCCTTTTCCCACCAAAAACCTCTTGCTTAGCCAAATCCATTCACCGGGGAAAAATCAAGGCGGGGATATGTTAGACATTGCATCACAGTTATGCCATGTCTTCTGGCTAAGAAGGCATTTTTAAAAGGGGAGGGGCATTCTGCAAACATTTTTGGTTCCCAATGGGGAATTACATCATAGCTTCCAGGGAGACCATAAGTCTGCATTTTATGCTGTGGGCACTGGTGAGCCGCTGAATTTGGGCTTTATAGGAGAAAGATGTATTCAGGAAGGGAGAGTCTCAGGATTCTTAGAGAAAAGTGACTAGGATGGCAAAGTGTCTGGAAATGATGAAAAATGAGAAACAGCTGAAAAAACTGGAAAAAAAAGACTCTTGGGACACAAAATAGCCTTCTTCAAATACTTAAAGGCCCGGCATATGGAAGAGGGATTCAAATTTCTCTGCAAAGAAAGAATTTGGCTGGAAGTTAAAGAGGGGTAAATTTCACCTGAAGACCAAAGAAAAGAACTTTCTAATGACTAATGTGCAAAAATAGAGCAGGTTACTGTGAAGGCAGTGAGTCACTGGTGGTATTCAGTTACTGCCCAGATTCTGTGACCATGAAGATGTCGGTCCATTTTAAGCCCTATTATTTTATGCTTTCCTCCTGTAACGTCCAAGGCCCTTCTAAGTCTATCCAAGTCCTACCTGTCCTTCAAAATCCAACTCCAGTTCCATTTCCCAGTTGCTCCAGGCGTTTCCATAATGATCTCTCTCCTTTTGGAATAAAACACTTATTACCTGCACCATTTATTTGGGAGATAAGTATGTACAGGTCTGTGGCATTATTTCCATTGAACAGTTATTTAATTCTTGTATATCAATTATTTTTCATGGGTTTTATCTCTGCGATCAGACTGTAGCTCCTTGAAGGCAATAACCCTATCTTATATGTCTAGGACTAGCCTGGTGCCTTGCACATAGTAAGTGTGTAACCTATTGGTTTATTACTAGGACCCCTCAGTGTCTACTCTGTAAAACTGCAGATCTCAGTCTAGATTTCTTGTAGGCATACATACAAGAAACCTTGTGGGTTCTTTCAGATGTCCGATACTGATTATTTCATTTCCTGATTATACTCAGCTACATTTTAGGTTTATTGTGCTAAGTATTTCTTACAATTAAGATAGTATTCTTCTACAGCGTATTTTTAGAGAAGGAGAAAAAAAGAGATGAAAACTTATCATTAAAAACATTTCATAACCTTTCCTTCCATCACAAAATAAAAGGAATGGTTCAGCAGCAAAAAATGTCATCCAGAAAACCAACCACTTATGAAAGGATTAATTTTTCTTTTGATTGAATTAAACAGGTGCAATTAACACTACTGATTTATTCTCCCACACAGAGGTTGCCTCTGTGAATATTTGAATTCAAGACCAATGACAAATTAAGGTGACTTTCAAACTGAATGACCATCAGGAACTTTTCAGCCCGTTTGGTTCTTTACACAGCTACCACTTGCTGAGTATGGCTCCTTCGAGGGTCATAGCTTTTTTCTGTGAACATTTCTTTTTCTAAATACAGCCTTTCATATATATGAATTCCCATCAGAGAACAGTTCATTGTCTTGTTTTTTGGAGAAGGATCCAGCTCCATTCCAAAGCCTAAGAAGGTGGGAACTATCTACCCTAAGATGCTGCTTTTGACCATGTACCATGAGTTTGCCTTATAGCAAGTCCTTTGGGTACTTTGGTATTGAGCCAGATTGAATGGGAAACAGGACAAATCCTCTTTATGTTGAAAGCCACAATGCAAACAGGCTTCTTATAAAATGGTACAGCCTTTAAAGTTCCTATGATTTCTTCTTGCTATTGTTAGTCACCACTGAGTAGGCTCCGTCTCATGAAACCGTATGTATAACAGAAAGAAACGTTGCTAATCCTGCACCATCTTCATGATCATCCGTATGTTTGAGTCCATTGTTGTGGCTATTGTCTAGTCTTCCAGTCTAGGGGTTTTATTTCCAGCACTATATCACACAGTATTCTGTTGTGATCCATAGGGTTTCCATTTGCTACTTTTGGGAAGTAGATCACCAGACCTTTTCCTCCTAGTCTTAGTCTGGAAGTTCCACTGAAACCTGTCCACCATGGTATTTAAAACATCAGTGGCATAGCTTCCAGCAACATAGCAACTCACAAGCCACCACAGTACAACAAATTGAAGGAAGGAGGTAAGATTTCTTATACATGGAAAATTCCATGTACTGTTTTCATGTAATGTGTGTTAAGTGACATTACACAAGTTAATGTACTTTGGAAACTGTAAAGGGTTAATAGACACACACTCCTCCATTCTATCTTGGGCTGCTTTAGCTCTAAAATGCAGCTTACATGACCCCATATGGTATGCAGAGTACAGACAATTCCATATTTAAAGGAGAAATAAACCATGGTAGGAACAGTTCTAAATCCCCAAATGGACAGATTCTACCAAATAAAAATATTTCTGAGGTATAGGTTGAATGCTTCTCTCTCTGAGCACATTTATCACTGAAGTTCACCTGCCTCTGAGGTTCTGTCTCTCTGCCACCAAGTAGTGAGGGGTGTTGCAACCTAATTGATGGGCATGTTTCCTCCTCATCCCAGCCCCTGGCCCTCTGAAGGGCTCTGCCAAGAGTTTCTTTCCTGGGATAGAAGTAGGATCTCCCTTTCTTATCTAACCCCACCACTCCATCCCAAGCCATGGCATGAAGACAGCCAGAAATACAGTCTCAAATTACCATTGTCCCTGAACACATGAAATTCTTGAGAGGAAACTTATGCCATTTAAATTTGTACCCTTAACCTATTAGAAGGAAACTTATGTTAAATTCATCATGTAACTAGACCCATCTGATAAGCTTTTCTTTATGGAAACAACAACTAACGAACCCAAACAGCCGAGTTGTGTTTATCCGTTGTGATGGATATTTTCCACTGGCCCCTTCAAATCTACTCTCTGCCCAGCCCTACATCTGCACCCCAGAAGGCTGAACTTTATGAAATGCAGCAATGGGCTCTCTTGCCCTCTCTCTGGGTTTTGATTGGGGTCTGCCAATGGAAGTCCTCAGCAGAGATCAGAAAGAAGGAGAAGACAGGCTAGAAGGTTCACTCTCCCAGCCATCTCCCTGGTGGATGGCTTAGTCCCTCTGCCAAAGGCACAGCCCCTGCTAGCAGCCCCTCCCACATCTAGGGCTCCCTATTCAGCTTCTGTTCCCTCTCTTTGCCCTTCAGACCTAGGGGCAGCAATGCCTCCCCTGTGTATTTTCATCATCCTTTGTTGATTTCCTTTAACATGCCTACACTCTTATAAAAAAAAATAGCTTTCCTTAAACTCTCCTGGATTACCCTGCCTGAGTGTACCATCTGTCTCCTGCCTGGACCCTGTTGCATTATTTTCAATCTATCATTCTTCACAAATGCCCCCACCTGAGGGCAAATCCACATACCCTTCTATAAACCATGAACACCTAGGAAATAGGGTGAGAGCAAAGAAACCAACTGGTTATAAATTATTTACAAAATCAGCTCACTCCTTATTCCTTGTACAGTTCTTTCTTATTTCTAATTCTTTAACTTTCCAAATAAAGATTTTTAAGGCAAAAAAAAAAAAAGAAACTCTACTTAATTAAAGCATCATATATCCTGATCCAGGCATTGCATCCAATAGGACAAGCTTCCGCTTCCAAAATCTAGGCTTCTTCTAACATATGGTTTCATAACAGAAATAGTTTTAATAAAAATCAGCATAACAATAATATATCATTAGGACATCAAATAATATTATTTATAGAAGAAATGGTCTAACCCTTTAAGAATAAGAGTACAGGACAGCTGACCAATAAATGCTGAAGTTCTTAAGTGAAAAGGGCTTGGAATTTAATTTGGAAATTGTTCAGATATTTCTAAATGACTCAAAAAACAACTCTCAGAAACCTGGGAGATCACCAGGCACTGAAGCGTGTTCTTTCCATCGGTGGAAAGGGTTTAAACGACTCTCCAAACAACATCCTCTCTCCCCTGTATTTGAAATTAAAGACAAGCTAGAAGCTATCAAAGGTAACTTTAGCTATGCAAACCCATTGGAGAAAAACAGAGTACAGCAACATTTTCTTGATTAAGTTTCCTTATGAGCAAGGTTAAGGGAATGCTGAAAAACCAGCACTTGACTTTCAAATCACGGAGAACGGTATTTTATGATCGAGGCTGTAACTCTCTAAAGCAACTCTACCCAGGGAGTTTCCACCATCATCTCAGATTACATCTTTGACTGCTACTCAGCTTTTCATCTCTGCTGAGAGCTCAGCAGTCCCACACACTTTGGGGGCTGAAATATCACAAATAGGCACCAGCCCTGTGAGTAAACCCTGACACCGAACACCAGAGTCAAGGATGTGTATTTTATAGCATTATGTAGCTGAAGGGCTTACCCAAAGATTATCTACTTCATTAGAGCATAAAAATCTCTAAACAAGGTCAGTTCCATGTTCCCTTGAACCCAGCATTCTGTACCTCACTGAGACTTGTCATTTAATACAGCTTCAAAGATGAAGGACATCCTGATCCATTGAGAATTATATTATGGACCATCTCACTCTTAAAAAATAACTAATGAGACTAATCAGACAACAACAACAAAAAAAAAAGAGTCTAGTGGGCCACGGTGGTGGTTACTTCTGCTTCTCTATCCAGCTGGAAGCTCTAGACTGTGGGAGCTAGATCCATCGGCTATAGATGAGGAGCATTCTCTCCTTTCCATCATAGTCACCATACCTTGCTTCATTCATCTACATGGCCTATCTGGCCCTGTCCACTCCTAAGGGCATTCAAAACTACAGTTAAAGGAAGGAAAATGGTGACCTGAGAAAAAGTAAAAATCCTATGGATGCTGTGATGGTTTCCAAACACCTGGACAAATTCATTGACACTTCTCCTATCTGAAGGTGGAGTCAAATTCCCCTCCTCTTGAATACGGGCTGACTTTGGTGCCTCACTTCTAATGAATAAAATGTGGTGAAAATGTGGTGGAAATGATGCTGGTAACTGCATGTTTAGGTCAAAAGGGTGATGCAACTTCTGCCTGGCTCTCTCTCTCTCAGGATGTTCACTTTTGGAACGCAGCCACCATGTCATGTGGAAGCCAAGCAGCCCATGGAAAGGCCCATGTGGAGAAGAACCAGGGCTCCCTGCTTTCAGGTGACCTAGCCCCTCACTGAGCTCCCAGCTGACTGCCAGAGCCAATTTACCAGCCATGTGAGTCCATCTTGGGAGTGGAGGTGCTCACTTGATGCCCATGCTGAGCAGAGATGAGCCTTCCCATCCAACCCTGCCCAGACTGCAGATATGTGAGCTCAATAAACGACTGTTGGCTCAAGCCCCTAGGTTTTGCAGTTTTGCAGTGGTTTGTTATGCAGCAATAGATAACCAGAACAGATGCTTAGACCCAGAACCTTTATTGGTAGCTCAGAATAGAATCTGTGAAGTATGCCCTCATACAGGGAGAGGACAGAGAAATGAGGGACAAGTCAAATTCTATAGCTTTCCTATCTTTTTAAACCATGAAAGTCTAAATATAACAAAGAAAAGCACCTGCGACCTTTTATAGTTTGCCATTTTTCTCATTTTTAAAAGCAGAAAAATTGGAGGAGTACAAGAGATGAAAGTACTGCCACCGGGACGGGAGACCCAAACATGAGCGAACATTCCACTCCTATCCCTTCACTTTAGGATCCTGCGAACATTTCCTTTTTCTTCCCAAGCTGTTTATTTTAGCTGGCAAGATTATTTATAGTCAACCCCTCTCCCTAGAAGGACCAGCAGATAAAATTCCAAAAACACCCATTCAACAACATTCAAGCAGTGAGAGTTGAAGCTCTGGCAATTTAGAAGCTCTTTTCCGTGAAACTATCCTGCACACACTTGCCACATGAAGTTCTTGAAATTCACCTGTCATCATGTCTCTCCCTAGTTCAAGTCTGTATGGTCACTCTTTTTACTTACTATATTAAATCTACTTTTCTTTGTCTATCTTTTAAGGTACTATGGCTTCACCTTATATATTAAACTATATTTCCCAACGTGCCTTGGCCATTCCTGCCTCCAAGCTTTGGTTCATGCCATGCAATAGTCCCTTATCTATGTCTGTTTTTCAATCATCCATGTTTCCAAACGATGTTCAAACCAGACCTCAATTTTTTAAAAAAACTCCCTAAACACTGCAGTTGATATAATCCTTCTCTCCATTTGAACTCTTACAACATTCATAATCCATACTGCTCATCTGATATTTATGCATATTTACCCATTCTCCATAACTAGTTAGAAGTCCTTAGGAGGCAGGCCATATCGTCTTCCTGATTTTTATTTATTGTGCTTTAAGTGAAAGTTTACAATCCAAGTCAGTGTCTCATACAAAAATTTATACACACATTGCTATGTGACTCTAGTTGCTCTCCCTATCCTGTGACAGCACACTCTTCCTTTCCACCCCGGATTTCCCGTGTCCATTCAACCAGCTCCTGACCCTCTCGGCCTTCTCATCTCACCTCCGGACAGGAGCTGCCCCATTTAGTCTCGTGTATCTACTTGAGGTAAGAAGCACACTCCTCACGAGTATCACTTTACGTCCCATAGTCCAGTCTAATATTTGTCTGAATTGTTGACCTCGGGAATGGATTCAGCTCTGGGCCAACAGAGAGTCTGGGGGCCATGTCTTCCAGGGTCCCTCCAGTCTCAGTCAAACCATTAAGTCTGGTCTTTTTACTAGAATTTGAGTTCTGCACCCCACTTTTCTCCTGCGCAGTCAGGGAGTCTCTGCTGTATTCCCTATCAGGGCGGTCACTGGTGGTAGCCAGGCACCATCTAGTTCTTCTGGTCCCAGGCTGATGCAGTCTTCTGTTTATGTGGCGCTTTCTGTCTCTTGGGCTAATATTTTTCCTTGTGTCTTTGGTGTTCTTCATTCGGCAGGACCGTATCTTACTCATCTTTGTGTTCCAATCCATCTCACTGAGGGTCTCCCATGCCCTTGTTGGCCCTCTACTTCACCAAACATGATGTCCTTCTCTAGCAATTGAGCCCTCCTGATGATGTACCCAAAGCAAGTGAATGGGACAATGTTCTGTTATGATCTATAAGGTTTTCACTGGCTAATTTTTATAAGAAGATCACCAGGCCATTCTTCCTAGCCTGTCTTAGTGTGAAAGGTCTGCTGAAACCTGTCCATCATGAGTGACCATGCTGGTATTCAAAAAACTGGTGGTATATCTCCCAGCATCACAGCAACACACAAGCCACCACAGTACGACAAATTGACAAACAAACAGGTAGTAGTAGGTATGACCCGGGACCCCCTGAATCATAGTATCATAGAATGGGAAGGATCTTAAAGGTTATGTAGCACAGAAATGAATCTTGTGTTTATTGTATATGAAGAAAGTTGTAGAAGTTATTTAGCATAAACCTTCATAAACCTGCAGATGAAGATACAAGTTACAGAGTAGTTAAACAGTAGGCCTCAAAGCACCTAGTTACCAGCAGAAATAGGCCTCAACCTTGGGTCTCCTGACTCCTGTTCTGACGTTCTTTCCACTACAGAAAGAAAACAAAACTGGAGGACTGTTGCCTTTTCTCAGTAAGCACTCCTCTTTGAAGAGCAGACTATAGGTAATGTTTCAAAATGAACATTTAAGTGATGTTTTTAAAGTCAGTGTTTACTATGAAAAGTGACCTAAATTGCTAGGCATTTTCTTCTCAAGCAAAACAAAAAATTTTCAATTTTTTCCCTAACTGAGAAAAATGTGTTTATGCATCTAACTTGCAAGCAATTTTTTCAAAGGAGAAAGGGGCTTCATATCTGAGCACTGAATCGCATGCTATCTCTGGGCTGCAAAAAGACCAAGTAATTGGCATATCCAAAAGAAAAAAAGAAATAAAAGACAAAAATTGATGCATTAAAACCAAACCCAGATCACAAGCAGGATGTGTGCATTTAGTTGAGAAATTGATAAAAAGCAACCTAAATTACCAACCTTTTTCTTTAAGAGGCTCTGCAATCACTCCCTGTCAGCATACTAACAAATCCTTTTAGACTAGATTCATATTCGAAATTCTGAGATGAATTGCATCTTTCCACTAACCTTGTCAAAACAAGCCTTTCTCATAACAACAAGTAATAAAAGCAACTCCATGGCCTAGATCAGTAAGATCAGACAGATAGGCTAAGGCAGACAGCATGAAGTCCCCAAGTGATTTTTAATTGAAAGAAGTAACTCAAAAAAAAAAAAAAAAAAAACTCTACTTTGTTTTCAGGTTCTTGCTCCACATCTTTATAAAAATAAGGTAACTATGAAATATATATATGTATATATAATTAAGATGTAGTAATTATGTATTATATCAATAAATATATTAATATGTATTGCTATCTATGAAAACAGGAATTGAAGTAGTGTAGTACAGTGATTAAGAACCCAGAATCTACAGCCAGACCACCTCGTCAAAATCCCAGCTCTATCACATACTGTGTGACACTGGGAAATTACTTAAAACACTTTGCAGTTCAGTTCCTTCATCTAAAACATGGAGTTAATAATGTTGGCTAATTCATAAGGTTGTTATGAGGATTCGATCACAACACACGTACTTACCGAGAACAATGCGTGGCCTATAGTAAGCACTTACTAGGTGTTAGCTGTTATTATTATCTGTAACAGGGACAAAATTATTAATATGTGACTATGTGCAGTCTTCCCCCTGGCTTCTAAGGAGGATATATTCTTGCTTGTCAGGACAGCAGCGGGGTTTTCTCTTGTTGCGTGAAGTCTGAGTTTAGGTATGAGAAAATCTATCAGAGGTTATTCAGACTAACCTCCCAGGGGAGGTTCTATGCAGTAAGAGGGGTCACGTGCAAGGTGTGTGGGCTTTCGGGAAGATGGCTGGATGCATGAGCTAGACAGAGTGTATGAGCAGAAAGGGAACAGAGAAGCCATTTAGAAGTGAGACAGCAACGTGAGGAAAGGAAAGGTTTCAAGCAACTGCAGCTTGTGATAGAAATGGAAAGGAGAGGAAAGGGAGTTCTGAGAATTTCCATCGAACGTTCTTTGAGAGACACAATGAAGATTGGCATTAATTTTTGTATTACTTTTTATTGTTGGGCATTGTTTCCTTGAATGTGATGCTGTACTTGGACTAAACGTCATGGGAACCTAGCTTTTATGTGAGTTGCACTGCAAGTTAGAGAGAGGGAGCAATCTGAAGTTCACAGTTTCAGATTTGTACCAAGAACAGATTATTATGAAGTGGCAAATGTCATCGAACAAAACATGTACACAGCTTTCAAAATGAGCCAAAATATTCCCCAGATGTATTCACTATAGCCCTTTGAAAATATTTTGGCAGTAGGTACTCAGAGCCATGAAAATGTTTATCCTCTTTGATGCTTTCGTGACTCATCCTAACGAAGAAAAAAAAACAAAACTTTGTATTCAAAAATATGTTCATGGCACCATTGCTTATAATAGTAAAAAATAAGGTCGGGGGTGGGGGGAGGCGAGGAAGAAACAACTAACCAAATCAAATTGGAGCACATTGATCTAATAGAATGATATGACTTCATTTAAAATGATAAAGTTGCAACTTGAAAAAATACTGTGATATAATGTTAATTTACATAAACTCAGAATGCTGACTCTAATCCTGGAGCTTTTCACTTTCAGCTTTAAAGGACACAGAAAATATTATTGCCCTTAAAGTTATAGGCTATACCCCTATTTGCTGATGCTTTTCTGGCTAACACACTTGCTTTTCCTGGCTTTCAAATCTCCTTTATTTTACTTAGACAAAATGACTTTATGAGATTAACCCTCATCTGTCTAGACTTATAGTTTCTGCAATTCTTCACTAGACTTTAGAAACTTTGTAAAAATGGTGGTGCAGGGATGTCAGACCTCCTCATCTAACTTTACAAGGTGGGAGACGTCATTAACAGCAACAGCATCCCAAGGCTGATTGCTATGAGGTGGAGGTCAGACCTCCACCCTCTAACCTTTTTACCAATTCTGATACCAGCCATCCCTCCCACAGCACTGTCTATTTCTCTGTTGGATAATTCATTATAATGGCCACACAGAACTCACAGACCATACTCACAGTTAGGAATTTATTAGGGAAGTAACAGGCTACAACTTGGGATCAGGAATGACTCAGGATACAGCTCTTCAATCAGGACAGCCTCTTCTCAGCAGGCAGCCTCTCTCTATCCCTCAGCCCCTTGGCCCCTTGGCCAGGCCTCTGCCCTGCTCGGGACACCCTACTCCTCCAATAAGCCTTGGCCCAAAGGCGTTCAGCTTTCTCTCGCTCCATGGGTCAGCAAGCCTAGCTCCACCGACAAGTGTCCAGAGGTACCCCACTCCACCAGCAAGCCTCCTACCCAAAGACGCTCAGCATTCTCACTCCATGGGTCGGCATGCCCACTGTAGCCACCTTACTCCATGGGCCAGGAAGCCCACTGCACCATCTTGTGCTGGTGTCCTGGTTCTGCTGCTGCCATTTCTCTGCTGTTGCTTCTCACCATCTTGCACTGTCTCTGGTATTACAGCTCTTTCTCTCTGTCTCCTGGGTCTAGGGGGTTCACAGCACAGGGATCCCAGGTCCAAAGGACATGCTTCGCTCCTCTCTCTTCTTCTTGGTGGTAGTGGGTTCCTCCCCCCACACCTCTTCATCCCCCAACCTCCCCCCCGCCCATTTTCTGCCTCTGGGATGGCTCATTTTAAGCCTAGCAGAATAGCAAAACTGACCAATCTCCTTGTTAGGGTTCCATACACCTTATTTGCATGGTACCACCCCCACAAAGGTGCCATGCACCTTACTAGTATTATTAGCAAGCTGTCCGATCCCCTCAGTGGGCCACAAGCACCTTACTTGCATAGTCCCACTCAATATTTTAGCGGAAGTACAAAACCATGGCTAGAAAGGCCATACAAAAGCTATGCATCACAGCACAGTTCTGGCCCTGAACTCTCTCATTCTCCTTAGTTCTAACATGGGAGTAACAAGAAAAAGTTTTTGCACTTATTCTCCTGGTTTTGAAGCTTTTGAAATTTCACATTCTCTGACAAGTGGATTCAGAGGGTTAGTAAGGCAGTTCACAACACATTTCTTTAAATAACACTCCCAGCATGCTTGGAACAATAAGTAGAATACTGGGAACAATGTTTTTGTTGAGACCCTGCAGGATCCCTATAGAATTAGTCTTGGTCTTTTAGTCAAGTAACTTGCAGGAAAAGCAGAGAAGCATAACATCTTAACACTATTCATTTATTCATTCTGTAAGTGTATACTGAGCACCAACTATGTACCAGACACCATTCTGGGGGCTAATTTTGTCACAGTCCCAACTTGCAAAAGATGCACAGAACAGGTAGTTCTCACAAAATATGATAACTGCCTCGGGAGAGGGAATATGGGCACAATTAAAACAGGTTTGAAGAAGTCAGGGAGGAGGTGATAGCATTCTAATTTAATTCAATCTTGATGGACTCATATAAATCATGGGAAAAAAATTTAATAAGCAATAGCTCCAATTCAGATTCTGTATTCTTGTTCCTAAGCCACATTCTCAGACTCTCATGGCATTAGGGCAAGTAACATTATCTTAAACACAGCCTCCAACCACCATTTCAATAATAGGCATTATAAAATAATTCATGGAACGAACTCCGCTCAGCAAACAGCAGGTGAACTAAAATCTCTAACTGCCCACTACGATCCAGGCCCTCATATCAACTATTGGTCTTGCCATTTTGATTTTCTCTGTCCTAGACAAAAATATTCTCTCCCTGACTGGAACACTCATACACTGTTGGTGGGAATGTAAAATGGTACAACCACTTCGAAATCAATTTGGCGCTTCCTTAAAAAGCTAGAAATAGAAGTACCATACGATCCAGCTATCCCACTCCTTGGAATATATCGTAGAGAAATAAGAGCCAACACATGAATAGATATATGCACACCCATGTTCACTGCAGCACTTCACAATAGCAAAAAGATGGAAACAAACTAGGTGCCCATCAACAGATGAATGGGTAAACAAATTGCGGTATATCCACACAATGGAATACTACGCAACGATAAAGAACAACGATGAAGCCGTGAAACATAACATGGAGGAATCTGGAGGGCATTATAATGAGTGAATTTAATCAGTCACAGAAGGACAAATATTGTATAAGACCACTATTATAAGAACTCAAGAAAAGGTTTAAACACAGAAGAAAACATTCTTCGATACAAGGGGGGGGAGGGAGAGGGAGGGTTATTCACTAACTAGATAGTACACAAGTATTATCTTAGGTGAAGGGAAGGACAGCACACACTACAGGGGGAAGTCAGCACAACTGGACTAAACCAAAGCTAAGAAGTTTCGTGAATACAATCAAACACTTTGAGGGACAGAGTAGTAGCGGTAGTGATCTGGATACCATGCTTTCAGGGGATATCTAGGTCAACGGGCATAACAAAGCTGATTAAGAAAATGTTCTACATCCTACTTCGGTGAGTGGCGTCTGGGGTCTTAAAAGCTAGCAAGCATCCACCTAAGATACATCAATTGGTCCCAACCACCTGGAGTAAAGGAGAATGAAGAACACTAGAGACACAAGGAAAGTATTAGCCCAAGAGACAGAAAGGGCCACATAAACCAGAGACCAGAAGAACTAGATGGTGCCCAGCTACCACCAATGACTGCCCTGACAGGGAACACAACAGAGAGTTCCTGATGGAGCAGGAGAAAGGTGGGGTGCAGGACTCAAATTCTAATAAGAAGACTAGACTCAGAACTAAAACCATACCCAAAGCCAACTCTTCAGATAAAAATTAGACTGGACTATAAGACATAAAATGATACTCGTGAAGAGTGTGCTTCTTAGCTCAAGTAGATACATGAGTCTAAATGGGCAGCTCCTCAGGAGAAAAGTGGAGTGCAGAACCCAAATTCTAGTAAAAAGACCAGACTCAGAACTAAAAGCATTCCCAAAGTCAACTCTTCAGATAAAGATTAGACTGAACTATAAGACCTAAAATGATACTCGTGAAGAATGTGCTTCTTAGCTCAAGTAGATACATGAGACTAAATGGGTGGCTTCTGTCTGGAGGTGAGATGGGAAGCCAGAGAGGGTTAGGAGCTGGTTGAATTGTCATGGGGAATCAGGTGGAAAGGAAGAGTGTGCTGTCACAGTACGGGGAGAACAATTGGGGTCACATAACAATGTATGTATAAATTTTTGTATGGGAGACTAACTCAAAATGTAAACTTCATTTAAACTACAAAAATTAAAAAAAAAATTCTCTCCATCCATCCTGCCTTGGTTTTAATTTAGCTCTGTGAATGGCAGTGGTAGGAATAAGTTATTTTGGTTTTAAGCAGAAAGGAAGACACATTTTGTTATTTTTTTAAGGGTAGTAGAGGGCACGCTGAATCATATTCTTTTGACTGGTACTGTATAGACAATATTTTCTTTCTATATAAACAATTCATCTCTTCCAAGGCCAGTGGTGTCCTGAATAGCCTCAGTGTGCCAGGCGAGAAACTACACATTGACACAGCATTGTTACAACTACTGTAAATTATCTCTATGATTTGAAAAAGTGAATTGTCTCTATCTAACTGCTATAAATTATTCTTCACCTCTCATGGAAATACTACAAATGCTACTTGTTCCCATGAGGATGAGACCCTTAGAGCTACACACAGAACAGGGATTTGAGAAGAAAGGGATTCAGCATTGATCCATTTCCATTGTAATCCATACTAATTTCTGTCAAGTCGATTCCAAATCACAGAGACCCTAATGGACTGAGTAGAACTGCCCCATAGGATTTCCAAGACTGTAATCTTCACAGAAGCGGACTGCCACATCTTACTCCTGCAGAGCAGCTGGTGGGTTTGGACCACCTACCTTTCAGTTAGCAGCCGAGCATGTTAACCACTGTACTACCAGGGCTCTTTCACTGTAATCCCACAGAAACAAAAAACTTAAGACCTTCTTATTTTGCCACTCAACAGAATCTCAGGGGAAAAAACAAAACAAAACTAATTTTGAAACATGCAGGAGTTCGCAAAAATTACCTACTCAGCATAAATAGTACTAACTCATAGGTGCCTGAGCTCTCCCCCTAGGCAGATGGCAGCCAAGGAAATGTAGGAAGGGCCAAGAGAGGCAAAGATTTCCAATGCCAACAGAGAGAGGCAAGTCAGGGTCCTGAAGGGACAGGGAAATAAAGAACTCAGCAAATCATCAAACGCAAAGGGGCTAGAGAAAGAAGGAGGATCCACGTACAGAGCAGAGGAAAACAAGAGAATAATGGAACAAATCTGTAGGTGCTTTTTATAGGGTGTCTATGGTAAAAGGATCCTGGTGACACAATGGTTAAGCACTCGGCTGCTAACCGAAAGGTTGGTGGTTCAAATTCACCCGGCAGCTCTATGAAAGAAAGACCTGGCAATCTGCTCCCATAACAGATTACTGCCTAGAAAATCCTATGGAGCAGTTCTACTCTGTACCATGAGCTCGCTATGAGTCGAAATCGAGTCAGTGGCACCCAACAACAATGACCAAAACTAGAGCCATTGAGAAACGAGAACCACCTCAGAAGGAGCAGTCAATATGATTAAAACCCTTGCTATGCTCCTCCTGATGACTCACTGATCATCACCCAGAACAGTCTCTTGAAGAAGTCAGTCCCTTGCAAAATGCCTCGGAAAGGTGTTTCATTGAAGACCTGCCATACCAACAATTTCAGCACAATTAGTGTTTATTCTGGCACTGGAGAGAAATCCGTTTCTTTGCTTGAGCATCAGCTGAAGTATCTGGCTTCATTTATGGGCCATGTTGTATGAAACGTACATTATTAAAACTGGTATCACACTCCATGTGGCAAGATGCTCACAGTATGGAAATGACATGAGAACTGGGGTTCTCTGAGCAAAGGGCATGGGATGGTGACCTGCCCTGCACTAGATGCAGGGTGCATACTCATTGAGTAGAAGGGCAGATGGAATTGCTGGTACTATTCAATGGCTTGTTCTCGCTTGCTCATTCCCTCCCTCCTGCCCTAATTAAATATAGTTGAATTCAGATAGGTAAAGATGCATATGTTCTGACTAAAATGTAATCTTTTCCCAAGGTCAAGTGGATTATTGAATTTCTATTATTAAGCTAAAATTACATGTATTATTTTTAAAGGCTGAAAATATAAACTGCTTCTAATAAACATTAAAATACACAAGAATGACCAGTGCATTATGGATTGCTAAAGAAAATCACATTATTAAGGGAATCTCCTTCAGTTTTGTGATTGACAAGAAAGTGGTCAACCATGCTGTTCCACACCATAAAAATAATAATGGCCCGCATCTCAGCCTTGCCACCTACCTGCTTGCTAAACTGGGACAAGGTAATTAACATCTTGCATCTAAATTGTAAATGGGAGTAATAATGAGTGGTTGTGACGACTGAAGAGTTAACACACATAAGCATTTAAAGCAGTTCCTGGCACAGAGCCATTGCATTGCACGACTCTGGGGGTGACATTCACATTGCCCCGTCCACGTGGGAGGCACTCCCAGGAGCTAGGCAGTGCACGGACCTAGCACAGAGAAAGTGCTTACCCAGTATTTGCTATTCTTATCATTTACTGAGTCCTTAATATAAACTGGGTAATGTGCAAAGCAACGACCAATAACTTTCTTGTTTAACCCTCCGAATAACCTTATGAGGTACGTACTCTTATCACCCACATTTTAGAAACCAAGAAACCAAGGCACAGAAAGTTTAAGTAATTTCCTCGAGATAAGGAAGGAATCAGGATTTGACCAAGGGTGGCCTAACTCTACAGCTCAGGCTCTCATTGGCTATACAACCTGTTAATGATGGCAGGGACAAACATAGGACTGAAGGGACAAGGTCATTCTTAGATTAAGTGAATCAATTAATAAAATTAAGACACAAGATTACTCTAAAAACAAAAAGATTAATCATTCCTTTCATTTCTAGAATGTGCAGTGCAGGTCTCATTACCTGATGCCATCACCTTGCTCCTGATGCTGCAAAAATTGGATGGCCACATCCAAAATTAACAAAGACCATCTATTGCTTGTCCAGAGTCAACAAAGACCTTTCGGTGTCTACAGCTCCCAGGAAGGGCTGCCATTAGTGAAATAAGCCAGTAGGTTGGTAACAGAAGGGTCAAAACAAATATGTCTGCTATTTGGCTGATGAACTGATATGTCAGACAACCTGAAGGAAAATCACGAATTGCCTGAGGAAGATCAGGAATTTCTGTCCTCAGCTTTTTGGACTATCTCTTGCTGTCTAATGGACAACACTGGGTGAAGATACAATTTTAAATGGGAAACATGCAAACAGAGGCAAAATAATTTACAAAACAGAAATGAAGAGCTTAGAAGTGGAGACAGGCAAGACGTTGGTTCAATCCAACTTTTGCCATTTTCTGTCCATGACCTCATTACTTAACATCTCTCAACTTCAGCTCTGTGAAATGAGGATAATAATATTGCCTTCACCAGGCTGCTGTAAGAATTAACCTTTGCAATCGAGTAGATTCGGACTCATGATGACCGTATAGGACAGAGTAGAACTGCTCCATACGGTTTCCAAGGAGCGGTGGGAGGATTCTAACAGCCGACCTTTTGGTTAGCAGCCGACCTCTTAACCACTATGTCACCAGGGCTCCGTAAGAATTAAAGTAGGTAACATATGCAGAACATTTAACTCCGTGACTGGCACATAGTAAGTGCTCAAAAACGTCAGGCGATAGCCTTAGTATTATCAAGTGGAAGGGTGATGTGAAGCAGATTTTTTTTAAAGGCCAGATTATTAAAGATTTAAAACACATTGTTCCTTAAAAGAACAATATCTGACCATGGTTCATTTATTTATTCAGCAAAGTCTACTGATTCCTTTCTAGGAGCCAGGCACTGTGCCAGGTGCTGGCCATAAATAAAACATAGCCCCTCAAGGCATCCTTGGGCTAGTAGGGGAATCATACAGATAAATAGATGGCTATAGTTCAGTAATCAGGTTATACTAAATGGGGATATTAATATCTACCCCATAGAGTTTCTGTGAGGATTACATGAAGTACTTGATGTATATAAAATGTATATAAAATACATGGTAAGTCTCAATACTTATGAGTCGTTATTACTTAGGACGCACAGGAGGCAGAAGGAAATGTACTATCAATTGTACGTAAGTGAGCAGGGTGTTGAAGTAAGAATAGGAGGTCACCAAGCAAGTGAGTCAGCGAGAACCACACCCAGGGTAGTTAACACAGAATTTCTGTTTCTATGAATACTATGATATTTTATTTCTATATGATTATTTATTTTGCTTAGTTATTTTTATAGTATTACATATTAATTTCTAGCATTACAGTTTTCTTTTATAGTATTTATCTCTGTATTTTATTGTGTGATTATTTTTTAAAACAATATGATAGTGTAGTCATTGACCTCTAGGGTAGGCCAATATTTCACTACAAAATCTTGTTGCTGATATCTCTGCAGCCCCTTTCATTCTCTGAGAAAGAAACTTTCACAGTCCTTGACTCCTTAGCGTCCTTGGCTTCAGGGATTAAATCCTGACCACGTGCATCTAACTAACTAAACCTAAGTCCTAAACCCACACCCCAGCCACCAGGGAGGCAGGACAAACAGATACCTGATGTTTTCAGCTCCAGTGATGAAAGGTAGGCTCTGCCACAGCCCAGATATATACGTGGAGCCCTGGTGGCACAGTGGTTAAGTGTTTAGCTGCTAACCAAAAGGTTGGCAGTTTGAATCTACCAGCCACTCCTTGGAAACCCTACGAGGCAGTTCTACCTTGCCCTATATATAGGGTCAACTATGAATTGGAATTGAATTGACGGCAATGGGTTTGGTTTTTTGGTTTACATACTTATATATATACATTCTAATTATATATTTTATATGTATTTAGTAAATACATTTATACAGAGAGATTTATTTCAAGGGTTAAACAGGACAAAAATATCATAGAAACTAGGGGGCTAATAAGCTTTCAGAGCATCATATTTAAAGGTTTAATGTAAAGTATTTCAGAGAGATATTCCACCAGGAGAGACAAAATTGAACACGCATTTCTTTTCCCAGGAATGTAATCTTCTCGGCGCTGCTGTTTTGTCACTCACTGAAAACCTCAGCTAAAGAAAACATTTTCAGGGCTATCCACTGAAACTGCTCAAACTGGTCTATTTTCAGCTCTATTTCTCCGAGCCTCACAGCAGAAGTTCTTAAATGATCCTGAGGCCAGGTTTGGTTGAAGTTGCCAGAAGCGTGTAAGATTGTTTTGTTGCTTTGGTTTTGTTTTCAAATAATCTCCAACTGGGGATATGGGCTAGAGTGAATGTTTTTTCCCAGAACCAGGCCTTTCCACCATCACTGGGTCCTGTGGGTCTATTTTCATTAAATAATTCATGCACAAATAATCAATGAACAACTGGAAATGATTATTTAGTAATTACATTTAGCTCCAACAGAAACAACCCATTAGGACAATAAAAGTGTACAGGCTAGGATGGCCATTTTTAACGCTGAAAATGCCAGCTGGGGCAACAAACAATAACACAAGCTGTGCTGGGTCCCCTCCCTCAGGGCCCCTGGAGGTCACACTCAGGCTCTGTGTTATGTTAAAGGTCAACACCTCTCTCACCACACAGTGAGGCTAAGAAAGTTCAGGAAAACTGTCTGTCTGGACCAAAATTTGAGAACAGTCTAGGGGAATAGTAAGGCATTTTAAAACAATAACTGGCTCTGAAGAAAATGAATTTGTTCATCAATTTAATGCATCTCCTTTGCACTTCCCCAACGCAAATGTCACAAGAATAATTTTGGGAGCTAAATAGCAAAGGACCATTTTGCAGGATATTCCACACCACCCTCCTCCAAAACCAGCCCCAAGCATACGCTACCTCGCTCTGCCCCTACATCCACCTCCACTCTCTTGCCCTCTAGCTTCCTGTTGGGTTTGACCAATGGGAGGCACTGGTGCAAGAAGGCAAGGTGGGAGAAGAGAGATGGGTTCTATTTTCCCTACTCCCTCCCTGTTTCACTGCAGAGTGTCTGCCAATAGTGTGTCCCTTCACAGCTATGGCTTCTGCTCAGTGGTCCCTCCTCCATGATTATAACACTCCCTGGACTCCACTATTTCCAGCCCTTGTCCCTTCAGCCCAGAGATGGCAATGGCTTCCCACTGCTGCTAGTTCCTGGGTGCTGGACCACTTCTTGTTTGTTCTCCTAACTCTACCCATTCTGTAGCAATCCCTTCATGACGCTATGCATTGAAACCCTCCAAGGTAAATCCTGTTTCCTTGCTTCCTGCCAAGACCCCAAGGCAACCTCTTTTCAAAATAAATATAGAAGTGCTCATCCCCTGGCTGAGGATGATGGGCAAACGCAAAAGAAGGCCCTATCTATGAAAAACATACATGGTAAAATAAACCTTTACCAGGCCTTCTGTTTTGGCAAATCTAATGTTTTTAATGTTGGACTTAATGTCAAAAACCGCAGAATATAGCTAATATTCCTTTCTAACTTTTGCTCCTTTTTTGAAATAAGAGAAAAAAAAATCTCACCCATTCATCCCCACCATCCAAAAACAACAAGAAACAAACAAAAATCCCACTGGATAAGCCCTAGGAAAGCCCAGTTCTAAAGACTAAGTAATTTCCCCATAAGTTGCATGGATGCTTGCAAAAGATAAACTCTTTTCCATTCTAGTTCTTATTCATTTGCAATTAAAAATAAATAAGGAACATTTTCTGAACCTCCCCCTGCCCCTTGGGGTCCAGAATTTAAATTCTCTACACTGCAGACATGGTAACCATGCATCTTCTCCTAAACGAGAGCCAAATAAATAAAAGCAAATTACAAAGTGGTATATGTTACTCTTAAAGTCTGCTGTTAATTCTGTGACAATATCTGGGATGGCAGTTACTTTTTTTTTTTCAGCCCGGATATTTATTTAGTCGGAGGCTTCTGTTTTCCTTATATCATTAACCACCAAGAGGATATTTGTTATAACAAATTGATAAATTGTCCAATTTCCTAGACTAAATGTAATGTTTTTATTGTACCCTCTTCTTGTACTAAGCTATGGACCCCTAATAGCATAGTAGCTATGAATGATAAGTAGAGTACTCATTTCAGCCCAGGCACATTGGACTAGTCAGGCAGTTTCTTCTGCATTTTTGCTTTAACATAGTGCTGGTTATTCTCACCTTACCTCCTTCACCCAGATCCATTCTCCACCCTTCCCTCCCTCTGCTGTGCCCAGGGACTGTCTCATCCATTCCTTGCTCTCTGGCTATGAGTTAGATTCCACCAATGAAGAGGCACCAGCAAGAGATGAAGGATAGAGGAGATAAACACTAGGGTATGTCTTCCTCCACTTCCTCTGTACTTTGAAGCCCAGTTGTTCTGGCAATAGCTGGTTCTACGCATCTCAGACTACTCGGCCAGGAGGCCCCTACTGTACTTGCCCCTTCCAAAACAGAGTAAAAGCTCTTCACTGGTAATAGTTCCTGACTGCCTTAACATCCTTTATTTGTTCCAAAAAAAAAAAAAAAAAAATCAAACCTATTGCTGTCAAGGCGACTCTGACCTTATAGAACAGAGTAGAACTGCCCCATAGGGTTTCCAAGGAGCAGCTGGTAGATTTGAACTGCTGACCTTTTGGTTAGCAGCCAAGATTTAACCATTGCACCACCAGGGCTCCTTGTTCCCTTAGCCCTGCCTAAAAACCAGTTGCCATCAAGTCATTCTGACTCATGGCGATCTCATGTGAGTCAGAGTAGAACTGTGCTCCATAAGGTTTTCAACAACTGATTTTTTGGTAGCAGATCACCAGGACTTTCTTCTGAGGAGCCTTTGGGTGGGGTCCTCTATAAACAGTGCTTTTGCTAAACTCTCTCCAGAATTTCCTGAGTGAACCTTTCTTTGCCTGCTGGGTCCCTGATTGATACAAGGATTATTTGGAATTAAGAGCACCAACTACCTCTTAGGCAAGGGAAGATCCCCGCAGGTATATCCTTCTTAGCACTTGTAGGTCAGTGAAGTGTGCTTAGGATCTGTCCTGGCTTTGGAAGGACAATGAGTCTCAACTTCTAGCACCTGAGAACCACCTGATGAGTGTGTTAAAATGCAAATTTGAGGAAAGATTAAGAAACTATCATAGATCCCAGGAGACTAAGGAGATATGGCAACTGAGTACTATGTGTTATGTTGGATGGAACCCAGGAGCAGAAAAAAGGACATTAGTGGAAAAATTGGTGAAATCTAAATAAAGTCTGTAGCTTAGCTAGTAATATTATACTGATACTAATTTACTAATTTTGACAAATATGTGGTTATTTAAGATGTTAACATTTGGGGAAGCTGGGTGAAGGTATATAGGAACTTTCTGTACCACCTTTGCAATTTTTCTGTAAATATAAACTTATTTCAAAATAAAAAAGTTACATTAAAAAATAATGGATTTCCAGACCTTGTACCAGACTCTCTGAATCAGAATTTGAGCAGTTGATACTCAAGCAGGTAGCTTAAGGACTGAACGTTGAAAAACAAGACCCTATCTCAGGGAATATCTAGCTCAACTGGCATAAGATAGTTTATAAAGAAAATATTCTACATTCTACCTTGGTATGCAGCGCCTGGGGTCTTAAAAGCCTGTGAGCAGCCATCTAAGATACTCCACTGGTCTCACTCCATCGGGAGCAAGGGAGAATGAAGAAAACAAGATACAAGGAAAAGATTAGTCCAAAGGACTAATGGATCACAATTACCACAGCCTCCACCAGATTGAGTCCAGCACAACTAGATGGTGCCCGACTACCACCAATGAATGCTCTGACAGGGATCACAACAGAGGGTCCCGGACAGAGCTGGAGTAAAATGTAGAACAAAATTCTAACTCACAAAAAAAGACCAGATTTACTGGCCTGACAGAGACTGGAGAAACCCCGAGAGTATGGCCCCCAGACACCCTTTTAGTTCAGTAATGAAGTCACGCCCGAGGTTCACCCTTCAGCCAAAGATTAGACAGGCCTATAAAACAAAACAAGACTAATAGCGCACAACAGCCCAGGACAAGGACTAAGAAGGCAGGAGGGGACAGGAAAGCTGGTAATAGGGAACCCAAGGTCAAGAAGGGAGAGTGTTGACATATTGTGGAGTTGTTAACCAATGTCATAAAACAGTATGTGTACTAACCATTTAATGAGAAACTATTTGTTCTGTAAATCTTCATCTAAAGTACAATAAAAAAAAAGAAAAACAAGACACTAAAGAGCATGGAAAATATTAGCTCTGGTTGAGATAAGGTGGAAACAGTTGTTTACTGACGCTAAATTACAGCATAATTACTTGAACTATTTAAAGAAAAGAGCCAATGGAAGCTTTGTCAAAGTTCATCTCCTATTCCAGTTAATGAGAATGATTCATCCCTTGACCAGTCGCTGAATTTAGTTTCTTATATAAAAACACTTGAAAAGGTACAGGTAATTAGAGAACCACACAAAGAAAATGACAGAGTTCCTCCCCCTCCTTCTCCCCCTGCGATCAAGATTTTTTTTGCAACGTCTGTCCTTTTTTTTTTTTTAAATCTTTGAGTTTCCAATAGGACATGCCTAACCAAAGAGGGTGTTTGACTTTCCTCCTCCTGGTGGGTATCCTGTTTCTTGAACTGGACTTTCAGCTCCCTAAAGGGAGGAGCTTAACACAGTGTCTTACAGCTTCAGTTCAGTTTTCTGAACCCAGTACTTTTGACTGATTGGCAACCTGTACTTCTCCCACTCTGACCATATCATTACTTATTTATTTTAAGTATAATCCTTATAATTAACATTTTTATGCCATTGGCATGTGTAAAAGTGGCATGAAGGTGATATCTGACCTTCTCTAACTTCACGAGGGGGAAGGAGAATCAAGATCAACAGCTTAAGGCTGATTCCTATGAGACAGAGGTCAGGCATACCTCCTCTCTCCAACTTTTTTACCAGTTCTGACACCAGCCATCCCTTCTGCAGCACTTTCTACTTCTCCGCTGGGTTCAATAATTCATTGCAATGGCTACACAGAATTCACAGACAATACTCACAATTATGGGGTTTATTAGGGAAGTTAACAGGTTACAATCCAGGATCAGGGATGACTCAGGATACAGTTCTTCGATCAGGACAGCCTCTTCTTAGCTGTGCCTATAGGAAAGCCTCTCTCTGGCTCGCAGTCTCTTGGCCCTGGGGTCTCTTAGGCCGGCCCAGCCTCTGCCCTGCTCTGACAAGCATTACAAAGTTCTTTAGCAATGTCGCAAGTGCCCGGAGGCACCCCACTCCTCCAGGGAAGACTCCTGCCTGAAAGCACTTAGCTCTGTCGCTCCATGAGTCAGCCCACTCACTGTAACTGCCTCACTCCATGGGCCAGGAAGCCCACTTTGCCGTCTCGCACCAGTCTCTTCGTTCTGCTGCTGCCGGTTCTCTGCCATGCTTGCTGCTGCTTCTCGCCATCTTGTGCTGTCTCCAGTGTTACACCTCTCTGTCTCCTGCATCCAGGAGGTTCTCAGCACAGGGCCCTAGGTCCAAAGGATGCACTCTGCTCCTCTTTCCTCTTGTTGGTGGCAGTGAGGTTCCCCCTTTCCGCCTCTGGGATGGCTCATTTTAAGCCTAGTGGGATGGCAAAACTAACCATTCCCCTTGTTAGGGTTCCATACACCTTATTTGCATGGTCCCACCCCCACAAGGTTACCATACACCTTATTTGAATTATCAGCAAGCTGTCCAATCCTCTTGGTGGGCCACAAGCACCTTATTTGCATAGCCCCACTCAATCATTTGGTGGGAGTTACAAGACCATGGTGAAAAAGGCCACATAAAAGTGATCCATCACACCGCACCATGTGTACACGGGAGATAGGCAGAAGTGAATATAGCATCATTATTATTAGTCATTTAAAAACAAAAATGTTTACTGAGCACCTACTATGTGCCAGGTACTACGCCATGCACTGGGGATCCAACAAGGAATAAAATAATCTCTACCACTGAAGAGCTTAAAGTCCAACTGGGGAGACAGACAAGCAAGCAGATAATTGGCAAACAAGTTATAGGTCTTCCCCTTACCATCTTCACACTGTGAAAAATACTTTTTGGGCATTGCGACTGAGCAACTTGAGTCTGAATTACGAACCAGAAAAGTAGGTTCTAGTTGCAGGTCTGCCTTCTGGTAGCTGCTGATTTTGAATGAAGCAGAATCTTTCTGATCCTCAAACTCCTTATTTAAAAAAAAAAAAAAAGGGAGTGGTGAAAAAAAATCTCTCTGCCTCATGGGGGTTGCTAAGTCCCTCAGGTAACAATGGATGTAAAAGTTCTTTGAACACAGCAGAGTGTTATACAAATGTCAAGCAATATGAATTAATGACTTAAACAGTCCCAGTCTACAAACTTTAAAGCAAAGAGCTGGTGGTTCAGTGGCCTTTCCATTAAGAAGAAATTTCAGACAATAAGATTTTAGGAAAAGCAATCCTTTCAAAGATCTTAGTTCTGTTGCTTTGGAGTTAGCAATTAATGAGAATTAGATTAACATCAAAGAACTGTGTCAGAGGGGAGAGGCCTCCTGTAAGGAAAGGGGGTGGCCATTTTCGTGATAGACCTATTTTTGCTCACTCTGAAAAAACAGGAGAGCTCAGTTTCTTCAACTCTTCTCTGAAATTGAAAGGGATTTCTTAGCCAGAGTCGGTCACATCTCCATTTTATTCAAAGGCAAGTAACAAGAAGCTTCCAGATCAGAGATGAAAGCAAAGCCACAACATGTCAGTAAAGAGCATATAAACCGGTGAGCAATTTTCAGTAAATAGCTTATAAAAGATTAGGCTTGAGAGAAGTTTTAAAAATCAGATTTGCTGTTTTGGATAACTATCATTTCTATTCTCAGCCTCTAAGGTAGAAAATGTTCTGTAAGAGCAGTTTGCTGTCTTTCACTCTGTCTGAAGAAGTCAATGAGTTTCTAAGTGCTCTCTTTGGATGCCATGGTAACGGCATGATTCTGGTCAGGTCTGCTGTGTCTGGGGTACCATTTAAGGACTTTTAAAATGCTACCTAAGAAAATATGCATTTATTGCAGACTCTGATGGCATGTTTGAACTGGACGTGTGACACATTCATTTCAGGTGGACAGTCACTGTAAGACTCTACTGTGTTTCCGTGACTGGGCCAGCACTAGGGAAACCAATGTGAGTATAAGAACACATATAAGAACCAAGATTATGTCTCAAAGAACTCAGTTAATTGCTGTGTAAGTTAATTATAAAATATATGAGAATACACAGGAATTATAACATCATAAAGTTTTAGCTTTTATTCCAAAATTAAAATTTTATTCTCTAGTTTTTGCTGTGACTTCAACCATAGAAATCTTTCATGGGGATTCCATCAGTTAAATATAAACAAGAGAAAAAGCTGAATGTTGAATAGGAGAGCAGTAATAAGGTCAGAAAGAAGTTTAAGTTGCTTACTTGGGCCTTCAGATGCCCATAGCCTGAAAATCCACGAAGATTGAAAGGAAAGCTATTGACCTATAGAAAGGAGCAGCATTTTCATCCTTACTTGTTAGATAAAATCACATCCAGCAGGTATGAGTCTCTGAAGTCCTAGTAACAATGATTTCCCTTCACTTCAATAATGAACAAGCATCAGATGCTGCAGATTGCTTTTCTTCCTTGTTGGGTGTGTGTAGTGTGTTTGCGTAGACCACCATGTATTATATCAGGAATCACTTCAGAGGTCACCACATATATTGAACCAACCAATGAACATCTCAATCATTTCTATATAAGTGAAATGAATTTGATAATTGGAACCAAATGGTCTTCACAAATCCCACAAATGAGCTGGATTTCTTCAGGAAATATTTAGGAAGCATATTATATGAGCATCACATTGAAGCCAGGAGGTGAATGAGATAACACCCGAAATGTAATGCCTGACCCTGTTTTACTCTTTAGTTAAGGAGACAAGACAGACTGCAGGGAACAGTCAAGTAGCATTTTGTTCTATCTCTCTTGCCCCTTACCCATTCAACATTTCTTCCTTGATCTCATAGAGTCCTCCTTTCTCTTGGCTTCTGCCCATCCACCATGTCTACCACTTTATCCATCTTTATGACCCCTTCCCAGAATCACATCTCTTAGTCTCACTTCCTTCTGTGCCCAATCTCCATTATCTATTGCCATCCAGTTGATTCCAACTCACAGTGACCCTATAGGAGAGGGTAGAACTGCCCCACAGGATTTCCAAGGAGTGGCTGGTGAATCTGAACTGTCAGCCTTTTGGTTAGCAGCTGAGCTCTTAATCACTGCACCACCAGGGCTCCAACCTCCATAAAAAATCCATTGCTGTCCAGTCGATTCTGACTCATAGTGACCCTATAGGACAGAGTAGAACTGCTCCATAGGGTTTCCAAGGAGCAGCTGGTGAATTTGAACTGTCAGCCTTTTGGTTAGCAGCCGAACACTTAACCAGTGCACCGCCAGGGCTCCAATCTCCACAGAACCCTCAAGATCCTTGTACTCTTGTCTTCCCAACCCTGGATGAATCTTGCATTCTGTGTTCTCTGCTCCAACACTGAGTACTCCAGGAAGAAAATCACATGTTATGGATTGAATTGTGTCCCCCAAAAAGATATGTTGAAGTCCTAACCCCTGTACCAGTGAATGTGACCTTGTTTGGAGACAGGGTCTTCCTTTGAAGATGTGATCAGATAAGTCTATGAGGTTATACAGGAGTAGGGTGGGTCCTAACCTCTTCTGAATGGTGTCTTATAAAAGAGAACAGACACAGGGACAGGGTCATGCAAGGGGAAGGCACCATGTGAAGATACATCTACAAGCTAAGGAATGCCAACAAAAGCCCAGGGCTAACACAAACTGGAAGAGACAAAGAAGGATCTTGTCCTAGAGAGTACAGAGAGAGCATTGTCCTGCCAATGTCCTGTATTTGAACTCCTAGCCTCCAGAACCAGGAGACAAAAAGTTTCTTTTCTTTAAAGCCACCCACATTGTGGTATTTTTTTACAACAGCCCTGGGAAACGAAGGCACCATATAACCACGTAGGTGCCTTTGAAGGAGCCATGAAGAAGGGCCTACTGGTGAACATTAATTTTCCAATTAGAATATAAGTTCCTTGAGGGTAGAAACTGTGTCTGATTCTACTTTGTTAAGCCTGACGCACCCCAACAGGCTCAATAAATCCTTGTTGCAATGAGTTACTGCCAGAAACAAGCAATTAGAAAAGAAAGATCCACACTCATTTGGGAAATAAATTGATTTTTACAACTTTCACACATATTTTATATGCACATAAGTAGAGCTGTTCAAAAATAAAATATTCAATAAAGTAGCCTCAGAAGGGACTTCTGCTTGAAAAACAGCTGGTAAAAGTTATTCTGTGGACTTGAGAGTTGCAAAACTCTTTGAATCTATTTTAGAATTCAGAATATTTCCTAATTTAAGGAAATATTTCGTGACATCTCACTTACTTTACTACATCGGAAACTACCTTTAAAACTTCACCAAATAGCCATTGTCAGACTTTCTATATGTTTCTCCCAGGGAAAAATGAAAGAGTCGCTCCATGATAGCCAGTAAGGCAAATATCAAAGGAATCCTGAAATATTTCAGGGAGTAGAAAGTCAGCATTCTATCAAGGCAATGGGGACTGTGAGGTGTAAAGTTTCAGTGGAATGTCGTTGCCTGAACAGGGGTCCCTGATGGAGTGTTGGGGACAGAGCCCACATTGGGAGTGTAGAATGTTCTTCCCTAAGCCAGCAGCAACCCTGTCTCAGAGCTGGTGGGAGACACTGTTCTGCCAAGCGGACGGCACCACAGGCCTGGCAGCCTTGTTCCAGCTTGGCAGGAGCAAACACAAATGTCGTCTGATTCTCTCACAAATGTAATAATATCTGACAAGAGGTTGATTGGACAGCACACAATGTCATTTCCTCTAATTAAGGAACTCTACAGAAAAACCAAAATAGCCACAAAGCTCTGTCAGCAGAGCAATCAGCGGCGACAATTAGCTGTCAACTCAAAATCCTGGGCTGGGCCTTGGGTAGGGAGCAGGTTGTTTACTGTGAGTATACAAATGAGCATCATGGCAGGTGCCATGGACAAAAAGCAATAAAGAGGGGCCAGGGCCTGCTGCACAGCAGGGGCTGGCATCAAACCCTCTTCTGGTCAGGGGAGTAGCAGGACCTGTAATTACAGGAGATGCTGCCCCATCATGGGCATTGGCTTGTTTGTTTGCTTGCTTCTTGCGAGGAAACGTAGGAAGGCCTAATCGTGTTGGAAGCTTCTGAAGCATTGGGAAGTCTATTGGCTGTGGCCAATGTTGTTTATTCTCCCTGAAGCACTCTTCCTCTCTACCTGGACCAATTCTGCCCCCTCTTCAAATTCTGTAAACAACTCACATCCCACCTCCTTTTCGAGGGCTTCGCAACATCAACACTTGTGAATTCTCCCTTTGCTCAACTCCCTTAACAGACTACCATATGTACTACAAGGTCATTGACAACAAGATTTGAGAAAAATATATAAAGTAACAATATAACACAGTTGTAACAATATATAATAATATATAACCATCAAATATTATCTATATACATATACATATGTCTATATCTATCTATATCTATTTGTATTTTATTTCTAGATGCAGATATATCTATAGATATAAATAGACTGATATGGGTATAGGTGTAGATGGCACAGTGGTTAAGCACTCGGCTGCAAACTGGAAGGTTGGCAGTTTGAACCCACCAGGCCCTCCATGGGAGAAAGATGTGGCAATCTGCTTCCATAAAGATTACAGTCTTGGAAACCCTACAGGGCAGTTCTACTCTGTCCTATAGGGCCACTATGAGTCAGAATCGACTCAACAGCAACAGATTTTGTTTATTTGTTTTGGTTTATAGGTATAGACATAAGATACATATACATACTTGGAGTCCTTGGGTGGTGCAAATAGTTAATATGACCGACTACTAAATGAAAGGTTGGAGGTTCTAGTCCACCCAGAGGGCCTTGAAAGAAAGTTCTGGCCATCTACTTTCGAAAAACTGGCCATTAAAAACCCTGTGGAGCACAGTTCTACTCTGATATGCATGGTGTCCGCATGAGTCAGAGTTGACTTGATAGCAACTGTTTTTGTTGTTTTATAATATATATTCACACATGTGTATGTAATAATTATTAGAAGAACAGTTCTCTCCTTCTCAGCATTCCTGGCTGGGCACAAAAAATGCGTGTCTTCTTGAAACTATCAGAAGGTGATTTCCACCATTCTCTACATCCCTCCACTCCTCCTCAAGGGGTTGACTTCTTGAATTGTTGAGACTGAGTAAGAGTATGTGCATGGGGGTCTGGGAACCCTCCCTTCTCTCGACTTCTAGTCTTAGTGCATGAATTTCTCTCTATTCCATAAGATAAAATTTCAACAATAAAATTAATAAGAGAACTGATTAGAGCTAATCCTGCCCATAATTTAAGCTCATCCTCCAATCTAGCATCACTGGTAATAAAGGTGATATTTATTAGCTCCCTCTGTGTTCTCTGGATCCCTGGTGATGCAGTAGTTAAGAGCTCAGCTGCTAACCAAAAGGTCAGCAGTTCGAATCCACCAGCTGCTCCTTGGAAACCCTATGGGGCAGTTCTACTCTGTCCTTTAGGTCACTGTGAGTCAGAATCAACGGCAACGGGTTTTGGTCTGTTCTCCATCCTCACCAAACCTGACACGGATTTCATTTGTGGCACAATATACCCAATTTAAAGCTGAATTTCCCAGCCTCCTTGCAAGTAAGAGTAGCCACTGAGATTAAAGCAGAATTTACTGGCCAGGATGAACACTTTACCTGAGCTGGCTCAGCCAGGAGGCATGATCTTTTGCCTATCTCTATCTGTTTGGAACACATACACGAGGACTTCAAGTCGAACAAGATATGTTGAAACAACTTAGTGATACTACCAGAACTCTTTGATTTCATAGCTTTCACTATGGAGGGGTGGGGCAGCTTCAAAATACCTGGGCCCAAAAGCAAAATGAAAACAGGTACTATAGTCCCACAATCACAGTATCTAACAAAAGGAAATAATTTAAGAATTGGCATAAATGTAAAATTAAGATTTTCAAAATGAGAACTCTGGCAACACACCCCTATCATTGCATCACACATACCTAAAGTTTGGAAGATTAAAAAAAGCTGAGAGTTCTCACGAAGGAAGAAGGAGAGTCAGGAATAGGAGGAGGAAATGGAATGTGTGCCTAAGTGCCTCCATGAACAGTTGCCTCCTCTGCTATGAGACCAGAAGAACTGGATGGTGCCCAGCTACCATCACTGAATATGTTGATCAAAGATTCCACAGAAAAATCCTGATCAAAATGGGGAAAAATGGAGAACAGAATTTCAAACTTTAATGGAATTCAGACTTCCTAGAATCACTGAGGCTGGGTGAACCCTCAAAACTATTGCCCTGAGAGAATCTTTAAACCTTAAACCAAAAATATCCCCTGAAGTCTTCTTTAAACCGAAGAATATTGTTGTTGTTAGGTGTTGTCAAGTTAGTTCCAATTCTTAGCGACCCAATATACAACAGAACGAAAACTGCCCAGTCCTGTGCCATCTTCACAATTTTTGTTATGCTTGGGCCGATTGTTGCAGCCACTGCATCAATCCATCTCATTGAAGGTCTTCCTCTTTTTCACTGACCCTCTACTTTACCAAGCATGATGTCCTTCTCCAGGAACTGGCCCCTGCTAATAACCTGTCCAAAGTACATGAGATGAAGTTTCACTCTCCTTGCTTCTAAAGAGCATTCTGGCTGTACTTCTTCCAAGACAGATTTATTCGTTCTTCTAGAAGTCCATGGTATATTCAATTTCTTCACCAACACCATAATACAAAGGCATCAATTCTTCTTTGGTCTTCCTTATTCATTGTCCAGCTTTCCTATGCATATGAGGTGACTGAAAACACCAGGGCTTGGGTCAGGCGTACCTTAGTCTTTAAAGTGACATCTTTTCTTTTTAACACTTTAAAGAGGTCTTTTGCAGCAGATTTGTCCAATGTAATGTGTACTTTGATTTCTTGACTGCTGCTTCCCTGGGCATTGACTGTGGATCCAAATAAAATGAAATCCTTGACAACTTCAATCTTTTCTCCATTTATCATGATATTGTTTATTGGTCCAGCTGTGAGGATTTTTGTTTTCTTTATGTTGAGGTGTAATCCATACTGAAGGCTGTGGTCTTTGATCTTCACCATTAAGTGCTTCAAGTCCTCTTCACTTTCAGCAAAGTTGTGTCATCTGCATATCACAGGTTGTTAATGAGTCTTCCTCCAATCCTGCTTCTGCGCTCTTCTTCATATAGTTCAGCTTCTCAGATTATTTGTCCAGCATACAGATTGAATAAGCGTGGTTAAAGGATACAACCCTGAAGCACACCTTTTCTGAGTTTAAACCACACAGTATCCCCTTCTTCTGTTCGAACAACCGCCTTTTGATCTATGTACAGGTTCCTCATGAGCACAATTAAGCGTTCCGGAATTCCCATTCTTCGCAATGTTATCCATAAATTGTTATGATCCACACAGTTGAAAGCCTTTGCATAGTCAATAAAACACAGGTAAACATATTCTCTGCTTTCAGCCAGGATCCATCAGCAGCGATATCCTTTGTGCCATGTCCTCTTCTGAATCCAGCTTGAATTTCTGGCAGTTCCCTGTCAATGTACTGCTGCAACTGCTTTTGAGTGCTCTTCAGCAAAATGGTACTTGTGTGTGTTACTGATATTGTTTAATAAATCCGCATTCTGTTAGATCACCTTTACTTGGAATGGGCACGAATATGGATCTCTTCCAGTCTGATGGCCAAGTAGCTGTCTTCCAAATTTCTTGGCATAGACAAGTGAGCACTTTCAGCATTGCATCTGTTTGTTGAAACATCTCAACTGGTATTCAGTCAATTCCTGGAGACTTGTTTTTTGCCAATGCCTTCAGTGAAGCTTGGACTTTTTCCTTCAGTACAATTGGTTCTTGATCATATGCTGCCTCCTGAAATGGTTGAATGGTGACCAATTCTTTTTGGTACGATGACTCCATATATTCCATCTTCTTTTGATGCTTCCTATGTCTTTCAGCGTTTTCCCCATAAAATCCTTCAATATTGCAACTCGAGGCTTGAATTTTCTTTTCAGTTCTTTCAGCTTGAGAAATGCTGAGCATATTCATCCCTTTTGGTTTTCTAACTCTAGGTTTTTGCACATTTCATTATAATACTTTATACTAAACCAAAGAATTTTAAAATAAACCAAAGAATAGTTTAGCTTAATTAGTAAAGAATATCTGCTTGAGCATTGTGATCTTTTAAGGAACTACCTATACAGGATCAAATTAACAAAAGCAACTTGAAAGGTTAGATAGGACACTTAGGGGCAATGAGTTTATGTTAATGGGGAAAGAACAATTTGAAAAAGGAGGGTGAGAATAGTTGCACAACTTGAAGAATGTAATCACATCATTGATTTCTACATATAGAAATTGTTGTATGTTTTGCTGTGTACATTTTCAACAACAATTAAAAAAAAAAAAAGGCTGAGTGTTCTTGGCAAGAACCTTTGCAGAAGCATGGGTCCTTGTTAGGAACCCATGGGCTAGGCTTTGAAGCATCAATAGCAGCTTCATGCAGGAACCTGTTTCTCGAGCTGAAACAAAGATGGAGAAGAGGTAGGAACTGTCTGTAGAAGTCAGGTTTCATAGACCTAAGAAATCTTTTCAAAAGATGAAGCAATGGAAAAATTCCTGCCACAATAAAGAGTCAAGCTTCTTCAGTGCTAGGAACACAAAGCTCAAAGGGGAAATAGAAAATAAAGAGCTTTAGATATGCATTTCAATGATAATTGTAAAATTAAATTGAATAATTTAACTAGAAAATGTATTCAAATGCCTTAATTTTGTACTCTATCCCACTTATCATTAAAATAAGGTTACAGTCACAATATTTTGACTTTAAAGGATTTTAATTTCATTATTAAAAGCACAGTTGACTATCAAAAAAATAGAAATGGTGACTATGTAAAACACTGCTTCTCAAATATTCATGTGCACATGAGTCACCTAGGGGTCTTGTTAAAATGTGGATTCAGGTTCATCAGGTCTGAGATAGGTCCTGTGATTTTGCACATCTAACAAGCTTCCAAACGATGGAGATTCTCCATGTTTCCGGACCATTTTGGAGAAAGTTAAAATATATCCAAGCTGAAAGCTGAGGTGACTGTTCCTGGGATGGCTGGGGAATCATTAAGATTTGTTGGGAATTAGCTTCATATAGAAAGGGAAGATGCTCCGGATAAGTAAAGCATTACTGAAGAAGAACAAAGTGGGAGGTCTCACACTACCTGATTTTAGAACCTATTATACCGCCACGATAGTCAAAACAGCCTGGTACTGGTACAACAACAGATACATAGACCAGTGGAACAGAATTGAGAATCCAGATGTAAATTCATCCACCTATGAGCAGCTAATATTTGACAAAGGCCCAAAGTCCATTAATTGGGGAAAAGACAGTCTCTTTAGCAAATGCTTCTGGCATAAACAGATATCCAACTGCAAAAAACTGAAACAAAGACCATACCTCAAACCATGTACAAAAACTAACTCAAAATGGATCAAAGACCTGAATATAAAATTGAAAATGATAAAGATCATGGAAGAAAAAATAGGGACCATGATGGGAGCCCTAATACATGGCATAAACAGAATACAAAGCATTACTAACAATGCACAAACACTAGAAGAGAAACTAATGACTGGGAGCTCCTAAAAAATCAAACACTTATGCTCATCAAAAGACTTCACCAAGAGTAAAAACACAACCTACAGACTGGGAAAAAATTTTTGGCTATGACAAATCCGATCAGGTCTAATCTCTAAAATCTACCAGATACTGAAAAACCTCAACAAAAAAAGACAAATAAACCAATTTAAAAATAGGCAAAGGAAAAAATCAATTACATGGAAACTGAATAACACCCTGCTTACAAACCACTGGGTAACAGAAGAAATCAGAGATGGAATCAAAAAATTCCTAGAATCAAATGAGAATGAAAACACATCATACCAAAACCTTTGGGACACAGCAAAGGCAGTCCTCA
>NW_004443945.1:16015471-16047095 GCF_000243295.1 Trichechus manatus latirostris | reverse complement strand
GCAAACCAGAGACTTCATCAGCCTGAGACCAGAAGAACTAGATGGTGCCCAGCTACCACCAATGACCGCCCTGACAGGGAACACAACAGAGAGTCCCTGACTGTGCAGGAGAAAAGTGGGGTGCAGAACTCAAATTCTAGTAAAAAGACCAGACTTAATGGTCTGACTGAGACTGGAGGGACCTCGGAAGACATGGCCCCAGGACTCTCTGTTAGCGCAAAACTAAAACCATTCCCGAAGCCAACTCTTCAGACACAGACTGGACTATAAGACATAAAATGATACTCGTAAAGAGCGTGCTTCTTAGCTCAAGCAGATACATGAGTCTAAATCGGCACTCCTCGGGGGAAAAGTGGAGTGCAGAACTCAAATTCTAGTAAAAAGACCAGACTCAGAACTAAAATTGTTCCTGAGGCCAACTCTTCAAAGATTAGACTGGATTCTGGGACATAAAATGATACTTGCAAAGAGTGTGCTTCTTAGCTCAAGTAGATACATGAGGCTAAATGGGCAGCTCCTGTCTGGAGGTGACCTGAGAAGGCAGAGAGAGTCAGGAGCTGGTTGAATGCACACGGGAAATGAGTAGAAAGGAGCAGTGTGCTGTTACAGTACAGGGAGTGCAAGTAGGGTCAAATAGCAGTGTGTGTATAAAGTTTTGTATGAGAAACTAACTTGAATTGTAAACTTTCACTTAAAGTACAACAATAAAATAAAAAAAATAAATACATGGGCAGTTCCTGGTTGGAGGTGAGATGAGAAGGTAGAAAGGGAGGAGCTGGTTGAATGCACACGGGAAATCCGGGGTAGAAAGGAGGAATGTGCTGTAACAGTATAAGGAGTGCAACTAGGGTCAAATAGCAGCGTGTATAAAGTTTTGTATGAGAATCTAACTTGAACTGTAAACTTTCATTTAAAGCACACATACACAAAAAAAAGTTTTTTTGGGAATTAGGATGATGTGGTCCTCAGCCCCAACGACATCTATTATTCTTCTTTAAAAAAAAGAGTTGCTGTCCAGTCAACTCTGACTCATGGTGGCTCCATGTGTGTGAGAGTAGAACTTACTCCATAGAGTTTTCAATACCTGTTTTTTTTGAAGTAGATTCCCAGGACTTTCTTCCTAGGCACATATGGGTATACTCAAACCTCCAAACTTTCAGTTAGCACAAGTACATTAATTGTTTGTATCACCCAGGGATGGCTGTTCTTTAGTGAGCTTGAATTTCATACTTCTCCTGTGGGAAGCCACAAACTTCCTCGGAGTGCCTGTTCTAATGTCTCCCTCGTGTCTTTTTTCACCAGTCTCCTTTTTTCATCTCCCTCTCACAAGGCAATCATGGCAGGAAGAAGCAAGTCTCTTTTCCCTTACCCCAAACCTGCCATTATTCTATAAAGCTATTCTACTGTGTTATTCCTGCCACCGCAGGCATATATTTTTGAGAAGGAAAAAGGAGGAATGCCAAATACTGTTAACCCAAGAGAAAGATAAAATTAAACTCCTCTCGGTGTTCTTATTAAGTTTGGAATTGTGGTTTTATTGCCTTCTTTCTATGTGACTCTCATTCATTTCTGACTGCCATTTTTATTTAGCAACCAATATTTTCCTTTAATACCACTGACTCTTAAAAAGCTGCAACATAGACATACAAAAAAGCTTCCGCTTAAGATAAAGAAAGACACAAGAGATTATCGCTCCCATCCTAACAATAAGAAAAAGCAGCATAATCTACAAAATCATAACTTGTATGAACCTTGAAAATATTATGCTGAGTGAAATAAGTCAGTCACGAAAGGATAAATATCGTATGATCTCACTTATAGGAAATACCTAGAACAGGCAAGTGTATGGAGTTTATTAGTGGTTACCATGGGTGGGTGGGAGGCAGGGGGAAAGGAGTCCTCAATGTTTAGGGGACCCTGAGCTTCTGTTAAGAGTAATGGTGAACTCTGAGGATGGATCAGGGTGATGACTGAACAACATGACGGATGTAATTAAGATCACTGAACCGTAGAAGTGAACATTTTTGAAATGTCAAACATTTTGCTCCATATTTACCACAATAAAAAGAAGAACAAAAAATAAAATACTTGCATATTTCTAAAAAAAAAATCATAACTTGTATTAAGTCCATCAGAGAGCTAAGATCACAAGGCAACCTGGTAAACTAATTTACATACTGACATGCCCTTCAAGGGAGAAACGATGAGACACACAAGCGGTGCCACCTTTGGCAGAGCACGGTAGGAAGAGGTGGCCCCCATAAAAGCAGATAAAAAGAAAACAAGCTAAAATTTTAATGAATTCTGGAAGAGCAAGTGTGGGCTAGCATGACAGTATAGAATTCCTGGGAGCCCCAGAAATGTAAGATAAGTCCAAATTCTAAGCTTTTTTCCACGGGTCTCCAGTGGGTGTTCATAAGAAAGATTAAGGGCAGGGCTATAGATGGGAAAGTGCTCCCTTTAGTGGGGCACATGTAAGAAACTGCATCCACTTCTAAGTCCTTTGTTTGATACCAAGCAAAGCCTTAAACCACAGGGAGAGGAACAGAAAACCCTCCCACTCCCAAGGTCCAAGCAAAAATCCACTGATTCTTGGCAAGGGGTAGAAGCAAAAGTCGTCTTCCCAGAGGGAGGGGCAAACTCTCAGGCCCCCCATCCTACACTGATACAAAGAAAACGTCAGCTACCACTGGGGGAAGGGCAGGAAACCCTCTCCCACCCAAGACACCCCACAGATACAAGGCAGAGAGTGGCTGCTGTGAGGAGGGGAAGAACACTGACTGGGCTCCATCCCAAGACCCAGACACACAGGGTCTAACTAAGATTAAGGCTGGATCAGGGGAACTGAGAACTCCCCCTCCCCTACCACCACCACAGCTTTTTACTGAGTAAGGAGCAAGAACAGTCTGCTGCTGGGAGAGGAGCAAAAACATAGAAAGTGAGTGCCTCTGTGGAGGGTCTTGAGTATTGGCTAAAAGTTGAGGATGGAGTTTAGACACTGAAAAAAACACTCTAGTGCCTCAGCCTACGCTAAGCAAAAGGTAGCTACAGTCCATTGCTAAAAAAAATTCAGAGTCTGGTGCACTGAAGGTAACTATACAGTCATAAATTCAACTCCACCCAAATCTCCTAATCTTGTTAACTATTAACAAGATTGACTTAACACCTTACATCAACAGCTTTACAGAAAAAGAGTTGTGCCCATTTCTGAGCAGAAATATTATTTACTTTAGTATCTACTGCTGTGCTACAAACAATGTCTGACATTCAATAAAAAATTATGACGCATACAAAAAAGGTAAGGAAAAAACAACCCATTGTCAAGACAAAGCAATAAACAGGGCTAGACAGATAGATGACCCAAATGTTAGAACAGTCTGACAGCAACTTTAAAATAACTACAATTAACATGTTAAAGACTCTTGTTGAAAAGCAGGATAAAATGCCGGAACAGATAGAGAATTTTAGCAGTGAGATGGAATCTGTATGAAAGAGACAAGAAGAAATAAAAAACACAACTCAGAAGTAAAGAATTCCTTTGACAGGCTGATCAGGAGACAGGATACAGTTAAGAAAAGAATCAGTAAACTTCAAGATAGATAGGTTAACAGAAATCATCCACACTAAAATTTTAAAAGAGAAAAGAGCATCCAATAGCTACAGAACAATATGAAACCATCTAATAGGGACATGGTCCTTGGGTGGCGCAAACGGTTTGCTCTTGGCTACTACCATAAAGGTTGGCAGTTTAAACCCACTCGGTGGCACCATGAAAGAGAGGCCTGGAAATCTGCTTCTGTGAAAATTACATCCAAGAAAATCCTATGGAGCAGTCCTACTATGTAACACATGGGATCACCATGAGTTGGAATTGACTCGACAGCAGTAGGTTTGGGTTTTTTTGGGTTTAATGTGCATATAATTAGAGTACCAGAAGAAGGGGAGAAAAAGCAACGCAGAAGACGTGTTTAAAGAAATGATGGTTGAAAATTCTTCAACATTAATGAATGACATCAACACACAGATTCAAGAAGTTCAGAGAATCTCCAACAGGGTAAACACAAAACAAAACCAAAAAAACCACCTAGACATGGTCAAACTGCTGAAAACTCAAGGCAAAAGAAAATCTTACAGGAAGACAGAGAATAAGGAAATACCACATAGAGAACAAGTTGAGAATGACAGCATACTTCTCATCAGAACTATGCAGGACAGAAAAAAAAAGCAAGCAAGAAACTGTCCACCCAAAATTCCATACTCGTCAACAATATTTTTTTTTTAAATGCAGGCAAAATAAAGCTTTTTTCAAATGAACAAACGCTCAGAGAATTCATTGCCAGCAGACTTAAACATTACAATAAATGTTAAAGGAGATTCTTCATACCCGATCATCTCACAAGTACCTCAAAGTTACCCACGGCCATCGAGTCGATTCTGACTCATAGTGACCCCATAGGGTTTCCAAGGCTGTAAATCTCTACAGAAGCAGACTGCCACATCTTTCTCCCTTGAAACAGCTGGTGGTTTTGAACAGCCAACCTTTCAGTTAGCAGTCGATTGCTTTAACCACTGTGCCACCAGGGCTCACCTCAAACTTAGCAAGTACGAAATTGAACTCACTACTCCCAAATCTGCTCCTCCATCAGTTTTTTCTCTTGGTTACTGGTGCCACCATCCACCCAAGTGTTCAAGCCAGAAACTTAAATGCCGTCCTTAACTCTTGCCTTTACTTCATCATCTCTCCTATTCAATTAGTCCCTGAGTTGTATCAATTTTACATCTTAAATATCTCTAGAGTCAGTCTATTTCTCTCCATATGCAGGTCCACAATCCTGGTGTTTATATAGTTTACTCTATATGGGCACTGGTATCAGGTAAACTTGAGTTTGAGCCTTGGCTCTGCCATTTATATTTGTAGCACTTTGGTCAAATGGCCTAACCTCCCTGTGCCTCAATTTCCTCACCTATAAAATGGAAACAAAATAGCACCTAACTCACAGGGTTATTAAGAGGATTAAATAAGATGTTAGGTTTAGGTCTTAGAGAGTCTTGGATGAAACGAGTGGTTTAAAAATGTGAGAAAAACAGGCTCTGTGGTTACCTGGTGGCAGATCGCTCAAAGCAAACTTCAGGCTCAAGTCAGAAGTGGTCACTCTGTCAAAAATAAGAAAGTTATTGTCTTAGGTTATCAGGAACTAGGGAAATCATATCTAAGGAATGCAATCAGTGACAGGGACAATTGCTTGCTCCCGGACCCCCTTGCATGATTTGATATCTCTGCATATCCCAGTTTCCATCACTCTAATTAAATCAGAATGACTGCTACCATACTCCCTTCACCTGCCCCTGACTGCTGCACTCCATCTTTGTACAGCAACCAGAGTGATAAATATAAAATCTGAGCATGGCATTCTGCTCCTGAACCCTCTTCCATGACCTCCTCTTGCACTTGGGATAAAGGCCAAACTCTGACATGACTTACAAGGCTGTTCTTCATCTGATGCCTGCCTACTTCTTTAGCCTTGTCCATTATCCCTCTCCTGCTCCCTGAGCTCCCATGACACTGGACTGCCTTCTATCATCGCTCCTTCCCACCTCTCAGCTTTAATACATACTGCTCCCTCTTCCAAGGAGCCCTGGTGGCACAATGGCAAAAGGGCTCAGCTGCTCACTGAAAGGTCTGCAGTTTGTACCCACCAGTGTCTCCAAGGGAGGTAAAGTTTGCGGCCTTGGAAACCCTATGGGGCAGTTGTGCTCTGTCCTATAGTGTCACTATGAGTGGGAATCTCCTCATTGGCAATGGATTTGGTTTTTTTTTTTTGGTTCCCTCTTCCAGACTCTCTCTCCCACTCCCCCACTCACATGGCCAACTCCTACTTTTCTTTCCAGTCTCCACTTAAGTGTCACTTCCTCTGTCGGGCCCTCCTCTCCCCTTGACCATCTTAAGCTCCCGTTTGTACTCCCAAAGCAGCCTGCACTTTTTCTTTTGTAATATCATACATGCAACTACTTATTCAATATCTTGTCTTCTCTGTAAGCCTAAGAATTATGTCTGTTTTGTTCATAATTGTATCCTCAATGCCTAGTCCAGCACTAGTCTCACAGTAGACACTTAATATTTATTGAGTGAATGAATTGATAAGCCCATTCCTCAGTCCTTAGCTTTCCACCCCATCCTTTGATTCATATTAATTATTTAATAGACTTTCTACTTCAATGTCATATTTCATTGAATCAATGGTATTAATTGTAGGAAACGTTATTTTACATACGAAGGGGGGGAAAATGCTGCCAATTACAACATGACACAATGCTTTCTAAGACTTAGAATTTTTATTTTACACTCACTGAATTAGCTCTATTAGACTTGAGACATGAGTTTTTGTTGTATCAATAAAAAAAGGAAAATATGAAAATATAAATGAAATAAATAGGTTAGGTATTCTGATTTAAATTGGTTTAGGTATTCACATTCAGAACCCAACTCTTCTGAATCACTTTTTGACACAGAATTCATTGACCGTTTTTCCACACAACATTGTCCTCTGTGCCACCAAGAGCTTTAGCCATGTGGTATTTCTTGAAAGAGTGCTCAAGTATTATCTTTGGGATTTTCTTCCAAGCTGCTGATACCTTTCCACAAGTTTTGATGTTGGCAAGAATATCTCATGAAGAGTTATCAGCAGAAGGTTTTAGTTAATACCTAGGACTTATATTCCTTTCTCAGATGGTTATCAAATAGATTTCTGACGGGAACACTGAGAGGTTGCAGTTGTCCTGTCATGCAACCAGGAATATCTACCAAGTTCGCACATGTATGGGCAACGTAGCTACAGCAAAACTACCGCCAAAACAACTGCAATACAAGACACTGTAGACAAGACATTATGTAACACATCCTGGGATCAGATTATTAAAACATGATAAAAGTGAATGTGTCTTACAATTAATGAAATACAAGAGGTCAAAAAAGACTCCTCAGAGAATTCAGGAAGGTTAATAAAAGAAAAATGCAAAGTCTCTCTCTCTCTCTCTCACACACATACACATACTTTTACACATACACGCTCATTTCACACATGGTTACAGGTATGGCCAGAAACTCTGGCTTCACAGTAAGTTAGAATGGGGACATGGGTGCACAAAAGTACTGGGTAAGAAGGAGTGGGGGCACATTCAGCTCACACTCCTCTAGCCAAACCTTGGCATAGGTGCTTTCATCCTGGAGAAAGAAGGCACTTTCTGACTTCTGCTAGACCAGCCACGCCCCCATGGGATGGCATCTTCCCAGAGGAGTCTCTTATCCCTAACTACCTTTTCTCCTATTAAACCATCTTTTTAAGGACACAGTTTTTAACAAATGGAGGTCTCTTAGAAAGGTACTATCACATTAGGGCAGAATGGACTATAGTGGCAGAGGTTTGCTAATTCCCAGTCCAAGCATTCCAGTGCCTCAGTGCCCCATGGCTGGGGAGAGGAGAAGGAAAGAGACGTCACTGGAAAATCCACTAGGACTCTCTGTGCCCTCAGTTTCCTCATCTGAAAAACGAAGATATTGGATTAGGTAATGTATCAGTTCAGGGTCTCAGCAGGAAAGAGATGACACATTCAATGGAAGTACTTAATGAAGGAACTGTTTACAAGGTGTGGACAGGGCTAAGGAAAATCACCAAGGGATTGTGAAGCACACCCTAGGCCTGAAGGCTGAACCTGGACAGGTGAATGTGAATGTGGGAGGGTGGTGCCTGACAAGAGCTGTGGACATGGGAGGGAGGTACCTGACAGGAGCTGTGGACATGGGAGGGGTCTCTTTGACAGGAGCTGTGGATGTGGGAAGGGACCACCTCACAGGGGCTATGGACATGGGAGGGGAGTCCTGACAGGAGCTGTGGACATGGGAGGGGACTCTTTGACAGGAGTTGTGGATGTGGGAGGGGACCGCCTCACAGGGGCTATGGACATGGGAGGGGACTCCTGACAGGAGCTATGGACATGGGAGGGGACCCCTCACAGGAGTGGTGGACATGGGAGGGGACCTCTCATAGGAGCTGTGGACATGAGAGGGGGCCACAGGACAAAGGTTGTGGACATGGGATGGGCCCCCTGACAGGGGCTGTGGGCATGGTAGGGGGTTGCCTGACAGGGGCTGTGGCTTTCAGTAGAAAAATACACCACTACAACCTGCAGCACCAGGAAGGAGGAGCCAGGGAATAAATACTCCAATTTCCCTTTCTTCCTACCTTCTGATCTCTTGTGGGTATCTCCCATTGACCAAATCCAAACAGAAACCAGAGGGCAAGAATGTTCATCGATGGGCCCATAGAGGCTAGCCTCCCAGAACTCAGCATGGAGAAGGCATTACAGTGGATCTAGGAGGACAGAAAATATCCAGCACAGATAATCTGAGCTCCCATCAAGCTCTAATATCCTATGATAATTTTGGTACAGAATTAAGCTTTCCTGTGGCAAGAAAACATTTCTGAGTATGTGTGCCAAAGATTCAAGGGAAATTCCCCAAGATGCAGGTCCTCTTCATTCAGTGGCTTAGCTCAGGTAGCAGCGCTCACTCTCTGCTGGGCTCTTACAAATGCAGGGGGGTTGTGTTTTGAATGAGTAATTGATGTTTCTCCCTCATAGTCTTTGCTATTACCCCCTGAGACACCTTTTCAGGAAGTAGGATTTTGCAGCGTGCACTGTCTCACAGAACAGATGTTCCAACAGGAGCAGAGAAAAGGCTTTTGACTTTCTAAAAGCCCAGGCCTTTAGAGTCTCGGGGCATGGACAACATCTGATAAGTCAGAGAAACACTTAGCACTACCACCCTACACATACCCAGATCAGAAATGATTATCCTGTATTGGGGAAAAGGTATGGAAATACAGCTAGGACTAGTAGACATTGTGGCTCTTGAGAAAGGGGCCTCCCAAATCCTTTCCCTACCACTTGGAGACAATAAGTGGTAAGTGCTACATGAGTTCTTTTCCTCTTCTCACTCAAAGTCAGTTGCCAGCCAGTCAACTCTGACTCAAAGAGACTACATGTGTGTCAGAGTAGAACTGTGCTCCATAGGGTTTCAATGGCTGATTTTTCAGAAGTAGATTGCCAGGCCTTTCTTCCAAAGTGCTGCTGGGTGGATGTGAACCTCCAGCCTTTTGGTTAGCAGCTGAGCACTTTAACCAGTTTGCACTAATCAGGGTCTCCTCTCACTCACAACAAACTTTAAATCTTCCCATTCTTTGCCTTGACTGAGCCAGTGATCCCAGTGTTTTCCCCACCCCACAGCACATCCATTCACCAGCAGCATTGACGTCCCACAGGCACTCAGGAGGGAGTGCTTGGTCCTAGAATGGAAGTGTGAAAATTTTAATTTCAAGAATCAAGGATCTTTTCAAAAGATTCACTTTGATAATTGGTTGCTTCTAATGAAGTTCCTAGTACCACCCGCCTAAAGACCCAGACAGTGGTGCTGGTCACAATTTCTAGTATCTGGTCTTTCCTGAAATTAGAGGCGATGCCAAGCTCCAAAGTACGTGGGGTTTTGCTATCACCATTATACAGACATCCAGCTGGGCAGCACTGGCCGTCAGAGAGACGTCATACTGTGCCATAAACGCTATCGCAGAATTGAGGGGAATCACACTGGGTTAGGAGGAAAATCCATTTGGAAGAACACAAAAATAAGTTTTCAGAATAAAACTGTTTTTTTTTTTTCTTCTTTCAACCAAGTTAGATTATTTCTGAGGTGCTTTACAAAATGAAGGAAGACTTAACTTTTCACAAGCAACAAAATGAAAGGAGCGGGGAGGCTGCCGTCTCACCCATTCTCATAGAGGATACTAGTGGAGGCGAAGGGTTCAGGAATGAACTAGCTGGATGACTGAGACCAAATCCCTTAACCTCTCTGCATCTCATGTTTCTCATCTGCAAAACATGTCAGGGGTTTGGATAAAGATAATTACCAAGGTCCCTTCCAGCTCTAAGAATATGTGACTTTCAAGCTGGGAAAGGGACTTTCCAGTTCACAGTCCAAAGACTTGCCTTTGAAAAATGAAGCAAAAAAGGGAAGAACGGCCATTATCAGCTAACAGCGCGCTAGTCTGACAAACAACAGAAAAGACATGCTCTTTGGATCTTGTCATCCTGGTGCCTTGGTGCGTCCTAGGCTGCATTCCCATCTCAGATAATGCCCTCCAAAAGGGCTGCCCCAAGCATCTCAGGAATGCCCCGACCATAAAAGGAATTCTCTGGAGCGGCCCCTCTGTGATATTACACAGTGCCTCTGCTGATGCAGCAGTTTTAATCAGCTTCGGACTTCAACTCTAGAAGAAAATATCACAACCGGATCATTTGTCAAGTGCTAGGTCTAATCCTTCCTGTTCTTTTGCCGGAGTCCTTACAAAGAAGAATGCCAGCTGTTGTCCTTGTATATTTTATGGGAAATGGAGAAAAAACAAAATGCAGCACGCCTAATTGGAGTATTTAACTGTTTTTGAAATCTCACCATCTAAACATACCAGAAATAACATATTTTCAATACTGTGACGAAGTCAAAATGTCTCTCAAACATGAAAAAAATAAGTCTGTCCTGGGTAATTCAGAAGAAAGCAATCTGTCAGTTGTAAAATGCAGCACTCCTTTATTAAGAGCTTGTATGCGTCCAACTCTCTCAAAAAATAACATGCTACATCAAGAATATTCAGAGATAATTTCACCAACTTCGGAAAACATCAACTAATCAGTTACTTATATAATATCAGGCTTTAACGGGACAGTTACTCCTGGATCTCCCACAAGCACTTCACAGGAAGCTGGACATCATTTAATACTCTTCTTCCTCCTCTCATCAATAACTAAATTCCAAAGACTGTGCCTACTGAACGTCTGTGTCTCCTAGTCTTCATTTTTACTACCACAGCCTTAGGTCAAGCCTTCATCTTTTACATTCTGGACAACTGCAAGATCTTCCAGGCTTTCATGTCTGCAATTAATTCATCCTTCTCACTACTGTCAGATTTATCTTTCTCAAACACACATTTGATTATATCATTCCCCTGCTCTTACCCTTTCTTCAATGGTTTCTTGTTACTTGTAGGAAGAACTCAAAATTCAACACTGTGTCTTCCCATACACCCCATGCTCCAGACTTGTCAAATTGCTTACAGTTTTCCAATTATCATGATATTCAGGTCTCTGTGTCCTGATCAATCAACCCCTCCCCATTCCACCTCCAAAAAGGTCTGTTATGAATTAAATAGTGTTTCCCAAAAAGGTATATTGAAGTCCTGATTCCTGGTACCTGTGAATGAGATCTTATTTAAAAATAGAGTCTTTGAAGATGTCAATTAAGTTAACATGAAGTCATACTGGAGAAGTGTGGGTCCTAATCCAGTATGAGTGGTGTCCTTATAAAAGGGAAGAAGAGTCACAGACACAGGGGAAAGATGGTCATGTGAAAGGCAGAGATTTGAGAGATGCATATACAAACCAAGGTATGCCAAGGATTACAGAAACTACCAGAAACTAAGAAGACACAAGAAAAGACCTTCGCCTAGAGACTTCAAAAAGAGCATGGCCCTGCGGACACCTTGATTTTGGATTTCTGGCCTCCAGAACCATAAAAGAATAAATTTCTGTTTTTTAAAGCCACTCAATTGGTGGTACTTTTTATGATAGCCTTAGGAAATTAATACAGGGTCCATCTAATAAAGCTGCATCATTCAACTCCTTGCCTCAGGGCCTGCATGCTCTGTCATCTCCCTACGTCTCCCTCCACCTGATACTATACTCCCCCTTCATTGCTTGGCTTCAGCTGTAACAGCCCTGCTTCCCTCATCAGAGTGGTCATTTCCACATGTTGGAGGCCCCAGCACTTGCTTAACCTGAACTCATTCTTCAGGCCTCAAGTTCAACGTGACCCCCTCAGAGAGACTTCCCTGAGCCCCCAAATGAAATTCAGTTCTTCTGTTACATACTCTGTAGCTCACTATTGTTTTCCTTCATTGTGCTTATCACGACTGATAGTTACATATTTTTATTGTAGTTATTAATTCAAAGCCTGCTGCTCTCAGCGGACAGTTATCTTTGCGAAGTAGAGATGCTTCAGGTTCAAAGTTTATCCATAGACGCAGGCACAATTGCTAGCACTCAATAAAAGTTTTTAAATCAATGCATGGGAACTCCAGCCTTGTTTCCTCTCTGACTATTTTTGGCTCACCCACACCCTGCAGGTAGAAAAGACCACTTCCTCCCCTGCAGCTCTGCAGTAGCCTGAACAGGCTTATACCAGAGCACCCATGATGCCTACTGCCCCTCTATGTCATTCTTCTCCTACTAGACTATAAGCTTCTTACAGATAAAAATTATGATTTATCCTTGAGGCATGCGAATCCTTAAGACATAGCAAAAGGGTGCAGAAGGAGACATGTGTCCTTGGGCATCAGTTTGTAGGGGTGTTACAAGGATGTCAACTGGAGAATTTTTTACTTCAATTTCCATTTTAGATTTGCTCAACATCAAGTAACAAACATCAACATGCTACGTGGATTTATTTCTGGGAAAATTCTAGCTACCTAGGGAGGAAGGGCACTAATACATTACATTGTTCTTAGGTACAAGGTACCCTCACGGTTCCATTCGTCTGTCTCCAGCATCTAGCTTATCATCCGCGTGTTGTAGGTGTTCAATAAATGGCTGAACTTAAACACATCATCTATGGGTAAATATGTGGAGAGAGAGAGAGAAAGCAAATATAGCATAATGAAAGGACTATGGTTATTTACTGTACTATTCTATAGGTTAATTTTAAAAAACAAAAACTAGTGGAAAAAAACTAAATAAATGAAGTCCCTTTCCCATGTTACTAAATATTCCACACAATGCCAAAGTATTCCCCTTTGAAGCTCTAACTGCACTAACCATCAAGGGAGAAACAATGCTCATAGCCCTTCATGTTGGAAGGGATTGTTTATTAAACCCTCAGGGAGCCCAGCTTTCTGATGGGAAAGTAATAGGTTTGGGGCAGTGCCATTAGGAAGACTATCTCTTGAGGAAATCAAAACTAATCTCTTTAGCATTTCCCGATGACCATGGCAAAGTGGTCACCGCCTCAGCAAAAGACAATCTTTTTTCTGTTAACTTTCTTGCCCACCATATGTGGGTTATACTACCTACCCCTTGTGCTAGATGATCTGAGATACAAACATGAATGTGATGTAGCCCCAATCCTCCAGTTGCTTCTTCCTAAGGGACCATTTATTGTCCAACTCAGAATACTTTTGAAAGTGAAAGTGCATGTTAATCAGACAGGATTCTGAGAAAACAGGTATAAACTGGGACTGTCCTGGGAAAATTGGAATTGTCCCAGAAAAATTTTGATATATGGTCACCCTATTTATATCCCATGAGTGAGTGTATTTAACAAGTGCATAAATAATAATAGCAATATGGTTAACAATGTGTTAACCATATAACACAAAATAATACAAAGTCACTGTCATAAGCAAATTGCTTGGAAGTTCAAAAGAGTGATAAAGTATATTCCTTTGGGGGAATTGGGAAGAACTTCACGGAGAAGGAGCAATTTCAAGTTGGTCTTAAAATAATAACAGGATTTCTGCACGTAGAAATGAAGAGAAAGGTCATTCCAGATGGAAAGAACCGTGTGAGCAAAGAATAAAGTTGGAAAAAACAAAGCATGGGGTATAGCAAGGAAATGGAAGCAATTCAAATGATCTTAAAAAGTATGCATAGGAAAGACAGGGAGATGAGCGTGAAGAGGTAGGTTGGAACCACAGTGAAAAGTTCGTACTTAATCCAATAGGCGATAGGGAGTCACTAAGAGTTATCGAGGAGGATAGTAATAAGACTGTGGAGGGTCTTGAATGTCAGACTAAAGAAGTAAGTCCAGACAATCAGATATTTTATGGAAGAGTCTTCTCCTACAATAAGAACACCAGTAAATCCATCGTACCCAGCCTGAGCCTGCAAACATTAATAATATAAACCAAAAGAAAACTGTCACAGACATTATTGTCATAAGATCCTCAAAACCACCCATATTCTATCTTGTGGGTAGTTCTGCTTTATGTTCTGGGTCAAGTACTACTTGTGTGTCAATTTTTTTTTTTCTTTAATCACAAACATTCTCAAAGAAGCCCTTCTGCCAGAAAGTAGCTGTCATATGGGCAGAAATGGCAGAGTTAAAATGTTCAGAATCATCCAAGCCAGAGAGGATGACAACAGAACACACAGTGTTTTGGCTGAAAGAAAAGCAGGATACCAACAGGGGAGGGACATGATAAGTTTCCTCTCCAGAAGGGAAATCACATTTTGAAGGCACACGCATTTTAATACAAGTCCCTCTACCACATACAAAGAAGTCTGAAGCAATCTCACATTTAATAATTACATTTTTTATAAACAACTGCCTCCTTTGCCATGAGATCAGAAGAACTGGATGGAGCCCGGCTACCATTACTGAACATTTTGATCCAAGATGCTATAGTAGAATACTAATCAAAGAGGGAAAATGCAGAACAGAATTTAAAATTCTCATGGACTCCTGACTTCCTGGAGCCACGAAGTTTAGATGAACCCCTGAAAACGATTGCCCTGAGATAATCCTTAAACCTTAAACCAAAAATATCCCCTGAAGTCTTCTTAAAACCAAACAATAATTTAGCTTAACTAGTAAAAAATGTCTGCCTTGAGCATTATGCTGCTATAAGAACTATCTGGGATCAACTTGATAGCAGCAACTCATTTAGATAGGAACCTCAGGGGGCAGTGAATTTATGTCAATTGGGGGAGGAATAACTCAGAAAAGGAGGATAAGAATGATTGTACAACTTGCAGAATGTAATCAATGTCACTAAATGGTACAGGCAGAAACTGTATATTGGTGTATGTTTTGCTGTGTACAGTCTCAATAACAATAACAAAATAAATAAAATTTTTTTTAAAGTTTAATTATATTTTTTCCTAACGGTTAATTTATAGATATTTTCTGGATTACATCGAGAACTTCAGGGGTAAAAAATTAAAGTGTTTCGACTGTTTTAATTTTTATTCCAGATACTGGACTAGACAAGAACACATGACTCACAGAAGAATAAGTTATTCTAGAGAAAACTATAAGGATCCCTGGTGGTGCAACTCTTTAAGTGCTCGGCTGCTAACTGAAAGGTTGGTGGTTTGAACCCACCCAGAGGCTTTGTGGGGGAAAGACCTGGCAATCTGCCCCTGTAAAGATGACAGCCTAGAAAACCCTATGGGCAGTTCTACTCTGTCAGATGCGGTCACTATGAGTTGAAATTAACTCGACAGCACCTAACAACAACAACAGAGAAAACTACTATCAGATCTTTCCGGAAAAGGTGGATAACACTGGAGAAGCAATCTCATTTCCAGAAAATAGCCTAACAGGATGCCAGTGCTCTGGTCTTTAAATACAAAACCAGGAATATTTGTAAACAGAAAGCACATATTGCCTTTCTCATGGAGGGTGTGCCCTGTTCTTCAAAACATATCCCTCAGTCAGTTAAGGCATGAGCAAATGGGAGAAAAGGCTGAGCAAGAGAAGCAGCTTTTGAATTTTTGGTTCATGCAGTTTCATATCGACGAAGACATCCAGGAATGATATCTACGAAAAATAAACAGGATCCATCTTCAAAAGGCTCCCAGTTGCCAAAGGGGATAATTTGAACTTTCAAAAGGATAACTGCAACTGATTGAAACCCATCAAATATGGTTAAATCCATAAGTGCACAATGACATAGATGTATGTAAATACACCTTTGAAGGTGCTTTAGAGGCTGATACAAGACCAATTCATTACTTTAAAAACCGATAAATAAGGAAGAATTGAATATTTATCTTGTCTTTCTTATATGAGCTGTACCACTGGTTAACCAAAGGGTAGATCAGGGGAAGCTCTCTCTATAAAAGTATTCCAACTGATAAATGGAGGAAAAAAAGTCAGAATTAGAACATTACCATTTGACAAACCCCGATGAAGAAAAGGATCTAAGCATTGAGCATCAACAAGCGTTAACATTACAAAAAGGGTACAAAACAGACAGTATGTGCTTCCTCATGGAAGAACACACGTGTGGTCTTGGCAAAAGAATTGAACCTGAGTCTGATCAAACCTCTAAATTCAGCTACCACTTTGCAGGAAATCCAAAGAAACGTAGTGAAATGTAAACTAGAGTACACAATCAGCAAAATCCAGACTGTGAGAAGCTCTACCGGTCAAACGGCTGAGTTCAGCCACAGATAAACTGTAAGAAAAAGAAAGGCATGGAGGAAAAATCTATAGATTAAAAACGACTTTAAATGGTTATTAGATTTTGTTAAACGTGCAAGACTAAACTACAGTAGTTAGGGATGCACAGTTTGGTGATTACTATAAAGGCCTCAATAATGAACCGTGAGCTAACTGAAAACAGGGACAGTTTTATACTTATGTATCCTCTACAGTGCTAAACCCAGAGTTGTGTGCCATTGAGTTGATTCCGACTCTTAGTGACTCGTAGTGATTCCGCCTCATTATGTCAGAGTAGAACAGCCTCACAGGGTTTTCTAGGCTGTAATCGTACATTACAGTAGGAGCCCTGGTGGCGCAGTGATTAAGCGCTTGGCTGTCAACCAAAATGTTGGCAGTTCGAACTCACCAGCTGCTCCATGGAAGAAAGATGTGGCAGTCTCTTTCCGTAAAGATTACAGCCTTGGAAACCCTGTGGCGTCGTTCTACTTTATCCTATAGGATCACACTATGAGTCGGACACGACTTGACAGCAATGGGTTTGGTTTTTGGTTTGGTTTTAATCATTACAGGAGCAGATCGCCAGGTCTTTTCCCCCACGAAGCTGCTGGGTGAATTGGAACTGTCAACCTTTAAGTTAGCAGCCAACCACTTAACCATTGTGCCTCTAGGGCTCCTTAAATTCAGAGTAGGTATGTTTTGTTTTTTAATTTTCATAATTGTAGAATCTTAGCATTTAAATAAATTTTAAAAGTAATCTAGTCTAAGGTCTTGCCTAGTACACAGGTCCCATCTTCTCTGTCTGTATTCAGTAACCTCTGCTTTTTGATCACCCAGTCTCTACTGGAAGGATCACAGTGACGGCTTCAAAAAGGTACACTATGCTAAGGAAGTTAACACTTCTTGTGATAACAAAGTTCTTCCTTACATCAATATACAATTTTGAACTTCTACACATTAGTCTTGGTCCTGTTTTCCAGAACAAAATTCTTTCCTCCATCTTTCAAAGTGTACATGTTTTTGTGTTTTCGCCTGCCATGAGACGGCAAGATTTTCAGTGAGAAAAGCAAGAACAGAAATTAAGAACTTCAGCTTCTGTTGATATTCAACACTCAGCAACAGTGTACCACATAGCCAGAGGTTGCCATAGCTGGGGAAAAGAGCAGAGTTCAGGAATTAATTAAAACACTGAATCAGTGCTTATTCCTGAAGCCTTCTACAGATCTCAGCCTGTAAAAATAAATATTCCTCCACATGTTCACGAGATTTCTCATTAAGTGACTACTTACCTCTTTAATAAAACCAAAAGATTCTCTTCCAGGTAGTCACAACATTTACCACAATTGCAAAGATGAAAATTGCTGCTAATGAAGTTTCATTCACGAAAGCCTACCAATTCAAAATGATTTCTGAAGTTCCAGAGGTGGAATATGGTCTCAATCTTGCAGCATTTTTATGGGAACCACTTCCTCATCTAATTGCACGATATGTTATTTATACCACAAATTTGTACTGTTGCTGTAGAAACATGACCAAAGGAAAAAAAAACAAGATTGAACACAGAGACTATGGCAAACATGTCTGATGGAAGCTCAGAGGCTGGAGCAGCCTTGCACAGAAACACACCTATATGAGGCTGCCGTCTCTGTTGGCTGTGATATATGCCTTGGGCAACTGTCTTCATCCTCTTAGTTGTTACCATGCACTTGATATGCCTTGGACATATAAAAAGCACTTACAAGTAACTTTAAAAAGTGAAATGTAAAAATTTAAAAAAGGATCAGAAGTGATCATTTATGAGGAATAAATGGAAATTGCAAATAAACATACAGAAAAATATCTGTCAAAGAAATGCCAATCAAAACAACATAAGATGCTGTCATGGATGGAATTGTGTCCCCAGAAAATACCTGTCAACTTGGCTGGGTCATGATTCCCAATATTGTATGACTGTGTACCATTTTGTAATCTGATGTGATTTCTTTATGTGTTGTAAACTCTATCACTATGATATAATAAGATGGATTAACAGCAGTTATACTGATGAGGTCTACAAGATTAGATAGTGTCTTAAGCCAATCTCTTTTGAGATATAAGAGAGAAAAGCGAGCAGAGACACATGGGAACCTCATACCACCAAGAAAGCAGTGTTGGGAGCAGAGTGCGTCCTTTGGACCTGAGGTTCCTGCGCAGAGAAGCTCCCAGACCAAGGGAAGACTGATGCATCTCAAGGACCTTCCTCCAGAGCTGACAGAGGCAGAAAGCCTTCTCCTGGAGCTGACACCCTGAATTTGGACTTGTGGCTACAAGACTGTGAGAAAATAAGTTTTTTTTTTAAAGCCATCCACTTGTGGTATCTCTGTTAGAGCAGTACTAGATGACTTAAGTCAGATGCTATTTTTGCCTCAACAAATGAGCGTAAGGAGAAATAGACACGCTACACATTGCAGGTGGAAGTGTAAATTAGTACAACTTTTTAGAAGATTAATTTGTCAATACACAACAGAAACCTTAAAAAGATTCACATGTTTTGGTCCAGAGACTTGCTTCCTGGAATATAGACTAAAGAAATTATTAAAAAAGAAAAAAAAGTGGGCACACAAAAAAAAGTGTGTACAAGGGTTTCATAATTTGTAATAATAAAAAATGAGAAACACCTAAATATCAAGCAATGGGTAATAAATTCAATAAATTATGGCTCATCCAGCAGATAGGATTCTATGCAGTCATTAATAAAAGCAAACAGTTTATATAGCATTTACTATGTGTAGGCTCTGTTCTAAGTAATTTTTAAATATATTAACTCATTTAATCTTTACTATAATCGTATAAGGTGAATACTATTATTGTCCTCAACTTACAGAGAGAAAACTAAGGCACTGAGAAGTTAAGTAACTTGCCCAAGGCCACAATGTTAGACAATGTTCAGCCAGTCAGTATTCAAACACAGGCAGTCTGATCCCAGACTCCATGCTCTTAACCATCACGTGATTATACTATAGAGGAATATTTAATGACATATTTAAAATATTCAAATATTTTTAAATGTGGTTACCAAATTATAGTTCACAGGTATTACATATATTTAGTGTGTGTGTAGATAAACAAATAGATATAATATACACTCCATATGTATACATATATATATATATGCTATACATATACACGTATATAATAACATGCATAGGTAGGCCAAAACATTAGTAGTTGTTATTTCTAGGTATTGGGATTATGGGCATTTTTTACTTTCTTCTACTCTTCCAATTTTATTTTTTATAATTAACATGTATTCCATTTGTAATAAAAAATACAAGAATGCTCTCAGTACCATCAATTAAGCATTTCTGATAAGCCACTGTCGTCAGCCTAGAACTTGAGAGGATCCAATGCTTAACATGGTCATTTTGGGGCAAACTGGAGTATTTCGCCATCAGTTTACCTGTTTCACGACTATGAGATGCAGTCGTTCTTTTTTTTTTTTTTAAATCTTCATAAAAACAAACAAGTAAAGTTTCCTGATCTCAACTGATAGCACTTTGTAAATAAAAATCTTATATCAATAAAATATTTTATTATTTCAATACCTGAAGCTGCAATGTGCCCAACACATGTCCAAATAAGATCTCTTTTCTCCCTGCCTTCACCTCTAAGTCATCTGAGTTTATCAGTGTGCAGATATTTAAACTTCACAAATAAAATTCCCAGCCTGGTGAGGACAGTGCTGCTTATCATAGGACCTTGTGCCACAGGGTTCACTGGAGTTTCCTGATGGGCTCTGCCTTACTGTATTTAATTGACCCTATTGTTGTTGTTAGCTGCCATGGAGTCTTGGTGAGTCATGGTGACCTCATGCATAATGGAAAGAAACTGCCCAGTCCCGAGCCATCCCCATGATCAGGTGGGGATCAGACCGTTGGGATCCATAGGGCTTTCACTGGCAGATTTTTTGGAAGAAGAGCCCCAGTCCTTTCTTCGTAGTCCATCTTAGTCTGGAAGCTCCGCTGAAACCTGTTCAGCATCATAGCAACACACAAGCCTCCACTGACAGAGGGGTCGTGGTTGTGTATGAGGTGCATTGGCTGGGAATTGAACCCAAATCTCCCACACAGAAAGCATGGATTCTACCACTTAACCACCACTGTCCTCATAAATTAACCCAAAAGCTCCTTAACGGCAATTCTCAACTGAATCAATTTTGAGATTTAAATTGTCCACAGGAAAAGGACAAGTGAGATGTGACAGAAATGAAACCAGTACCTTCCCACATAGACTCTGCCCACACTGTGGAAAGAAAACAATTGCTGTAGGTCAGGGGGACAAATCTCTGCTCTGGGTAAGAAATGTTTATTTATCACATAGTGCTCTGTGGGGGGCCTACAGAGTCTATAAAAAGGGCAAGCCTGCAAGCCTATGAGGTAATGCTGCATCAACCCTTAACAGGATCAAGCCCAGGAAATGCCTTGGCAATCTGCACCACCTGGCATTTGGAGGCCTTGATTATTCCCAGGGTAGCAAAGTCCTAAGAAGCCCAGTGGCACAATGGTTAAGTGCTCAGCTGCTAACATCAAGGTCAGTGGTTCGAATCCAACAGCGAGTGGCTCCGAGTGAGAAAAGACCTAACGATCTGTTTCCGTAAAAATTACTTACAGCCTAGGAAACCCTATAAGGCAGTACTACCCTGTCCTACAGGGTGGCTATGAGTCAGAATCGACTCGATGGCACACAACAACAAGCAAAGTCCTAGAAGCCCTGAGCTCCAGATTCTGCAGCCTTAATCAGAATAGCACATGAACACATTTTGGTGGCATATCTATAGTTGTAAGTAACCCATTCCACAGTTTTCTCACAATTCACTTTAGCAGTGTTGCTGAGCCCTCCACACAGTTCAAAATCACAATGATTGTGATAGCTAGAATTCTAAGATGGTCCCCAAGATGCCCATCCCCAGGTGTACACACTTGTATAATCCCCTCCCCCTGAGTGTGGGTGGAATTTATGAATAAGATGGGATAGTTCTTCCTCGATTACGTTACACTACATGGCAAATGGTGATGGGATAACCTCTCCATCCTAGCTAACCAGAGAGAGGTCAGAGAGATGCAACCCTGCCGATCTGGAAAAAAGCAACATTGTGTTGAGAACTGCCTTTGGGGCCTCTTGGCAAGGAACTACCGGGGGTCTCAAGAAGCTGAAAGCAGTCTTTGACCAATAGCTCTTAAGACAACAGAGACCTCAGTTCTGCAACTGCAAGGAAATGAATTCTGCCAGCAACCAGTGAGCATGAAAAAGAATACTGCACCTCAGATGAGAATCACAGCCCCTGTGCCACCCTGATTTCAACCTTGTGAATACTGAGCAGAGGATCCAGCTAACCCATGCTGGACTCCTGACCCACGAGAACTGTGAGGTAATACATTTGTGTTATTTTAAGCCAGTACATTGCTTCATTTGTTATGCAGCAATAGGAAACTAATACAACCACCATGCTGGGGACATTGTTAGAACTTATGTTGCTGACACTCTTTCTTAAATTTCTAGTGTCTTCATAATAACATGAACGACTTTGGGGGAAGGAATTCATGTCTGTAACACTCACCTCCATTCAAGGAGCCTAAACAAGAGTAATGACTGATATTTTTACAGCATGTTGGAGTTTATTGAACTTTCATATACAATCTCATTTGAACCTTACTTTAGTAATATGAAAGAGGAGCAGCAGTGGTGATTAGGAACAAAGATTCTGGAGCCAGATTGCTTGGATGTGGCTCCCGGCGCTGCCACTTACTTGCTAGATGAGCTCAGGCCATTTGTTTGACCTTTCTGTGCCTCAGTTTCCTCACCTATAAAACATGAATGAAATAGTACCTACCTCCTAGCCGTCTGTGAAGATTAAATGAGTTCACATAAAGCTTAGCTCATAGTATGCACCTGATGAGTGTTTACTGCTATTAATAAATAGCAATGATACTATTGTTATGAATAGTATTAACAGATTAGGAAGGCAAAGTTAGTGTTGTTGACTTCCTACCATAGCATACCGCAACTACCACAACCAGAGGTTTTAATGGCGGTGCAGTTGTGTATTAGCCTGGAGAAAGGTGCCCCATAGCTGGGGATGGATGGGGCCCCCACCCTCTTCCTGTTGTCCTGAGTAGAGTGGGGGAAACACAGGCAAGGAAGAACAAGCTTACTGCACAACCCGGTCAGCATCACTGACCCAGGGGTGAGCAGGAATGTGATTCTTCCTTTTGTCCCCTCATAAAACGAGCCCTGGTTCTAACCGTTGAGATGAAAAGTCTGGGTGCAAATTGAGAACATAGACACAGTGGCTTCCTGCCACTGTAATTAGAGTCACACAGCCAGCATCACATGCAGTCTGGAGCCAGATGGGCTGGCTATGGTTTGATGCCATGTTGATCAGCTCCAAGAGGTATGCCTTTCAGGTGGACCTGGCAATAGTAAAACCACTAACAGCATCTCCCTGAAGCCTTCTGGCCCATCGGAGAGAGGGGAGGGTGGGCAATGCCTTCTGAGGCACCACCAGATCCATAATGCGAAAATGGCAATAACGGCCTTGCCAGTAGAACTTCTCAAAGGGAGCCACCTGGTGTACCCACCTTCATAACACACATACAGACTCCTAAAGGGACAGTCTTCCTGGTTCAAAGATTATACCACTCAGCAGGATGGGGTATTGTGCATGTCAGGGATGCTGTGGTTCAGTGGTGGTGTGGCTATACTCCTAGTGTGGTTTTCCTAGGGCGCTCTAGCAAAGTACTACAAATTGGTACAAAAAGCCACAAATTGGGTGCTTAAAACAACAGAAATTTATTCTCTCACAGTTCTCGAGGCTAGAAGTCTGAAATCAAGGTGTCAACAGGGATGGTTTCTTCTGGAAGGCTATGAGGGAGAGCCTATTCCATGCCTCTCTTCTAGCTTCCAGTGGTTTCCTTCAATCCTTGGTGTTCCTTGGTTTGTAGATGCATCACACCAGTGTTTGGCTCAGTTTTCACATGGTCTTCTTCCCTGTATGTCTCTGTGTCTCTGCATCTCTTCTTTTCTTATAAGGACGCCAGTCATATTGGATTAAGGCCCACCCTACTCCGATATCACCTCTTGTTAACTAATTACATCTGCAAAGATTCTATTTCTAAATAAAGTCACATTCATGGGTACCCGGGGTTAGAACTCCAGCATATCTTTTGAGGGACATACTTCAACCCATAGCACTCTGTAAAAGTTTAAGATGTAGTCAAGGTATATTACCTCAGTATAGTTTTTTGCCCCATTAAAGGACCATTGGCCAAAGACCCACTGAGTCATCCCTTGCCATTTTACTAATTTCTCAGTCAAAGTTTTAAAGAACGGCCCTTGTTAGTGGGGGGGGAAAAGTGTGAGATTCTGAATAAATATCTAATTATCTCCTTATTTTTTTCGTGTAACGAAGTTCCACTCTTTTGTCCCCAGCCCTCACTTTGCACTCTTTGTGCCACATACAGAGGCAGGCCCAATATTCCCTCTTTCTGTCTTTTGGGTATTTCCATCACTCCCCATCCCCCACAATCAATCAATCATTGGTAACCCCCTTGCCTTCAAGTCAATTCTGACTCACAGCAACCCTATAGGACAGAGTAGAACTGCCACATAGAGTTTCCAAGGCTATGATCTTTACTGAAGCAGACTGTCACATCTTTCTCCCACAGAGCGGCTAGTGGGTTCACACTGCTGACCTTTCAGTTAGCAGTTGAGCACTTAACCACTGAGCCACCAGGGTTCCTCGATATTGCTGTTGTTGTTTTTAGGTGCCATCAAGTCGGTTCCCACTCATAGCAACCCTATGTACAACAGAACAAAACACTGTCCAGTCCTGGACCATCCTCATAATCATTGCTATGTATGAGCCCATTGTTGCAGCCACCATGTCAGTCCATCTCGTTCAGGGTCTTCCTCTTTTTCGCTCTCTGCTTTACCAATCATGATTTCCTTATCAAGGGGCTAGTGCCTCCTGATAACATGTCTAAAGCACAAGAGACGAAGTCTCACTATCCTCGCTTCTGAGATAGATTTGTTCATTCTCCTGGAAGTCCATCGTATAGTCAATATTCTTCTCCAACATCATAATTCAAAGGCATCAATTCTTCTTCAGTCTCCCTTATTCATTGTCCAGTTTTCATATGCACATAAGGTTATTGAAAATACCATGGCTTATGGCCTTGGGGGACATCTAGCTCAACTGGCATAACATAGTTTATAAAGAAAATGTTCTACATCCTAGTTTGGTGAGTAGCATCTGGGGTCTTAAAAGCTTGTGAGAGGCCATCTAAGATACTTCACTGGTCCCACCCCATCTGGAACAAGAGAGAATGAAGAAAACCAAAGACACAAAGGTAAGATTAGTCCAAAGGACAAATGGACCACAACTACCACAGCCTCCACCAGACTGAGTCTAGCACACCTAGATGGTATCTGGCTACCACCACTGACTGCTCTGACAGGGATCACAATAGAAGGTCACGGACAGAGTTGGAGAAAAGTGTAGAACAAAATTCTAACTCACAAAAAAGATCAGACTTACTGGTCTGATACAGATTGTGGAAACCCCAAGAGGATGGCCCCTGGACACCCTTTTAACTCAGTACTGAAGTCACTCTTGAGGTTCACCAATCAGCCAAAGATTATACAGGCCCATAAACAAAAGCAGACTAAATGGGCACACCAGCCCAGGGGCAAGGATGAGAAGACAGGCAAGGATGAGAAGACAAGGATGTGATGGGGTTGGCAACCAATGTCACAAAACAATATATGTATTAATTGTTTAATGAGAAACTAATTTGCTCTGTAAACCCTCATCTAACGCACAATTAAAAAAAAAAAATACCATGGCTTGGGTCAGGCACACCTTAGGAAAAAAAAAAAAACTATAAATGCTTTACTATATCTCCCAATGACACGAAGCCATATTGGTTTGTTTCAGAGTTTACCTTAATTCACACTGGAAGTTGTCCTAAAAAATCTAAGACAAGGTCATGCTCAGGTACCCAAACGGATGTGTAGTGAGCATACATGAACATGTGATGTAAGTTGGATGAACAGCCTAGATGACTTGCCTTTTAAAACGCTGTGCCAACCTAACAAAGCAGTCAAACACAAAATCCCACCAGTGGGCCATGTAAGGCCTGAGGCCACTTGTCTGTAGTGACCTCTGACCTAGACAGCAGGAAGCTCTTTCAAAAGTTAATTCTGTATAGGGATTGCAGAGCCCTGTGCAAAGAGATGAGGAGCTCAAGGAAGAAAGTCAAAACAACTTTAACTGCTTTCTGAAAATTGTCACTTAACTAATTTTGTGAGCTCAGAGTTCTTCACTTACCATGTCCTAGAAGCCCAAAGGAAGGCTGGAATTACATACCGGTCTACACACAAAAGGCAACAATGAAGAGGAAGTGCTTCAGCTGCTGGCATCCAATTACCCCCTCATATTTTGGTCAAAGAAAAATGTTTCAGTAGGGCAGTTTTCAAACCAATTAGCAGGAAGCTAATCAGGGAATTACCTGTTGAATAGGTCTTTCTACAAACCTAAAAAGGTTGGCAGTTAGAAAACACCTAGCAGCACCACGGAAGAAAGGCCTGGAGATCTGCTTCCATTAAGATTTCAGCTAAGAAAATCCTATGGAACAGTTCTACTCTGCAATACATGGGATCATCATGAGTCAAAATTGACTGGACAGCAATGGGTTTGGTTTTTGGTTTTAGAAGGTCTTCAAAGTAGACTATCTCCCCAGGAGGCCATAATCACTTTAAAGGGGGAAGAGGTAACGTGAAGAGTCCTTGCTAAAATCCCTTGAGAGCAAATTCTGCTTTAGCAAAGCTTGATCTAGGCCTAATAATACATTGTTGTTGTTTGCCATCAAGACAATTTCAACTGACAGCAACCCTATAAGACATGGTAGAAATGCAGAAGTGTCCCATAGGGTTTCCTAGGCTGAAGTCTTTATGAAAGCAGATCACCAGGTCTTTCCTTCCGTGGAGCTACTGGTGTATTCAAACTGCTGACCTTTCAATTAGCAGTCCAGTGCTTACCCATTGTACTACTGATATATGTAATAAATAGGTCAAAAGTCTTTGAGGACTGTATATAATAGTATTACTGTTTGTAATAGTGCATACAGTCCTCAAAGAGTTTGGTCTATTTATTACCTATATAACAGGATGTAAAAAAAAAAAATAGTTCTATCTCAGTTTAGAGATAATAAACCACAAAGCAAAATTTCAAAATTAGTATCCAAGAACCAGTTAGAGGACTCCTCACTCAAAAGAATATCAAATAATCAGAGACAAGAGAAACAATTGATAAAAGAATTTGTGACAAGAATTAATTTGGAGGGAGATGTATCATGACTAGAATCCTTGGGTGGTGCAAACAACATACTAGCCTGCTAATCTAAAGGTTGGAGGTTTGAGTTCACCCAGAGGTGTCTTGGAAGAAAGGCCTAGTGATATACTCCCACAAAATCAGCAAATGAAAACCCAATGAAGCACAGGGTGTACTTGATGTTACTGCTGTTGATGTATTAGCTTCCTAGGGTCACCATGAGTCTGAATTGATTCTACAGCACCTGATTTACTAGTAGTTTGACTCTAAATGCCCTCTGGGAAAAGAGTAGGGGTGACTATTCTTACTTCAAGCCTGGTGAAGAGAAATTCAATGGGACCACTCAAACTTGCTCATATACAAGTTCAAGTTGAAGCTGAAGAAAATTAAAACAAGTCCACAAGAGCCAAAGTACAACCTGAGTACATCCCACCTGAATTTAGATACCATCTTAAGAATAGATTTGACGCATTGAACACTGAAGATCGAAGACCAGACGAGTCATGGAATGACATCAAGGACGTCATACATGAAGAAAGCAAGAGGTCATTTAAAAGACAGAAAAGAAAGAAAAGACCAAAATGGATGTCAGAAAAGACTCTGAAACTTGCTTTTGCACATCAAGTAGCTAAAGCAAAAGGAAGAATTGATGAAGTAAAAGAGCTGAACAGAAGATTTCAAAGGGCAGTTTGAGAAGACAAAGTAAAGTATTACAACGAAATGTGCAAAGACCTGGAGTTAGAAAACCAAAAGGAAGAACATGCTTGGCATCTCTCAAGCTGAAAGAACTGAAGAAAAAATTCAAGCCTCGAGTTGCAATATTGATGGATTCTATGGACAAAATCTTGAACGACAAGGAAGCATCAAAAGAAGACGGAAGGAATACATGGAGTCACTGTACCAAAAAGAACTGGTCAATGTTCAACCATATCAGGAGATAGCATATGATCAAGAATCAATGGTACTGAAGGAAGAAGTCCAAGCTGCACTGAAGGGATTGGTGAAAAATAAGGCTCCAGGAATTGATGAATACCAACTGAGATGTTTCAACAAACAGATGCAGCCCTGGAGGTGCTCATTCTTCTATGCCAAGAACTTTGGAAGACAGCTAGCTACCTGGCCAACTGACTGGAAGAAATCCGTATTTGTACCCATTCCAAAGAGAGGTGATCCAACAGAATGTGGAAATTATCAAACAAAACCGTTCATATCACATGCAAATAAAATTTTTCTGAAGATAATTCAAAAGTGATTGCAGCAGTACATCAACAAGAAACTGCTAGAAATTCAAGCTGGATTCAGAAGAGGACATAGAACAAGGGATATCATTGCCAATATCAGATGGATCTTGGCTGGAAGCAGAGAATACAAGAAAGATGTTTACCTGTGTTTTATTGACTATGCAAAGGCATTCAACTGTGTGGATCACAATAAATTATGGATAACATTGCAAAGAATGGGAATTCCAGAACACTTAATTGTGCTCATGAGGAACCTGTATATACCAAGAGGCAGTCATTCCAACAGAACTAGGGGATATTGCATAGTTTAAAATCAGGAAAGGTGTGGGTCAGGTTATATCCTTTCACCATACTTAAACAATCTGTATGCTGAGCAAATAATCCAAGAAACTGGACTATGTGAAGAAGAATGTGGCATTAGGATTGGAGGAAGGCTCATTAACAACCTGAGGTAGGCAGATGACACAATCTTCCTTGCTGAAAGCGAAGAGGATTTGAAGGACTTACTGATGAAGATCAAAGTCTACAATCTTCAGTATGGATTACACCTCAACATGAAGGAAACAAAATCCTCGTAACTGAACCAATAAACAACATCACAATAAAAGGAGAAAATATTGGAGCTGTCAAGGATTTCATTTTACTTGGATCCACAATCAAAATACATGGAAGCAGCAGTCAAGAAATCAAACAACATATTGCATTGGGCAAATCTGCTGCAAAAGACCTCTTTAAAATGTTAAAAACCAAAGATGTCACTTTGAGGACTAAGGTGTGCCTGACCCAAGCCATGGTATTTTCAATCATCTCATATGTGTGCAAAAGCTGGGCAATGAATAAGGAGGACTGAAGAAGAATTGATGCCTTTGAATTATGGAGTTTGCAAAGACTATTGAATATACCACTGCCAGAAGAGCAAACAAATCTGTCTTAGAAGAAGTACAGCCAGAATGTTCCTTAGAAGCAAGGATAGTGAGACTTCATCTCATGTACTTTGGACATGCTATCAGAAGGGATCAGTCTCTGGAGAAGGACATCATGCTTGGTAAAGTAGAGAGCAAAAAAAGAGGAAGACCCTCAACGAGATGGGCTGACGCAGTGGCTGCAACAATGGGCTCAAACATAGCAACAATTGTGAGGATGGCACAGGACTCAGCAGTGTTTCATTCTGTTGTACACAGAGTCTTTATGACTCGGAACCAACTCAACAGCACCTAACAACAACAACAACAGTAACACTCAAAGAATTTAATATGAGGCTCCTACAGTATGGAAGACACAGGAACTGGTGTCTGATTCCTTCCTGAAAACCCTGCAGGGATAAAGGTTGGTTGGCCAGCTGTTGACATGAACTCAAGGGAAGGTGGCTCTGTTGGAATCTGGAATGAGCCTGCACTTTCAGGGTTTACCTGCACAAAGGATGCCTGAGTGTTTCCATGAGCAAGATGTAAGCCACTCACAAGACAGAGCTGGTGTGGGTTCATGTTAGGTCCTGTCTTGTACGGGCTCCTAGATGCTTGATGGGACTGTGGCAAATGGAAGCTGAAGGTGAACAAGGAATAAGTGAAGAGCCAGAGAAGAGACAGTCCATCATCTGCAGCAAGGGAGCTACAGGTGAAAGGACCCCCAAAATTGGGGCAATGGGTGATGGGGGAGGTGAGAAGTCTCGGAAAAATACCAAAAAATTCCCAGGATAAAAATAGTTAGTCTTAAACACCTTTGAGACTATGAAGTCATCTGTTAAGGGTTGATTTGTGTCCCCAAAAAAGATATGTTCAAGTCCTAGCTCCCCACTCCCGAGTACCTGTGAATGTGGCCTTCTTTGGAAATGGAGTTTCTGCAAATGTAATTAGTTAACATAAGGTCATATGGGAGTAAGACTGGTGTATTCATAGAAATGAGAAGAGGCAGACAGAGAGATGCAGAAGAAGACGGTCATGTGAAGACAGAGGCAGATTGGAATCATGCTGCCACATACCAAGGAACGCCTGCGACCACCAGAAGGTAGAAAAGGTAAGGAAGGATTCCTCTCCTAAACCCTTCAAAGAGAACTTGGTCTGCCAACATCTTGATTTCGGACTTCTGATCTCCAGACGTGGTGAGAGAATAAATTTCTGTTGTTTTAAGTCACTCAGTTTGGGGTACTTTGTTACGGTGGCCATAGGAAACTAATATATCAACAGCAGTAATATCAAGTAAAAACCATCCTTTCGTCTTATCTTGTCAGTCCAATATGGAGGGCTCAGGCACAGCTGCTGGCATGGAAGGAAGAAGTGGGCGGGCACAAGTGAAGGAGCCAACCACACCCCTTCTGTCTGTGTCCTAGCAGTGTAGCCAGTGCAATTAAAATGCTACTCGAACAAAAGTATCTCTGGAAATTTATCTTAGATTTGTTTTTGTCAATGTATTAAGAGCAAAGTATAACTTCACCTCTTGCACAAGGGAGTCATATCAGTCACACCTGCTTATTCTTATTTTAACTTTATCTTTTATGATTATGGGTATTTAACTGTATTTCCCAATTAATGTATGGCTCGTATGTGTTCTTTACTCATTTCTATTTGGGGATAATATTTTACTAAAGTGTAAGCTTTGGAAACTATTCTTTAACAAGAAAGGGTTTGGAGTTTTTTGGTTTTGTTTAGTTTTGGTTTTTTGTGTTCTTCCTGGTGCTTCTTCCATAGAGTTGGCAGTTATCTTACCCTTAACCCCGTGGAGTATCTGTATTCTTGACTAAACATTAATGGGCTGTCACCTAATAACAACAACCAAACCAAACAAACCTATTGCCATTGAGTAGATTCCGACTTACAGAGACCCTACAGGACAAAGTAGAACTGCCCCATAGGGTTTCCAAAGAGCTGCTGGTGGATTCCAACTGCCAACCTTTTGGTTAGCAGCCAAGCTCTTAACCACCCCGCCACCAGGGCTCCAATAATGACAACATAGCTTGAAAATCTGGATGTGAGCAAAACACTATAAAATCAATTAAAGGCTGTGGATTTAGGGATTGGAAAAGGGAAAGTTAAAGGAGTTGAGACTCTTAAGGAGCAACCTGAAATTGGACTTAAAGTGTAAAAGACACAATGTTAGGAGATTAGCAAGCAGCTGTTCTGTATCTCCATTATAGACAGAAAATAAAAAAGCTATATCTGTTGTGTTAAATTACGCTGGAGTTAGAAGAGTTGGAAGGAGAAAATCCCTTAACTGCTCGTTTTCTCTGCTTCCTTATCCTTACCTGAAGTAAAGGCCAAACCAGAAAGAAGACATCTAGTGGCTACTTTTAAGCTCTAGAACTCTGGATACATTTCTACTGGGAAGAAAAATAATTCAATAGTTTTTTGTTGTTGTTGTTGTTTTATTGTACTTCAGGTGAAGGCTTACAGAACAAATAGTTTCTCATGAAACAGTAGTACACATATTATTTTATGACAGTGGTTAACAACCCCACAACATGTCAACCCTCTAAATTCTCAACTTTTTTTTTTCTTGGTGAAAATACACATAGCCAAAGATACACCATTTCAAAAATTTCTATATGCACAGTTCAGTGACATTGACTACGCTCTCCAATTGTGCTGCTATTCTCACTTAAGATGAAGGCTTACAGAACAAACTAGTTTCTCATTTAACAGTTACTACACATGTTGCCCTGTGACAATGGTTAACAATCTCACAACACATCAACAATATCCTTACTCAACCTTGGGTTCCCTATCACCAGCTTCCTTGTCCCCTTCTGCCTTCTGG
>NW_004443945.1:15986870-16009115 GCF_000243295.1 Trichechus manatus latirostris | reverse complement strand
AAAACATAGAAACAAACAAAATAGAATGCTAGGGGAGCTTGCCGTTGGAGTGGAGAGATGAGAGACTATGAAATGGAGAAAAACAGAAAGGGGATGAGGAAGAAAAGAAAAGAATGAATAAATAAAAATCAGAAAGGTTAAAGAACCACAAAGTTCCCAGGGATCCACCAGTGCAGGTATGACGTCTGAGGAAGTCGCTCTCAGGTGTTGCAGTACAGCCTGGCTAGAAGGCATAGAGGTATACAATGCCAGGTATTCAGGGAACAGAAAGAGAATAAAGATATAGAGATACGAGAAACTGAGTAATGAAGAAAGATAAAAAGAGAAAAACAGGGAAAAGAAAACAAAACAAATTAAATAAAAAAAAGAAAAAGAAAAGCCCCCCAAAAAACAGGAAAAAAAAAAAAGCCCAACGAAGAAAGAAATGCTCTCAGGGATCCCTCTGCACGTCTGTGCAAGCCGAAGGGGTAGTCTCCTTGCCACGCAGCACCGCCTGGCCAGAAAGGGCTCCCAACTCAAGAACAGGAAAAGAAAACAAACAAACAATTCAAAACAAACAAATGAACAAAAGTCCCGGGATTCCACCAGCACAGCAGCCCAGACCAGGATGGAGCTCCACACTTGAACAGAGCTCCACAGCCCCTCAGGAAGAAGCGAAGATGGCACACGGAGCCAGGTATTTGAGTGAAAGGAGGGGGAGGTGGTAAGAGGTAAGGAAGAAACCAAAAGAAGCAGAAAAAAAAGCAACACCAGCAGCCAACAAATGGCACTCAGTGAGTCAGCTAGTGCGGGCTGGTAGAATCCAAGCAGCCAGTGTTTCTCAGACAAGAGACTGTGTCCACGGGAAGCAGAGGGGGCCGAGTGTGGGTGAAGAAGGGTAGGGAGTGGGAAAGCATATATCACAAATTACCGGAGCTCTGCAGCCCCTCAGGAAGAAGCAAAGATGGCGCATGGAGCCAGGTATTTGAGCGAAAGGAGGGGGAGGTGGTGAGAGGTAAGGAAGAAATCAAAAGAAGTGGAAAAAAGCAACACCAGCGGCCAACAAATGGCACTCAGAGGGCCGGCCCGTTAGGGTGTGTGGAATCCAAGCAGCTGGTGTTTCCCGGACAAGAGATTGTGGCCGCGGGAAGCAGAGGAGGCTGAGTTGGGGTGAAGAAGGGTGAAGGTTGGGAAAATGTATATCGCAAATTACCACTTGTTATGTCTCCCACTGGAAGCTCCGTGAAGCTGCTTTCTCGCACCCCCTGTTTGCTGGTCTCCGATAGGAGTCCAAAATGGCGGATCAGCACTGCGTTAGCTGGTAGGGGACCTCTGCATGAATGTCTCCTCGCTCTCTGTTCTCCGTCAGTTTTCTCACTCCATTTGGTGCTTGGCTGAGTTCTTTATCTCTTCATCTGATGTTTTAGGGTTTCAGGATTGTTGTTTTCTCTGTTCGGTTTAGTTTCTCGGACCTTTGCTGTAGAGGGACGGCATGGTGCTTCTGCCTAGAGTGCCATTTTGCCAGAAGTTTCAATAATTCAATAGTTTGTTCAAAGACTCTGGCTTTGCCTCAAATGACTTAAAATATTACCAGAATCTCTCAATAATACTGGGAATTTCAACATATTGTCACCCACTTGCAGCCAGTTATGGCCTTCATTTTAAAGCAGAACATGTTAAAACAACATATGGAAAATTACCACATATATTATTTTAAAATAGTTATTCCCTGATACAAGACTGGCAAAGACAGAGAAAAGAAATTTGAGAAGCTAGTTGGAAGGGCTGAAAAGTTATTATTTATGAATAAACTAATAAAAAATAGTTAATCCTTGCTAGGGAATTTAACAATGCATAGAAATGGGTTCAGGAAGAGACGAACATTTGGAAAACTGCTCCTCTGGGGTGAAAGAAAATGCTAGCATGATTTGTACAGGCATGGGAAGGAAGAGGCCATATTCCAGTCTACAAATGGAGCTAGCAGGGGAGAGGAGTGATGCGACACTGTTGAGTGGACATTTCTGTAAGTTTGGAAGGGCCTTCACAGGCAATCAGAAGGGACTCAGAAGGGTGTCCGAAGAGTTGAATGGTGAAAATTTAGGGAGGAATCCTTTAACATTTATGGAGGATCTATATTGTCATGGTTAAGAGCACAGCTCTGGAGCTGGTCGACCTGGGTTGAATTGCCACTTACTAGCTATGTGAGCATGGGCAAGTTATTGGTCCTCTCTAGGGCTCAGTTTTGATACCCATAATATAGGGATAATAACAGTACCTACTTGGTAGGGTTCTGTGAGAATTAAAAGACCAAAGCACATGGGATGTGCTTAGAACATTTCCTGGCACAGAATAAGTGCATATAAGTGTGTATAAGTACCCTGGCTCCTCACTAGACAACAGCTCTACAAAAAGGAAAGAGGAAAATAGAGGAGAAAACTAAGACTTAACATCACACTCAAATCTACATCTAATTCTAAACTTTGGTCTTTCTCACATAATGCATTACTTCCATGAATCCAAGGGGTCTGTAACTAAGAGGAATTGAGTTTAGTTGCACTTCCTTCTCCTTCTCTGGCCTGTACCCTGATGGCAGTATTATTGAACAATGATCAAGAGGTCAGGAATTGCCTTGTTAGAAGGTGTCTTAGTTAACTAGTGTTGTTAATTAACAGAAATACCATAAACGGGTGGCTTTAACAAACAGAAAACTTATTTTCTCACTGTTTAGGGGGCTGTTGTTGTTGTTGTGTGCTATCGAGTCGATTCTGACTCCTAGCAACCCTATAGGACAGAGTAGAACTGCCCCATAGAGTTTCCAAGGAGCAACTGGTGGATTCAAACTGCTGACCTTTTGGTTAGCAGCCTGAGCTCTTAACCACTTCACCACCAGGGCCCCCTTAGGGGGCTAGATGCCCAAATTCAGGGTGTCAGCTCTAGGGGAAGGCTTTCTCTCTCTGTCAGCTCTGGAGGAAGGTCCTTTTCTCTTTGAGCTTCTGCTCCTGGGTGATTTTCATGTGACTTGGCATCTCTCTTCCCCCATCTCTGCTTCTTTAGTTGGTTGTTTAATCTCTTATATCTCAAAAGAGATTAATTTAAGACACACCCTACACTAATCCTGTCCCATTAACAATACAAGGACAACCCATTCCCAAGTGGGATTATAACCACAGGCATAGACAACACGTATTTTGGGGGAACACAATTCAATCCCTAACAGAAGGGGTCTTAAAGAAGTATAACAGTGATCTAGTCCGTTAACCTTAGAGGTAGAATCTTAGTTCAAAGCTCAGCTAAACTTTTCACAGCTGTGTGACCTTGGGAAAGGCATTTGTTTTCACTAAAATGTAGTTAGTTCGTCTATACCGTGGAGTCAATTCCAACTCATGGAAACCCCATGTGTTACAAAGTAGAACTGCCCCACAGGTTCTCTTGGCTATAATCTTAATGGAAGCAGACTACCAGGCCTTTCTTCACAGTACCGCTGGGTGGGTTCGAACTGCCAACATTTAGGTCAGCAGTCAAGCGCAAACCATTCGTGTCACCTAGGGACCTATCTCATCTATAGACTGAGACTATTGTGTGCCTACCTTATAGGTGTTTGTGAGAATGAAATTAGAAAACCCTTTACAAATACTTAGCACAGAGCCTGGCACATAGTAAACACTCAGATTTTAGCTGCTTTTGTCATCATCCACATTATCATCATCAGCAACAACAAGGTTCAACTATCTAACTGACGTTTGAATTTCCTCCACACCAGTGGCTTTTAAACAATTTTTTCCACAGCTCATGGGGGAAAAACTTCATTGTTACTCAATATGCCCATATATAAATATCTGAAACAAATATTTTGCCACACAATATTTTCTTCTAATATATGCAGTGCACTCTGGTGTTTTTCATTCTATTTCATTCCATTTCATTTGTAAAATGCTGGTCATGACCCACTAAATTAATTCCATGATCACTAATTGGTCACCACCCACAGTTTAAACAATGCTGCACTACACAATTTCTGTCAACTATTTCAGGAGTAGCGAGCTCACAAAGACACTCGCTTTAGTCCACCAATGTTCACTGAATCTATAATGTGGTAAGCACTGTGTTAGAAATTCAATGCTCAGATAACTTTCAAATTAAATAATCCACTCCCCAAAATAATTTAGCATGTGTGATAAAAATTACTACCCCAAGTACTTCACAAATAAGCAATGCTACTATTAATTTTGCTTTTATAGGGAATAGTTTACTTTATACCTTGTCCACCGATCACATTAAAATAAGTCATTGTTGGGTGGACATTCCCTGATGTTACACTAAGTATCTATAAATTCCACTTTACCAGTTAAGAACAAAGTGTGATAAACACTCTCAAATCCTTAAAGGTCTTCCTAAACCAAAAAATCAAACCTGTTGCCATCTAGTCAATTCCGACTCACAGTGACCTTATAGGACAGAGTAGAACAGCTCCATAGGGTTTCCAAGGCTCTTTGTGGAAGCAGACTGCCACATCTTTCTCGCAGAGCAGATAGTGGGTTTGAACCACTGACCTTTCAGTTAGCAGGCAAGCACTTAACCACTGTGCCACCGTGGCTCCTAAAGATCTTCCTAGAAAACATAAACGTACTTACCAAATGACACTGTGCTTTCCTTTACCGTATGTGACCTCTCCGTTATCTGTTGAAGCATCTCTGTCAGACTCATACACTCATAAATACTTCTCATACAAGTGCTTAGGCAGTTTTTACGAACTAGAAGAGCAATAGCCATGCATTCTACTGCCCACAATCCTTTGGCCACACTTTTTAGTTATTATAGCTTTATCCTATCTCATCTCACAATGAGTATTTTTTAAATGTTATCGAGGTCATATCTGACACTGTGTCAATTCATTAATTAGTGGATATTTTGAAGATGACTATTGGTATATGAGCATACCATTGGGTATACTCTAGAGCAGCACTATCCAGTAGAACTCTCTGTAATGATGAAAAGGTTATAAATCTTATGTTGTTATATAGTTTCTGTCAAATCAGCTCTGACTCATGGCAACCTTCTGTATAACGGAACAAAATGTTGCCTAATCCTGTGCCATCTTCATGATCGTTGGTACGCTGGAGTCCATTGTTTCAGCTATTGTGTCAGTCCATCTCACTGAGGGTTTCCCTCATGTCCACTGATCCTCTATCAACCATGATGCCCTTTTCAAGTGATTGGTCTTTCCTGATGACATGCCCAAAGTAAGCGAGCCAAAGTCTCACCATCTCCCTTCTAAAGAACATTCTGGGTGTATTTCTCCTAAGACTGACTTGTTCTACATATCTGTACTATCCAGCATAGAAGCCACTAGCTCTGTGAGCACTTGAAATGTGGCTAATGTAACTGAGGAACTGAACTTTTAATTTAATTTTATTTTACTTTAAATAGTCACTTGAGTCTGTATTCATGCAGATCTAGAGCAATCATACATAATAACGATTCTAATGATGAAGAAAATGATAATAAAAGGGGTCATTTACTGAGCGTTTACTGGGGACCAGACATTTGCCTAAGCCTTTTTTATATACATTGTGTAATTTACTTCTCATAGCAATTCTACCTGGTAGGTACAATTATTATTCTTCCCATTTTTCAGTTGAGAAAACTGAAGTCACACAGCTAGTAAAACATGGAGCAAAGCTTCAAACCCAGCTCTGCCTCCAGAGCACAAAGCAGAAGCGTCTTCTCTCCCACAACGATATCTATTGGTCATGTATATGTTCATTTTTTAATTTTTAATTTAAATGGAGAGAAAAAAGAGCTGTATAAGAGACTTGAGAATAAATGACTTTTTCTCTATTGTTTAAAAAAATCTCCTCCACTTAGTGGCCAAGACTGGCCTCCAAAGAAAGGAAACTTCTAGGCCAGAGAATTCCTTCCAGTTCTAAAAACAAATGTCTCTGTGATTTCAATAAAAGATTTGGTATCCAGAGATGAACTAGAATTCAAATTGTATTTATGGTTTGGAGAATCGCTGCCCACTTGAGGATACGATAGTGTTTTACGTTTACTGAAGATTCACTCCTGCCTGCTTCTGAGAGGATTTGAGGGGGCTTACAGGTTAGACTGTGCTTAAGACATATAAGGATCATAAAAAGTAGAGATCATTGGGGGCGGCGGGCGGGGGAAATGACAGAATAAAGAAGTTTTTAAGCACTCAAGTTCTGAGACAGAGGATTGGCTAAAGCATCCCAGCTAAGGCAAAAAATTAAAATAATGAACTAATTAATAAAAATGTAGGGGCTTTCAACAGTACACAGAATCTGTTATTCTCTGTTTATTTCCTGACAATCAAAGTGGTATGCAGGCTTCACTAAAGATACAGAATGCTCAAGTTATTTCCTTCTTTCACCTCCTTCATAAAAGCAGACATATATAAGCAAAATATAACTCAGTAAAGGTAATTCTCTGAGCAGCAGAAGTCATGTTACCTGGCCCTCTGCTTTCAGTAGCGTGCCCCTTAGCCCATCCAGCACTCAGACTCAACTCACCTGCCTGCTCCCCTCTGAACAGCCCTTTATGTCCCTTGTTGCTGCTGACCATTCAGACTCTTTCCCAGGACTAGGGGTATGAGTGTGCCTCCTCCACTATGAGAACAAGAGAAGAGGAGATAAGAAACGGGGCCACTTGGCTCTTCAAGCATACTCTTTCATGCCAACGTGGGAGCTTACAAGCGGAGAATTGCCTACTGTCCTTTACTTGCAATTGAGCTGAATTTGTGTGTGTGTCAGAAGTTTCATCAACTGTTTTATATTTGTTTATGGGTTGTGCCTCCTTATATACTTTCACCTCTCTATTTGGAGAAGAGACATAATCACAAAATAATACATACACACCACACATACTTTTTCAACTTTGAAATGGTAACTCTCATGAGGACTTTCTAAGGAGAGGTGCTTTGTCTTCGTCAGGGCAGACAGTAGCCTCTCACCCTTCAGTGCACAGCTGCCTCTAACCCAACTTTTTCCTTACTACATTCCTTGGGCTGCTGGTGGTGGAACAATTAGGACAAAGGGGTGCAAAGCCTTTGACAATTTTAATGCTCCTCCAATTCCATAGGAAGATAAAAGGAAAAGTTTATCTCTAACTTGTATGCTTATTATGTGTTACCAACCAGCTGCCATCAAGCCTATTTGGACTTAAGGTGACCCCATGTGTCTCAGAGTAGAACTGTGCTCCACAGAGTTTTTAATGGCTGAATTTTTAGAAGTAGATCACCAGGACTTTCTTCCAAGGCACCTCTGGGTGGACTCAAACCTCTAACTTTTCAGTTAGCAGCCGAGCACGTTAACCATTTGCACCACCCAGGGACTCCTCAGTAAAGGCTACCGAATAGCTAATGTGCTCCCCAAAACAAGTCTCACAGTTCCTAATCCCATCACTTTAGCTGGTCACCTAAATGTTGTTAAGAACTTATGTTCATCTTTTTCATTTTCATGGAAACAAAAGTTTTCGTCTCTGGTCCAGAATTCTCTTCTTCCTTTTGTCTAGGGGGTACTTTAAATGAACTGCTGCTACTTTTCCAGCACTACTAAACTCCAGGTTGACAACTGGGTTAATAATTTTATTCAGCAGCACGGTACTCCAAAGGACAATAGGAAAAGACACCTAGAAGAAATCATGTAACCGCTCTATGAAGCCGCGAACAGTCTCAGCTCCCCTCCAGCCGAAGCCTTGGCCTGATCACAGAAGTCAGCCTGGGGGTGTCATTCCGAACCTAAACTACAGTGCATCTACTTAGCACTGTGCTCCATTACATCGATCGATCGATCTATATTTTAATGAGATTCCTGGAAGATATCATTTCTTTAGGGGGTTCATTTTGAACAATAATGAAGAATTATGTTGAAAAAGAAATTTCAACCAAACTATAAGTAAAGTTGGTCAACAAATAAGCAGAAGAATAAGCATTTCTAAACTGCAACTTGCCCCAGAGAACTATATCCACTAGAATTTTTCTTTCTAAAGAAACTGAGTTGAATGCTCTTTGGATTTTATCAGCAGCAAGATACACAGGAAGAATGTCTCAGAAGCTCTTTATGAAGTTATACAAAGAACCTTTTTTTTGGCATTTCATGGTTGGCAGCTTAAGATGATTTTTTTTATTTTTAAGGAAAAGGTTTCTTAGTTCTTCTGACATGTTGCTAACAGGTACCACAGATCTCAGTAATTACAGCAGATAAATCCTGATGAGACAGTTGAGAAGATTACAGCCTAAGAATATCAGAAAATAAAAGGAAAAACACTCCCACTGGGTTATGCCCTTTTTATCTAATGCAATGTGGCCTAAAGAGATTACAGACCTCTCTTCACAGGCTCCCTCTTGACTGCCAAAGCAGCAGACCCACCTACCATGACAACCTTTTGACTTCATTAACTCTGATGGCATTCGCCTTGTTCTCATATAGTGGCTCAGAGCCTCAGAGCATTTCCCCTTGCATTATCTCAGAAATTGAGGAGAACGTGAATTGGTTAAATCCACTCATAATCCAGGAATTTTATTTTACTTAAAGGCTTCTGTCTCTTCCTTCACCTGCTAACAGGTTCTAAAATAGACAAAGCTCAATCTCACCTCTTTGGCTTTGTTTTCCCACATTTGGAAGTGAACAGAGATTAGCAAACTTTTTCTGTAAAAGACCAGACAGTGAATATTTTAGGCTCTGTGGGCCAAAGGTCTCTGTCAAAACTACTCAGCTTTGAAGCTGTAGCACAAAAGCAGCCATAGACAATAAATGAATGAGCATAGCGGTGTTCAAATAACACTTTCGTTACACAAAAATATTCCTGGAAGTCTTCTTAAAACCAAACAATAGTTTAACTTAACTAATAAAGAATGTCTGCCTTGAGCATGGTGCTCTTTTAAGAACTATCTACATGAAATCAAACAGACAACAGCAACTCAAAGATTAGACAGGAAACTTACAAGGCAGTGAGTTTCTGTTAATGGGGAGGAACAATTCGGGAAAGGAGAGTGAGAATGGTTGCACACCTTGAAGCATGTAAACAATGTCACTGAACTGCACACGTAGAAATTGGCGAGTTTGTATACGTTCTGCTGTGTATATTCTCAACAACAAAAAATAATTGTTAAAAAAACTTTATTTACAGACACTGAAGTTTGAAGTTCATATAATTTTCATGTGCCATGAAATATCCTTCTTTTGATTTGTTTTTCAGACATTTGAAAATGTGAAAACCATCCTTAGCCCAGGAGCCATACAAAAGCTAGTACTGGGCTGGATTTAGCCCTCGGTCATAGTCTGTGGACCCTCACCTTAAACAAATCTCAAAACATTTGATAAGTCAGTATAAACAAGAGCTAGAACCTTCCACTGGAATGGCTTGTGGAATCCTATAAGAAGACAATCTTCCAGCTTACAAATAGAAAAAACAATATGCCCTTTCGGTACATATGTTTAAAAATTCACCACATATGTTAGAATCTCATTTCATATGTGCCATGAAATTCAAACCCAATAAAGTAATCTTGATTTCTTTAAGCTCTTATCTTATGGCATTTTCCTGAAAATCGGGAAATTTGAAAATATTAAATATTACTTTTACATATTTACATATTTCATTAAATATGAAGTCAATTTAAATATGAGTATTAAATATTTAAAATTAGGAAATCTAAATATAGTATTTTTATTCTTAACTGGCTATTGAAAGTGGTTAAATATGAAGAGAGGTGCTAGTGGGTAGCACTCCTACACATTCTCCATCTGTATTTCATTTAATCCTCACAGCAGCCCTATAAGGCTGATTACTGTTAACCTCATTTACAGTGGAGGAAACTGAGGCACAGTACTAATGAATGGTGAAGCCAGGATCCAAACCCAGGCAGTCTAGCTCCAAAGTCAGCATTGTCAACCGTCCAACAATAACGACATAACGCCAGGTGGATTAGATAGCCATTTATCTTCGACTTTGAATCAGCAATCTCTTAGGATTTAACTGACTTCTCATTTCTTTATGTATTTATATTTTACTTTTACTGGCACGTGAGTACTTTTTTTTTTAACTGTGCTTTAAGTAAAAGTTTACAGTTCAAGCTAGTTTCTCATACAAAACTTTATACAAACACTGTTACGTGACCCTAGTCGCACTCCCCATACTGTGACAGCACACTTCTTTCCACCCTGGATTTCCCCGTGTCCATTCAACCAGCTCCTGTCCCTTTCTGCCTTCTCATCTCACCTCCAGACAGGAGCTGCCCATTTAGTCTCATGTATCTACTTGAGCTAAGAAGCACACTCCTCACAAGTATCATTTTATGTCTTATAGTCCAGTCTAATCTTTATCTGAAGAGTTGGTTTCGGGAATGGTTTCAGTTCTGGGCTAACAGAGAGTCTAGGGGCTATGTTTCCAGGCCCCCCCCCCTCCCCCCAGTCTCAGTCAGACCATTAAGTCTGGTCTTTTTACTAGAATTTGAGTTCTGCACCCCACTCTTCTCCTGCTCCATCAGGGACTCTCTGTTGCGTTCCCTGTCAGGGCAGTCATTGGTGGTAACCGGGCACTACACAGTTCTTCTGGTCTCAGGCTGATGGAGTCTCTGGTTTATGTGGCCCTTTTGTCTCTTGGGCTAATATTTTCCTTATGTCTTTGGTGTTCTTCATTCTCCTTTGCTCCAGGTGGGTTGGGACCAACTGATGCATCTTAGATGGCCACTCACTAGCTTTTAAGACCATAGATGCCACTCACCAAAGTAGGATGCAGAACATTTTCTTAATAAACTTTGTTATACCAGTTGACCTAGATGTCCCCTGAAACCATGGTCCCTAGACCCCTGCCCCCTGCTACTCTGTCCCTGGAAGTGTTTGGTTGTATTCAGGAAAGTTCTTAGCTTTTGGTTTAGTCCAGTTGTGCTGACTTACCCTGTAGTGTGTGTTGTCCTTCCCTGCACTTAAGATAATTCTTATCTACTATATATTTAGTGAATACCCGTCTCCCTCCCTCCCCACCCTCGTAACCATCAAAGAATGTTTTCTTCTGTGTTTAAACCTTTTCTTGAATTCTTAAAATACTCGTCTTATTTGTCCTTTTGCGACTGACTAATTTGACTCAGCATAATGCCTTTCAGATTCATCCATGTTATGAGATGTTTCATGAATTCATCGTTAGTCTTTATCGTATTCCATTGTGTGAATATCCATAATGGATATACCATAATTTGTTTATCCATTCATCCGTTGATGGGCACCTAGGTTGTTTCCATCTTTTTGCTATTGTGAACAGTGCCTCAATGAACATGGGCGTGCATATGTCTATTCCTGTGACGGCTCTTATTTCTCTATGATATATTTCAAGGAGTGGGTTTGCTGGACCGTGTAGTACTTCTATTTCTAGCTTTCTAAAGAAATGCCAAATCAATTTCCAAAGTGGTTGTGCCATTTTACATTCCTACCAACAGTATATAAATGTTCCAATCTTTCCACAACCTCTCCAACATTTATTATTTGGTGTTTTTGGACTGATGGTAGCCTTGTTGGAGTGAGATGGTATCTCATTGTAGTTTTGATTTGCATTTCTCTAATGGCTAATGGTTGTGAGCTTTTCCTCACTTATCTGATAGCCACCTAAATGTCTTCTTTGGTGAAGTGCCTGTTCATATCCTTTGCCCATTTTTTAATTATTTTTCTTTTTGTTGTTGAGGTTTTGCAGTATATTGTAGATTTTAGAGATCAGACCCTAATCAGATTTGTTGTAGCCAAAAATTTATTCCCAGTCTGTAGGTTGTCTTTTGACTCTTTTGGTGAAGTCTTTTGATGAGCATAAGTGTTTGATTTTTAGGAGCTCCCAGTTACCTAGTTTCTCTTCTGGTGTTTGTGCATTGTTACTTATGGTTCATATTCTGTTTATGCCATGTATTAGGGCTCTAGCATTATCCCTATTTTTTCTTCCATGATCTTTATCATTTTAGATTTTATATTTAGGCCTTTGGTCCATTTTGAGTTAGTTTTTGTTCATGGTGTAAGGTATGGTTCTTGTTTCAGTTTTTTGCAGATGGATATCCAGTTATGCCAATACCATTTGTTAAAGTCCATTTTCCTCATTTAATGGACTTTGGCCTTTGTCAAATATTAGCTGCTCATAGGTGGATGAATTTACACCTGGATTCTCAATTCTGTTCCATTGGTCTATGTATCTGTTGCTGTACCAGTACCAGGCTGTTTTGACTACCATGGCGGTATAATAGTTTCTAAAATCAGGTAGTGTGAGGTCTCTGACTTTGTTCTTCTTCTTGAGGAATGCTTTACTTATTAGGGGCCCCTTCCCTTTCCATATGAAGTTCGTAATTTGTTTCTCCATCTCATTAAAAAATGCCGGCGGAATTTGGATCAGAATTGCATTGTATCTGTAGATCGCTTTGGGTAGAATTGACATTTTCACAATGTTGAGCCTACTTATCCATAAGCAAGGTATGTTTTTCCACTTATGCAGGTCTCTTTTGGTTTCTTGCAGTAGTGCCTTGTAGTTTTCATTGTATAGATCTTCTACATCTCTGGTTAGATTTATTCCTAAGTATTTTATCTTGTTGGGGGATACTGTAAATGGTATTGATTTGGTGATTTCCTCTTCAAAGTTCTCTTTGTGGTGTAGAGGAATCCAACTGATTTTTGTATGTTTATCTTGTATCCTGATACTTTGCTAAAATCTTCTATTTTTTTTTATAGTTTTCTTGTTGATTCTTTGGGGTTTTCTGTGTATAAGATCATATCATCTGCAAATGGAGATACTTTGACTTCTTCCTTACCAATTTGGATGCCCTTTATTTCCTTTTCTAGCCTAATTGCTCTGGCTAGGACCTCCAGTACAATGTTGAATAAGAGTGGTGATAAACGGCATCCTTGTCTGGTTTCTGTGCTCAAGAGGAATGCTTTCAGACTCTCTCCATTTAGGATGATGTTGGCTGCTGGCTTTGTATAAATGCCTTTTATTATGTTGAGGAATTTCCCTTCTATTCCTATTTTGCTGAGAGTTTTTATCATGAATGGGTGTTGGACTTTGTCAAATGCCTTTTCTGCATTGATTGATAAGATCATGTGGCTCTTGTCTTTTGTTTTATTTACATGATCAATTACGCTGATTGTTTTTCTAATGTTGAACTATTGCATACCTGGTATAAATCCCACTTGGTTATGGTGAATTATTTTTTTGATATATTATTGAATTCTATTGGCTAGAATTTTGTTGAGGATTTTTACATCTATGTGCATGAGGGATATTTGTCTGTAATTTTCTTTTTTTGTGGTATCTTTAACTGGTTTTGGTGTCAGGGTTATGGTGGCTTCATAGAATGAGTTTAGGAGTATTCCATCTTTTTCTCTACTCTGAAATACCTTTAGTAATAGCGGTGTTAACTCTTCCTTGAAAGTTTGGTAGAATTCTCCAGTGAAGCCATCTGGGCCAGGGCTTTTTTGTTGTTGTTGTTGGGAGATTTTTAATTACCTTTTCAATCTCTTCTTTTGTTATACGTTTATTTAGTTGTTCTACCTGTTTGTGTTAGTTTAGGCAGGTAGTGTGTTTCTAGAAACTTGTCCATTTCCTTTAGGTTTTCAAATTTGTTAGAGTATTCTGTTTTCCATAGTATTCTGTTATGACACTATTATTTCAGCTGGGTCTGTTGTGATATCGCCCATCTCATTTCTTATCCAGGTTATTTGCTTCTTCTCCTGTTTTTCTGTTGTCAGTTTGGCCAATGGTTTATCAATTTTGTTGACTCTTTTCAAAGAACCAGCTTTTGGTCTTGTTAACTCTTTCATTTGTTTTTCTATTCTCTATTTCATTCAATTCTGCTCTAATTTTTATTATTTGCTTTCTTCTAGTGCCCGAGGGCTACTTTTGCTGCTCTCTCTCTACTTATTCAAGCTGTTGGGTTAATGTTTTCATTTTGGCCCTTTCTTCTTTTTGGATGTGTGCATTTATTGCTATAAATTGACCTCTGTGCATTCTTTTTACTGTGTCCCAAAGTTTCGGGTAGGATGTGTTTTCATTCTCATTTGAGTCTAGGAATTTCTTTATTCTGTCTTTAATTTCTTCTATAATCCAGTAGTTTTTGAGCAAGGTGTTGTTCAGTTTCCATGTGTTTGATTTTTTTTCCTTGCTTTTTCTATAATTGATTTCTACTTTTATAGCTTTATGGTCAGAAAAAGATGCTTTGCAATATCATGAATACTTATTTTTTTTTAAAAGACTCTCAGTCTTAAAGTTGTAGGTTCACCAGTTAAGGTAAAAGATGTGTACGGACCTCACCGCAATCATTCTCAAAAGATTAACTCTTTATTCATGTACAAATTGTATCATTCCCCCACTTCCATCAGTATGTGACTCTTATACAATCTGAGATTCTTTAATATCTCTCTAAATTATGAGAACATGTTAACTGTAATTTTCTCACTGATCTTCATGGCACCCTTGCAGGTATAGGACTATGGCATTACAGTGGTCACATCTTTCATTCAGTCATTCATTTATTCACACATTCACTTAGCAACACGTTCACTGAACATGCTAGCCACGTGAAAGCCATTGCCCCAGGGGCAGGAATGTTAAAAAAATAAATAATGTCCCTCAGACCCATTGGATTGGAAAACAAATTAAAATTCACTAATGATAAGTTGTAGAACAAAAAGAATTCTCTTACACTGCTGGTGGGCATACAAACATACAACTGCTGTAGGAATCAGTGTGTCCGTGTTCGGTAAAGGTGACAGTGCACTCATTCTATGACCCAGCCCCAGAAGAACAACTGTGTAGGGCTGCATAACCAGACCCATTGAGAATTGTTGCTGAGTTGACAAAAACGATTGCCAAGTTTATTAAGAAAGACTGCACTTAATGAGATAGTTACAAAACTATTTCAAATCATTCAAGAAACAGAGACTTAAGTGACATTCACAATACACCAAAAAAGCCAACAGAACCACGTTTGAGACGCTTGGACCCCATGGACTCCCCAGACAGTAGCAGCAGCTGTTCAAGCTTATTGGCTGCCCTGGGGGCGAATTAACCGATAAACATGGTACACGCAGGCTTAACTGTATTTACTTGTTAATCTGTGATGAGCAGTTTCACATGGGTTTCACCACGTCTTTGACATAGTGGGGGACAGGTGAAAGTATGCACTGCAGATTGGTGGGAAGGCACAACTGGGCTCGTGTGTATGCTGCTTATTGGATAATCTAGCCCTGGCACTGCCCACAAATGGCCTGCAATTCCCACTCCAGAGGAACATGGCAGCATTAATGATGTAAAGAGAAGAAAGTGCCAAAAATGGAATCTGTGCATAGTAAACACTTGAGAAGCATTACCTACTATTAAAGATATAAAAATGTATATTTCATTTTTTGTGACTTGCTAAGACAAATGCCTGCATTTTTCCTTCCTGACACTTCTACCCTGTATCTGGTGGTACCAAACACACCCTTTTGATAGAACCAGAAAATATCATTGAGCAATCAGTCAATTTGTTCTTTTTCCACCAAATTAACAAACTGTGAGAATTCATCCATCAGTCACATGGTGTGTGGACTATAGTCTTAAGCACACAACATACCACTGTTAATATAACAAAAGTAAACTAAAATGCAATTGCTCCTTCTTTAGCTTTCTTTTTATTTCCTATTGGATCTTGGTGAACCAAACTGTTATTAAACCAAAAATCAAACCCATTGCCATCGAGTTGATTCCAACTCATAGCGACCCTATAGGACAGGGTAGAACTGCCCCATAGAGTTTCCAGGGAGCGCCTGGTAGATTTGAACTGCTAACCTTTGGGTTAGAAGCTGTAGCACTTAACCACTACACCACCAGGGTTTCCAAACTCTTATTAGAGTCTTCTTTTTCCCACCACTGGTTGTTGTAGATTAAAAGAGCATCCTTTAAACTCAGTACAATGACAAGCGAACAGTAGTTGTGGTTGTTGTCATTAGCTGCTATGAAGTCGATTCTGACTCATGCCAACCCCATGTGTGCTCAGTAGAACTCCACTCCATAGGGTTTTCAAGGCTGTGACCTTTGATCACCAGGCCTGTCTTCTGAGGTGCCTCTGGGTGGGTTTGAACCACCAACCTCTCAGTTAACAGTTGAGCACTTAACCATTTGCATCACCAAGGGACTCACCCAAACAAACAGTAGACACAGGAAAAACACTCAGAGGTGAGTTTGTTAACATCTTTATCTTTTCGAGACAGGCTAATAATGAAGAACATACATTTTTGGAGGGTAATTTCGTATAATTTTCCAAGAGGTCAGTCTGCCAAATACATTTTTAAAGCCTTAACAGTTTGCATAGCATTTAACTAAGCAACTCTACTTCTTGGAAATTATCCAAAAGAAAATAATATCATAGTCTGTGAAAAGATTTAGCTGCATTATTTACTTTCTAAATTTCCACCAAGAATTCATATAACTTATCTAGTAAGAACAATGGGGCCTATGTTTGTTTTAAGTGCCATTTGAGCTTTGGGGTGAATCAGTCCTGAGTCAGAACTCTGAGGCTGCCCTCTTCATAGCTACAAGACCTTGAGGAAGTCACCTGATTTCTTGGAGTCCGAGCTTTGCAATTTGCCAGATGGGGATAATACATACCTCCATCATGGGGTATTTTGTGCCAATCAAGAGATAACAGTTATTATATAGCCTGACACACCTACGTTTCACCTTCAATAAATGCAGTAAGTGTATTTTTGAAAGAATGAATGGATGAGTGAATGAACAACTGAACAAAAATCCCAGGGGCTCTGCATGGGGCTGGTCATGGTGAGAAGGCCAGGCTGCTCCATGGACTAGAGCCTTAGCCAAGTCTTGCATCTTGCCACAAGCATATTTCCTGAGCTGACAGAAACCACAAAGAAGCTATGGCTCCTTATCCTGCCTCCTGTCCTACCAAAGACCTGTTCTTTTGTCCCACACTGGCTTGTGAGACTTAAGACTCTTCAGAGGAAAAAAGCCTAGTACTGAGCACCTACTGTGTGCCAGGTACTCAGCAAGTGCCTGGGCATACCTCAGTACTTGTAATCAATGTGATTCTCATGGAGCAACACTTCATTCTACTTCCTAAATATTAGATGAAGACAGGATTTATGTCATTGACTATTCATGCTTAGAAACAATTCTGCAGGCTATGAAGCCATCATTTCAAGTGCTTGTTTTATTTTTGAGATACAAACTCTGAATTTATGAAGAGAGAAAGGAAACAGGATGTGACAGTAATCTCTGTAAAGATTTCACCAAAAGCCCTGACAACTGTACTTCAAAGATTAATACAACACCTAGAATAACTCTTAATGTGACCTACAAAACCCTTTGTGATCTGTCCCTGTTTACTCCTTTAGCCTCATTTATGGGTATCCCATAGCATAAAAAAAACCAAACCCACTGCCATCGAGTCAATTCCGACTCATAGTGACCCTATAGGACAAAGTAGAACTGCCCCATAGGGTTTCCAAGGAGCACCTGTTGGATTTGAACTGCCGACCTTTTGGTTAGCAGCCAAACTCTTAACTGCTACACCACCAGGGTTTCCACCCCATAGCATAGGCATAAGCAAAAAGTCTTTAACTTCTTTAGTCCTCCTGGCTCTCTCTTGCCTCTGGGCCTTTGCATGTACTGTTCCTTCTGCCTGGAACACTCTCTCTCCTACTTGGTTAGTGCCTACTTTCAAGCCCCAGCTACTGCTGGTTCTTAAGCTTCTTGATTACCAATGTTGGCATTTTTGAAGCTACCCTGTGCTGGGCACCATGCCAAGTACTTTTTATGTATTATCTCATTGATTCCTTACAACAAACCTATGAGGGGGAGTGTCATGGGGTTGACAGAGATTGAAAACTAACAGGAAGTGACCATCATTCACAGGCAGAAGTTACAAATTGTCTCAGAGAGCAAAGGACATAAGCACTTAACAGAACAAAGATGGTTTGCAGAGCAGGAGTCTCAGCAGCATGCCACCTGGTCATCAGGGTCCATGAAAGCACCCTCCTGCCCTTGATACCACCACGTAGAAGTGAGGATCCCATCTGCCCCCAGTTTCTCCACCTAGGCCCTTCCTAAGGGAGGTCTGTAGACCTTTATGATATTTCTCACTATTCCCTGCTGATCTGGTACAGTCAGAGTATATCTTGCCCTGAAAATATTTATCAATGAGCTTGATCCCTCAGATTTTGGAACAAGCTCAGCGAAAGGTGCTGGTTGAATGTAAGACCAATCCCAGGTGTCCTCGAGACCTAACCATCTGCAGTAGCCAGCCTCTAAGATCCCTGCCTCCTAGTATTCACACCCTTGTGTAGTCCTCTCCGACACTGCATCAGGGTTGATCCCCATTCTTCTGTGTGACCAATAAAATAAGGCAGAAATGATGGTATGTTACTTATGAGATTAGATTATAGAAAACTGCAGCTTCCGTCTAGGTTTCTCAAGTCTCTTGAATCCCTCATTCTGGGGGAAGCCATATCATGAGTGGCCTTATGGAGAAGCCCACAGGGTGAGGAAATAAATCCTCCTGACAATATTTGTATAAGTGAACTTGGAAGTGGATCCTCCAGTACCTGCTAAGTCTTTGATTGAAGGCCCAGACCACAGCTTTACTGCAACCTTGTGAGAGAACTTGAGCCAGAACCACCCAGCTAAGCCATTCCTGGATGTCTGACCCTCAGAAACTGTGTGAGATAACAAATGTTTGCTGTTTTGAGCTTCTAACTTTTGGTATTATTTGTTACACAGCAATGGATAACTAATATACCATCCCAAGTAGAACAAGTCTTGAGACCTCAGTATTTATTACTCTTAGACCCATTTTATGCATAATAAGAGTGAGGTACAAAGAAGTTAAGTAACTTTCCCAAGCACTACTCAACTAAGAAGGGGTAAAACCAGGATTTGAACATAGATTTGGCTGAGTCCACAGCCAGTGCTTTAAAACCACTGTACTCTATGCTGCTTTGACTTCCTCCCTGATGATCACTAAGTCTGGATTAGAAGCCCTGCCTAGATGCTACCATAGCATTCCATATTTCCCCTATCATAGATGATATTTATCACATCATATTTAAATTTTCTGTTTAAGAGTTTGCCTTCTCCCACTAGGTAGTAAATTCCTGGAGAGCAAGAACCTGTCTATCTTCATTCATTCATTTGACAAATGTGTATTGAGAGCCCACACGGTGCTGGGCACTGGGAATACAATGGCGAACAGACAAGACTCCACCCTCAGACAGCTTAGGGTCTAGTGGAGGAGACAGGCATCTATCAAATAAAAATTGCAACTGCAAAAAGCTACACCGGGGCTGTGGGAAGCATTTGACCTGATCAGGAACGTGCAAAGACACTGTCCTGAGATGTGGTCACTTAGCGCCAGGCTGAAGTGTGAGCTTGCTCAGTTATCCAGGGAACGGGAGGAGAAGCCTTCTGGCAGAGAGAACCACCCATTCCGAGTTCCCAAAGGAAGAATGCCACGTTTGGCAAACTGAAAGGAGCCCAGAGGGAGCGAGCACGGAGACCCCGGGTGAGGAGCCTGAAGGGAGAAGAAGCTAGAGAAGCGGATGGGGGCCAGACCATGCATCATGGCCCTGCAGACCCTGTCCAGGAGCCTCAATTTCCTCTAAATGCGATGGAAACGGCCAGGGGCAGGAGTGTGGGAGTAACTAAAGCATACTTGTAGTTTAAAATAATCATTCTGGCTTCATCAAAGGGACAGCCTGGAAGAAGACTGGAGTGGAGGTGGGCAGGTCATTAGGAGGCTGTGCAGTAGCCAGCTGAGAAATGACAGGAATTTGTTTCTGTTGGATCCCCAATGCCTCGCACAGTGTCTTGAAGGTCATCAGCATCCAATATATTTTTGCTGAAATGAAATATTTCTAGAAATGAGTGAAGGGTAACCTGCTGCGAGTAGAAGGGAGAACAGCACATAAGGGCTTCGAGACCTTTGGTGTCTCAGGTCAGAGGAGTCTTCTCAGCCTCAAAGGACAAGAAAAAGCACAGTTCAAAGCACTGACAGGTGGAAAAGCCTAATTAAGCCTGCCTAATATAACAAGTCAGCTCTGGTATATCAATTTCTTCTTCCAAAAGTTATTATACGTAAGTCATCCCTATGGATTATACCTAAAATAGGAAACAAATAAGGGTTGTCTGGGACATAAGACATAGCTTGGGCGACATTTGAGCCAGGCTAAATTCCCACGACCATCTGCCACTTGGTCAAGACCACCCCAGATAAAACAAAACATGAAACCCTGTGGTGCCGGGCAGCACTACAGTTTATGTAATTTTCTAGCTATTTTGCTAATTTTATCTAAAACACAGCAAAATGAAATGGGAAAAGAAGCTTCAGAAGCTTTCATTTTATAATGCTTTAGCCCCTTAAAAGTTAACATCCCACAATCATATATGTATGAAAAATAAATTACTTGTTATTTAAAATCCCTACTTCCTTCAAAAAGAGCCCTGGTGGCACAGTGGTTAAGCACTTGGCTGCTGACTGAATGGTGGTGGTTCGAACCCATCAACTGCTCCAAGGGAGAAAGTTGTGGCAATCTGCTCCCATAAAGATTACAGACTAGGAAACCCTGTGGAGCAGTTCTACTCTGTCTTATAGGGTCGCTATGATTTGGAATTGACTTGATGGCAACGGGTTTGGTTTTTGGTTTTACTACCTTCAGTGGATAATGAGTTTTGACACCTGGAGGGTCCCTTGTTTGCTGAGCAGTATGAGTTTAAAGGACTCTGGATTAAGCAAACCTGCCTTGCGTAAGAAAAAAGAAAAGATTGAGAGATGGGGAAGATCTAGAAGGGGAGGGAGAGGTGGTAGAAACAATAGGAAGAGAGCCAGTTGCTGATAATCTAAAATGAGAAACTGAAGTGAAATGTCTAATGGAGATTTTTTTGAGTGGAAAAAACCTATAGCGTTTGTGATATAACTCTCCCCTCCCCCAACTCCATCATGAAATCTTCAGTAAAGGGGATTATGTGGAGGGAATGCAAACAAGTGCTAAATCCAGCTACCTGAGTGACAAGAGGCAAAACAGAGATTGCCCTGAGACAGCAGCAATATGGGTTATTTTTTACTAAAAAGGAACAGTGAATTATCTGATTGGTATGGGGAGTGGTTGCCTAGCTTGCTCCACCTCTCTCCTCTCCACAAACTTGCCTGTCTACAGAGTATATGCGTTCTCTTCTGTCCTTCTGCCCTTGAGATGGAGAAATTCCAGTGTCTAGCATGGTGCTTGGCTGATTTGGAAGGCATTGGTGGTTCAGTGGTAGAATTCTTCCCTTTTATGTAGGAGACTCGGGTTGAATTCCTGGACGATGCACCTCATGCATAGCCACCATCAGTCTGTCAGTGGAGGCTTGTGTGTTGCTATGATGCTGAACAGCTTTCAGCAGAGTTTCCATCTAAGACAACTAGGAAGAAAGGTCTGGCAATCTACTTCTGAAAATCAGCCAGTGAAAACCCTACGAATGACAGCTGTCCGATCCCCAGCCCATCATGGGAATGGCACAGGACCGGGTAGCATTTCATTCAGTTATGCATGGGGTTGCCATGAATCAGGGGCTGACTTGTTGGCCACTAACAAAAACAACATCAGCAAATCCACTTGGCCTCATGTCTAAAATCACATTCTCAAATCTAGTTTTCATCAGCAATAAAGCTGATATTGATATATATATATATATATATATATGTATATATATGGACACCTGTTTGGCTCCTGTGTTTCTTTCCTAATTAGTTCTAAACTCAGGCAGGAAAGGAGAGTGTTATTTATAAAATCACTTAATTTATGATCTCAGCATCTATAATAAGCACACCCAAGTTTTGCAAGAATACACAACTAGGTGCTTAATAGAAGTTGTCTCTGGGTAAGTCTATTTTCTGGTTTTCCTGTTAGAAACATGTCTTGCTAAAACTCTCAGACTGTGGCCTCTACTAAAAATAACTCAGTTTCATTTTACATTTCCACCTGTCTTCAAGAGCTAGGATTTAAATTCAAGCCTGTGTTCCTCCTCAGCACAAGTTCTTTTACTACATCACCATCAATTGCCTCTACCCTGATCTACTACTCTTCCCAGTTGTGGTTAAAAGTACTTCTTTTGATTCCACACCCTCTGCATTGATCTCTCAGACCCATCTAACATACACTGTCTCCTTCTCTTTCATCACTTCTCGATGGTAAAGTATTAAGGGAAAAATATTTTTTTAATAATAATAATAACCTACTTATATTCAGG
>NW_004443945.1:15955180-15984970 GCF_000243295.1 Trichechus manatus latirostris | reverse complement strand
GGATTTTCTTGTAGATTATGGAGATTAGACCTTTGTCTGATTTGTACTGTCCAAAAATTTTTTCCCAGTCTGTAGGTTCTCTTTTGACTCTAAAATGTGAGATTTTAATACAATAAAACATTTGATCGAGATTGGATTGGAAGAGTCTGTGGAAGTTATAGCCAACTTGAAGTCCATTTTGCACATGATAGATATTCAGTAAATATTTGCTGATGACCACTTGGAAATGCATTCGAGAACATACTAGAGAAGATGATTTCGCTGAGAGAATTACATTTTAGGGACTTTAAGACAGCCAGAAAAGTCTCCTTTCATGATATGCCATCTTTAACTAGGAAAGCAGCTAAAAAGAATGAGGTCACAGGTCAAACACTGTGGTTAGAATGGAAAGTGAGCAAGGTTTACTGCTATTTCACTGCAAAAGGACATTGTGTCCATCCTGGGTATACCCCTTAGGTAATGTGGTTATAAGTTTTTTACTGTATCAATTCAATTGCTAGTTTTTATTGAAGAGCAAGTCTATTGTACCCAAACTCCTGTGATTCACAGTGGCTAACCTAATAAATTTTTAGATCAATGAATGAGACAGATAAAGAAAGTGAGAAAAACTAGAAAAAGAAGAAATGGAATTTTTCTACCTACCTACACCTGATCCTGTGGCCATCCTCCATTTTTTTCCCCACAAACAGAGGAATTACTTTTCTAAAATAGTCAACTGGATTAACTTGGTCACTAAACTTTTTTAAAATTTGCTGAGAGCATCTCTGTTCTGCTCCACCTTGCATACATTTCCATCTCTCAACAGCACTCTATCCCTCACTCATGGCTATGGAATAGTTGTACTGAGCTTATTCTTTCTAAAACAGTCTACATACTCTTATGCATCCATGCTGTCCCTGTGGTCAGCAGAATAATGGCCCCCAAAGATTCCACACCCTAATCCTCACGAAAAAAGGGACTTTGCAAACATGATTAAGGTTAAGGACTTTGAGATGGGGAGATTATCCTGGATTATTCAGGTGGGCCCAATGTAATCACATGAGTCCATAAAAGCAGAGAACCTTCCTGGCTGCAAAAGAACCAGGGAGATGGTAGCATGAGAAGGACTCTATTCACCATTGCTAGCTTTGAAGATGGAAGAAGGAACCACAAGCCAAGGAATGCAGCAGCCTCTAGTAGGTAGAAAAGTAACAGTAACGGATTCTCTCCTAGAGCATTGTAAAAATGGTGTGGCATGGTGCATCAGACCTCCTCGTCTAAATTCACAAGGCAGGAGGAGAATTATTATAGCGTCAGCAGCCCAAGGCTGACTGCTATGACGTGGAGGTCAGACTTATATCCTCTCTCCAACCTCTTAACCAATTCTGACGCCAGCCATCCCTCCTATAGCACTCTCTGCTTCTCTGCTGGGTTTGATAATTTGTGGCAATGGCCACACAGATTTACAGACAATACTCACAATTTTGTTTTTATTAGGGAAGTATCAGGTTACAATTCGGGATCAGGACCGACTCAGGATATAGTTCTTTAGTCAGGACCGCTTCTCTTCCATGCCTACAGGCAGTTATCTCCCTGGCCCTTGGCCTCTCAGCCCTTGGCCCCTCGATCCCTTGGGCCTCTTGGGCCTCTTAGGCCAACTCAGCCTCTGCCCGGCTCGGGCAAGTGTTACAAAGCTCTTTAGCTCTACCAATAAGTGCCCAGAGCCACCCCACTCCACCAGCAAGCCTCGGCCCGAAGGTACTCAGTTTTCTCACTCCATGGGCCAGGAAGTCCACTGTGACATCTTCTGCCAGTCTCTTGGTTCTGTGAGTTCTCTGCCACACTTACTGCTGCTTCTCACCACCTTGCGCCATCTCTGGTGTTACAGCTCTCTTTCTTCTGGGTCTAGGGGGCAAGACAGGGACTCTGGGTCCAAAGGATGTGCTTCACTCCTGGCTCTTCTTTCTTGGTGGTAGTGAGGTTCCCCTCCCCCTCCCCTCGCTCTGGGATTGGCTCTCTGTTTCAAGCCTAATGGAATGGCAATACTGGTCAATCCCCTCGTTAGGGTTCTATGCACCTTATTTGCACGGTCTCACATCCACAGAGGTTCCATGCACCTTATTTACACTCTTAGCAGACTGTCCAATCCCCTTGGTGGGCCACAAATTCTGTATTTGCGCAGTCCCACCCAATCATTTTGTGGGAGTCATAAAGACCATGGTTAGAAGAGCCATATTAAATAATTCGCTGCACCACAGGCCACCCCCTGGCTCTTCTAGCCATGGTTCTTTCATATTTGGAGGATAACTTCCCCCTCCCAATCATTTTACCAGTCCAAAACAGTCATTAACAATTAGTCCTTCAGCAAGGCAAAGAGTCCTCAGGGTGAGGCTACTCAGGTACCAGCCATTCAGGTCTGCTGCCAGAGGAGATGGATTACCCAATAAGCAAGGTACACACAAGCTTACTTGTGCTTACTTACTAATCTATAGTGCACAATCTCACCTGTTTTTCACTACATCCTTGATGTAGTGAAACCCATGTGAGATTGTGCACTATAGATAAGTAAGTATACACAATTAAGCCTGTGCATATCTTGCTTACTGTAAGCCCCTGTGTACCCTGCTTCCTGGTTAATCCGACCCTGGCTGAAGGTATCCATCTAATCTGGTCAGGTTCTCCAAAAGTCATCTCAGCTTCACCCTTTCTGGTGTCTGATAAAATTTAACTGAGAGAAGACTATTTCCCTTGCTCTGAGCCTCACTCGAGGTATCAGCATAGCAAAACCTTTAAGGGACTTTAGGTTTGGCCACCGCACTCCAGTCGAGCAGTGCCTCCCCCTTAGTCTGCTCTTTCATAGTTACTGCTTCTATAATTACAGTTTTTGCAATCACAACTAACCCTGTTAATAATCAACACTCAAAACTGAATCATATAATCCTATCAGCATCTTCCCCCACCCTCTCTTCCCCAGACCCATCAGGAAAAGAGGACTCTATTTACTGGGGATCCTCCCTTGTCCCTCTCATTTTGAGAGTAAGCACACTCATGAAAGCGTGTAAGCCAGCCACTTCATGCCTTTATCGTCCCCCATTTTAGATAGCCAATGTTTAAACTGCCCTTCCCTATCAAACCAGTGGAAACTCTGGTGGCGTAGTGATTAAGAGTTCAGCTGCTAACCAAAAGGTCTGCAATTCGAATCCACCAGGCCCTCCTTGGAAACTGTATGGGGCAGTTCTACTCTGTCCTGTAGGGTCGTTATGAGTCAGAATTGACTTGATGGCAATAGGTTAATAGATATCAAACCAGTACTCTGCAGAGACAAGCATGTTCCTTAGTCTGAATAATTCTCTGTTCTGGTTGGAACTTTGAGCATTTGCATCCATAAGCAAAGTACAGTCCAGAGCAAGCCACCAAACTGTGGCAATTTACCCTAGCTCACGGAGCTAAACATCTCTCTCTCTCTCTCTTCATTTGGTCAGGTTCTGGTCAGCTCATCCCTAGTTCCTGTGGTATAGGTCAATGGGTACTAGTCATAGGCTCTGGAGTCCACACACGTCCCTGCACTTCAGACCAGCCAGCCCTTTCTCTCTCTCTCTCTCATCCCTAACCCCCACAGGCTAGGTCACTGGGCACCACCCATAGGATCAGTAGTCTACACAACTCCCTGCACTTCAGACCAGCTATCCCCTTCTCTCTCTTTCTCATCCCTACCCCTTGTGGGCTAGGTCAATGGGTGCCAATGGAACATGTCCAAACTCAGCCCATCTCTTCATTGCTGCACCTCCCCCACTTCCATTCATCTCATGACCCCAAGTGGTCACCTCAAGTGAGCATACCAAGCTGCCTACTCACTGTCTCCCTGGAAGGGGGTTCTTCTTATGGGCACCGACTTTTATTGCCTCGATGCACCCAACGGCAAACTACTTGCTGAAAATTCAAAAAGCAAAACAGTAATTTTTTCTGTAGATCCTTCCTTCAAATGTAAATCTCCTGTTCTCTCAGCAGCTCTGGGTAGGCCTACATGTCTTTTCAAATGTAAATTGCCTGACTGGAAAGATTCTGAGTGGGGTTCAGATTTTTGACCTAAGCCCCCAATACTCTATACATAGGGCTACTACATTGAAATAAATGGCTTATTTCTTTAGGGCATATCCTAGTTCCCCTTTTAGCATATCTAATCAAGTATTGTCTGAAGGTAGAGTTATATGCTCTCTGTAATCCCTAATACCCAGTATTCATTTCCATCATATATTTAAGCCTGTTTTACAACACCAGGTAGAAGAAACATTCAATACCCATAGTACATTCAAATAAACACATAATCCTCTTTAAAACATTCCAGTTTCATCTTCTCTTCTCTATCTTCCCATTCATATGTGTATGGCCTTTGGCCTCTGGCTGGGTGGAACCAGAAGACCCTGACCCCCTATCAAGCATTTTGTTTAACCAGCCTGGCTTTTGCCCCAAGCCACTATAGATGCAGGTTTTCTCCCCTCAGCTACAGCATAATATCTCTTATTTTCCTTTCAGCCATTACAGACAAAAACAACCAAAGTAACCACCTAAGAATCATAAGTTTCACTTCCCACATCCTTCACTCTTTCTCTTCCTATGTCCCATACTTCCATGAGTCTGGAGCCATTGCAACAAGTCCCACTCCTGACACCAGCTGTCCAAGCCCCTCATTAGGGGTTCCATAAACCTTATTTGCATGGTCCCACCCCTACAGAGTTTCCATGCACCTTATCTGCATTCTTAGCAGGCTGTCCAATCTCCCTGGTGGGTCACAAACACCATATTTGCATATTCCCACCCAATCATTTTGTGGGAGTCACAAACACTATGGCTAAAAGGGCCACATTAAGTAATTCACTGCACCACAAGCCTCTAAAAAGGAATTCACTCCATCAACACTTTAATTTTAGCCCAATGAGACCATATCAAACTTCTAACCTACAGAATAATAAATTTGTATTGTTTAAGCCACCAAATTTGTGGTCATTTCTTACAACAAATATAGTCCCATATGTATTCCCTGCACCCAGAACACTCTTCCATACTTTGACTACCTATTAAATGCTTCAGTGTCTCTACTCGAATACCACCTTCTCCATGAAGACTTCCCCAGGATCACCCTCCTACCAGGCTCTGTGGGTTACTCCCAAATCTCTTTATATTCACCTTAATTTGGCATATTGTGATTACTGTTGTAAAAAGAACTTCATCTCCCCATACTACATATACCTGAAGGCAGAGACCATGACTTTTCATCTAAGCACAGGGTATATAGTACCTAGCAGGCATTCCGTGGCATTAGAATGAATGAATGAATGTTACTGAAGTCATAAGCTTGATTCTGAAAGAAGTCAGAGCAGACATGAAAGAAATCAGGCTATAAAAATATAAGAAAAATATTAAAATATGATCTTAGCACCCATGTTTATAGGTTTCCAATAAGCCATACATCATTGCTATGATACTATAACATTTAGGAAAGAAAAATGAATGAGTAGTTAATAATCTCCTAAAAAATTAACATCTGCTAGATTTTTTTTTAACTATTGGGTAGGAGGAGAAAATCCTTTTCTCTATGATGAGTTCTTGGCCTCCCCTGTACCCTACCATGTCCTGGGTGACAGATTTGGGGTCCCTAGTGCCTTTTAGCTCTCTTAAGTTCTCTGGTTCTCCAATTTAGCATGCAAGAGAACCCCCTGGTGGGCTTGTCAAAATACAATCTCTGGGGACCGCACCCCCTAGAGTGTCTGATTTAGCAGGTCTGGAATGAAGCCAAGAAGGTGCATTTCTAACAAGTTCCCAGTAATGCTGAAGATGCTGGTCAGAGAATACACATTAAGAGCCACTGTTCTAAACTATGGCTCACCCAGACCTCTGGTTCTGACCACTCCTGGCTCTTCTACACAATCAGCCTAAGGAAACCTCCTTTCTGAGTCCAGCCAGATGTCTTGCCCAGGCCCTTCGGGGAGGTGAGGTTATGTATATAATTATTTCATCCTCATCACCCCCCACACAAGCACAGGAAAGTCTTATGGAACCAGACCCGCAATTCAGCCCCAGTGCTTTCCTTCAAGGCTTTGAACCAGTTCTTTCTGGTTCGACCCTCTGCTGAGAATTTGCATTTCCAACCCAGATACACATTTTATTGTTAAAATGTAGATTCTGATTCAGTATATCTGGGGTGGAAATGCAAATTCTCAGCAGGGGGTCGAACCAGAAAGAACCGATTAGAAGCCCTGCTTTCCTTTCCCTTTGACTCTTGCAACACCTCTCCCTTGACTAAAGCCCTGAGTCTGATAATTAAAGCAGACAAGCCACAGCATCTGGGCCCTGGGAAGCCCTGGCTGCCAGACAAAGCATGGGAAATCAACAGCCTAAGAGCCGACCTGATGAGATCATATGAGAATCGTTCATCTCTGTCCTGAGTACTTTCAGCTTAACTCAATCAGAAAGAAACCATTAACTTATTTACCTAGAAATAAAACACTTTCTAAATGAGTGAACGATTTCCAAAATATACCTAACCATCCCCTCCCAGCTCTGAATGACTTGGTAGTATTATTTACATCCAGAAACAAGGTGACGTTATCCGCCTCCATCATTTTTTACCATTTAGGTTGACCATGCTAGTTCAGACTCAGAGACAGCTCAAACTCCTCCCCCACAACATACCACACACATACAGTCCATACCCTTCTCCTTTTTCCACCAGGGAAAACTCAGTGAAATAAAGCAGAGGTTCTGAAAGAGAACAAGGAACAATATCCAACAGATTACAGTAGGTTGAGTCTAGACAGAGAATGACTATCTGCAGAAAGTGCTCTGAGAACTGCAAACTCCACTTACCAATACAATTCCCCAGAGTGGACAGATAAAGATCTTATTTGGCTCTGCTGAACATCCAAGTACTCATGACTGTGTCACTGGGGTCACCCCGTAAGCCCCAGACCACTGACATTTGGGGCCTACACAAAACGGAGCTGTCCATCAAAGCAAAAAATTCCAAATTTCACTGCATTCCAAAGTGTGATAAGTTATTTTTCAAATTGCCTGCTATTTGGTATTATCTACCCAGCACTGGCCTGGACAATCAAGCCGTCCTTCCTTTGACTTAAACCTGAAATGGGCCTTTGCAGCTTTAAGACCTCCGAGAACTGAATATATACAGCTGTATTTCAGCCCTGCTCTCCACGAAACAAGAAATGTGAATTTTTGCTGTTGATTCCCAATAGTCCTAAGTATATAAAACTGAACTTTTCAGTCATTTGAATAATATTTTTAAATGTATTCAAAGTTACATTCAAATTCCCTTCCCAGGACTGTGTTTTCATTCCAGACCAGCCGTCACAGTCCTCCGTAGTCGGCAGAATTTTTAGACGTGCATAAATATAAGCGCACACACAGCCGCTTACCCTGGTGAAATTTCACATACACAGGGAGATTATTTTTAGTTATGGAACCCAGTCAAAACTTTGTATAAAGCAAAATAAAGAACGAAATTGGTAGACAAAGTGATGATGTTTTTATTTTTTCATCTATTTTTATATTCTTTTCTAAACATTTCTAGACATGAGTCAAAAGAAGCGAATGCCTTAATGAAGACAGTTTTGATGATAATAGTGACAACATCAGTAGCCAAGTTATTTCCCTAACCTCTTGGATATAATATAAAATATCCAATGTAAAATATTTTGAACAAAATATAAAATTCATATGTAGACAAATTCATATCTATCTAGATACCTGTCACTTTCCAAAAATACCAGAGCAGGGTTTGTTTACCTTTTTGAAAAAGGGAAAAAGCAAATAATTCATCAGATACATAAACAGCTGAGCAAAAATTATTAAACACCCACTAGAATGTATACTCCATAGAGCTAAGACTTGGTCTGTCTTGTTCACTGTTGCAGCCCCAAAATCTCCGACAATGACTGGCACATATTAAGCGCTCATTAAAACCCATGCTTACACACCCTAGTGTATGGCTAACTAATCAATGTGCCAGACTATATCAGTCAGCTATTGCCACAATAAGGAGCAGTGGTGGCACAACAGTTAAGCACTCGACTGCTAACCTAAAAGTTAGCAGTTCAAACCCACCCAGCACCTCTGCGGGAGAAAGACTTGGCGACCTGCTTCCATAATGATTACAGCCATGAAAACCCTCTGGGGCAGTTCTACTCTGTCACATGAGGTCGCTATGAGTAGGAATCGACTCAATAACACCTAACAACAACTTCTTACAATAATGCTGTGTGCAAACAACCACAGAATTTCAGCATCGTAGACACAAAGCATTTATTTCTTGCTCACACATCTGGCAGTGGGCTGGGGTTAGCTGATCTAGGGTAGGCACAGCTGGGTTCAGGTCTATTCCACATGTCAGTCATCCTCTTTGGACTAACAAGACCCAAGACATGATCTACAGAGAAAGCAAGGGGTACAAGAGGCCAAGCCAAACCTACAAGTTCATTTCAAGCCTCTGCTCTTTTGTCTGCTATTATCCGATTGGCAAATGCAAGTCACGTGGCCAAGCCTAGCATTGTTGGGGGGGTGGGGTGCAGAGTGAATATCTCCCACAGATCAGCATTTCCAAAAACCTGAATAAGGTACTTTATATTTTTTTAAAAAAAACAAAATCCTCAAGGACCTCCAGGGTCAACCAAAGTTATTTTTATTATTTTTTTTAATTTATTTATTATTTTTATTATTCTAAACTTAAATGTTTAGAAATACAAAATGACTTATATACATCTTTGTGCTTATAAGCCTCATATCACTATAAAAAAAACAAATGTACAAATTAAACTCAAACAGAACTGCAAAACCAATAAAACTCAAAATAACATTAGTGTCATGTAAAGGATTATATTGTTTGGCTGAAACTAAATAGCTGCTTTCAATTTGAATACGGTGCTGACTGCTATGGCCCAAATTCTCTTGCATTCATTATGCCTGTGCTGCTGCATGCCATATGAAGACCCCATTTTCCAAACATTTTTCTCTTTTCTAAAAATAGCACATTGTGATATCATTTGGCCTCTACTTGATTCAAATCCATTATTTTCATATTAAGTCTGCCTCTATTTTTATTCATTAGACCATGACAGTTAAAGAATTTCTATTATGCCTCAGTAAACTCAAATGCACCAAAATGAACAAAGAGAAGGATCAGTGTTTGTGATATTTAGTATCATCCAGATGACTCAGAATAAATATATAAGGGTACATATTTTTTAAATCATTATTAAATGGAACTTCAAATTTTTAAAGTTCCCACTGAGAATCCCCCAGGGAAAAACAGACCTCATTTTGAGAAATACTGAGGTAGCTCCCTTTTCCAATTTATGGTTTCCTAACCATGGAGCCCTGGTGGGCAGTGATTAAGACACTGGCTGCCAACCAAAAGTTTAGCAGTTCGAATTTACCAGCCACTCCTTGGAAACGCTATAGGGCAGCTCTACTCTGTCCTACAGGGTCGCTATGAGTCAGAGTCTACTTGGTGGCAATGGATTAAATATAGTGCCTACCACCTGTCTGTCAGTTTGTCATAGTGGGGTAGTTTGCATGTTGCTATAATGCTGTAAGCTATGCTACTAGCATTTCAAATACCAGCAAGGTTATCCATGGTGGACAGGTTTCAGGGGAGCTTTCAGATTAAGACAGATTAGAAAGAAAAGCCTGGTGATCTACTTCTGAAAATTAGCCAATAAAAACTCTATGGATCACAATAGAATGTTGTCCAATATAGTGCTGGAAGACGTCCCCTAGGTTGGAAGGCACTCAAAATACTCAGTGGCTGCAAGAATTGATTTGAGATACCAAAGATGGTGAAGACGGCACAGGAGTGGGCGACGCTTCATTCTGTTGTAGACAGGATCGCCATGAGTCAGAGCCTACCTGATGGCAACTGACAACAAGCATCACCACTGTAGCGCATTTATGAAGATGCTCTGAGTGCAGTCCCATGTTTGGGAACCCAAAGCTCCAGCTGTTGCCTTCATGGTTTCTTGCATTCATAGTAACCAACATAGCCACTACAACCCCAAGCCATGCTTTAAAAGCTCAGAAGTACTCTTGGAAGACTATCTAAAACTAAATAAGCCAGAAAGATTAGTAAGAAAGAGTAATAAAAAATGAGTAATAAAAAATCATTTTATAGTCTATGCTGGACATCTGTCAGTTTTTGCATTCCCACCATCCACCCCTGATTTCCTTTGGGGAACTACCCTTTCCAGCAGCTTGCAGTCTTGGTGGGCCCTCTGGTAAAGGGATGGACAAAGTGACCCACTCTCTTGTCCGGGAATCTGAATCTCAAGGGAAAGAATGCCAGGATGGAAAATAGTTGTTGCTGATTCATCCTGAAGTGCAGTCCTGACAGACTATCTCTTAGCTCCCCCATATTTAGAACCCCAGAGCTACCCAACTCCCTTTCTGAGGCTGGTCCATATACAATTCATGCTTTTACTTCAATTCCGGAAGCTGCCCCATGTCCTTAAAATGGATTTCTTTTTGGCTCGACTAGCTAAAGTTGGTTTCTGTACCCCAACTGATAAATATCCCATCATGAATTTCTAAACATAAACAATCTCAAAAAAGGCAACGATTACATGGACAAATGCAACTGTGTTTGCCTTTAGGTTCCCAAAACAGAAGTGATCTCATCTCCAACTGCTGTTTATGCTGTATATTCAGCTGCTGCGGCCCTGGGGTTAACCCTTCCTCTTCTATCCCCTGGCCAAGGGAGCTCTGGGAAGCTCCTCACTGAGAGGTGGTCACTCCACACTGCCAGGGCTTGGGGGCAAGGGTCACCAGATGCTATAGAAGACAGGGTTATGCTCCTTTAATCCTGGTTGCACAGTGGTTAAGCACTTGGCTGCTAACCAAAATGTCGGCAGTTCAAATCCACTAGCTGCTCTTTGGAAACCCTATGGTGCAGTTTTACTCCATACTACAGGGTCACATTGAGCCGTAATCGACTTGACAGCAACGGGTTTGGTTTTTTTCATTTGTTTGTTTTAACCCATCCCCAGACCCTTCAAATGGGTGTCACTGGGGCAAGAGACTGGAGGGAGAACTAAAAGATGGCTCCCTACACCTCCATGGCATAACTGGGGTAAAGTCTTCTAGCCACAAATAATACCTGCTTAATCACCTTACAGTCTTTCATTCTTTTTATGAGACATTTGTTGAGCCTTTCTACTTCTACAATTGATGCACGTCAAAACCAAACAGCATTCCACAGATCCAGTTCCTTGCAAACAGGGACTAAATCTCATTAATCTCTAAAACCTCATGGTCAAATGCATTGTCTACATGTAGAACCTGCTCAGTGAATCTGTCCCATGTGTTGAATGATTGAATCAATTACTTGATCAATCCCAGGATATACAGAGGCACTTCTGGAACTTAATAATAATCATTGTTGTTGTTACTAGGTACCATCGAATCAATTTTTGACTCATAGTGACCCCATGTGACAGAGGAGAACTACCCCACAGGGTTTTCTAGGCTATAATCTTTACAGGAGTAGATCACCAGGTCTTTCTCCCACAGAGCTGCTAGGTGGGTTCAAACCACCAACCTTTTGGTCAGCAGCCAAGCACTTAACCTTTGCACCACCAGGGCTCCATAGTAGTAATAATAATGACAACAACAATTTCAAATTCTGATACACTAGTCAGTGTGTGCCAGGTACTGTTCTAAGAACCCACATGTATTAACTTAATCCTCGTAACAGTCCTATGAAGTAGTTACTATCATCATGCCAATTTTACAAATGAGAAAACAGTATAAAGATGTTAAGTAACTTGTCCAAAGTCACCCAGGCAGTAAGTGACAGAGCAGGAATTCAGCCTGGCCCCAGTCCCTGCTCTTATCCACTACACTGCATTGCCTCTCACATCAGAAATATGCCAGGTCAATTCCACTGCAATCCCTTGGAAAGTGGAGCTCCTGCCTTTATCCCCCACAACACCTGATAGAGCAGGTACTGATTAAGCGACTTGTTCAAGAAGAACACAACCGATTCTGCTTCCTTTCAGTACCTGCTTCAAAGGGACCTGTGAAACAACATACAAATATATATTTTAAACATATTGTTTCCTAAATATCTTAAGTACCTATCTAGTCTTATATCCATTAATTACAGCTATTAACCAAGTCCTTTCAGAGACACTGAATGAAATGGAATATACATTCAGCCAAAGCTGAAGCTACTCTTGGAACGACTTATTTTTGAATGACATGAGAATATTTATTATTTTCAATCTGATGTCTAAAATAGTCAAAAAGAAGAAGTTATATGCTCCCCTATGATGATGATGATTTTGAGGAGGAAAGGCTTTTCCCAAATTGAAGCAGAAGCTTCAACATCACTGTCATTCATACTGCAAGCAACCATTTAAACAGAAAGATAACTCAAAAGCACCCAGTACAAGTTAATAGATAGATACATTTAAAAGATTAATCCCAAGATATTACTATTTAGCAAAATTAGCAAAGTTGGCCCTTAAGAGTAAAAGAAAAAACAGGAGGGAGGAAGATAAAGGATTTTTGAAATTGTAGACTTCCCTAAAAGAAAAATATCAAAAGTAAAAGCATCTCTAAATATCTGATGTCTTTGTCCCTTGGTTGAAATACCAGAATGAGAAAGAGCTTGTAATTCATTGCCTGTAAAATGTGATTCTACAACTTTCGGTTTCTATTCCTCTCAGTTGTGCCATTCCAAAAAATGGCCAACCATCCACACAGCTGCTCAAACCAGTAAAGGTACAGAGAGAAGAGCATTAAAAAAAAAAAAGAAGAGCTACACTGAGTTACTGGTGTCCTGATGATATAAAATGCAAAAAGAATTGCACGCCACACAGGAATGTCAACTTCCTATCATGCGATGTTTGACCCAGTGTGCAAAGTTAAGTGATGTCAGTGGGGGGGTGCCCTCGGAAAATGGGCCCAGCACCAAATGATTTTCTTAATAGATTCTGTGCTTTATTCTTCGCTGCTTTGTTCTTACGTAAATATTTCCTCATCCACTCACTCATTCAGTCTTCATGGAAACCAGTCCTGTTTCTCTGGGGATTTCTTCAGTGGGGTGTGGCCTCTGATAAAATATCAGATCCAATGATTCTTCTCACCCCAGCAAACAACCACAAAACCTCAGGCAATGGACAGAACAGACTTCACAGCACTGTTGTTGTTGTCGTTAGGTGCCATCAAGTCAGTTCCAACTCACAGCAACCCTATGTACAACAGCACTAGAAAAACTAAAAAGCAGAAGGGGCTTTTGAGGCCTGAAGGGAGAGTGGTAAAAGAAGAAAGAAACAGTTGGAGAGATGCTCTCCAGGCCCAAAATAGAAATGCTGAGAGGCTGCTACAGATTTTAATCTGCTGATATGAAAAGTCACATTACTTTGTCCTGATGTGAATCAGTGAGGCTTTTTTACATATGCGTCCATGTCCGTCCCCTGCCCCCTACACATGCAACGCCTCCCGATGGAGCCTGTCTGCAACTTGCCTGTTACCTCAGGGAGCAAGAGAGCAGGGGCAAGGTGCCAGCTCCAGGGACCACTCATGCCCCTGGCCGAGCTACTGGCATGTCCCCAAGGAATGTTTGCTTCAAACCTTTGGGAGGTTATTCCTCCTTTTTCAAATGCTTAAAAATAAATCGGGGGCCTTTAGAGTGTCATCAAAATGGGAGACACACAGGGCAGGGCCATCAAGGCTATATCCTTCTGAACTCAGCTTTTTGCCACCACCCCCTGCACCTCTTCTTTCCCACCTTGCCCCAATTTGAAACCCCTCCTGGGATATGAGAGTTATATATTAGAGGCACTAATATATAATACAACCAGCTTCATACTTCAAAAAAAAACAAAAAACAAAACCAGCACATTTCCATACCACTGCATTTCCAAGCTGCTAGTAGTTTTGTTGTTGTTGCTGCTTTGACAACTTTTACTAAGTCTGACTTATAACTATATACAATTCTCAATTACCCACAGGGAAGACTAAGTACATACACACATACACACAAACATAAATGTATGTTCTTAGAAACCCCTCAGGATTCTTTTGGCTATTGGTTTCCCCTCCTGGACAAAACCACAGCCGCTAAGTAGTCAAATCGGTCAGTTTTGCTCATTCTCCCTTCCCGAAGGCTGCTCATCCTAATGAGGCCAATAAAAGCTGAATCATCAAACGGCAGGCAGCCAGGAGAAACCAGCAAAGAAAAATCACAGGTAATATGTTCGGAATCATCATGATGAGACTGAAGTGAAAATAATTCTTGTCCCCAAGAGGGCTAACCCCTTCCTCACTCACCCTTCTGAAAATATATTTTATGTATTGGGTTCTGGTTTCCTAGGACCTTGCTCATCTCTCGATGAATGTTAGTTTAAGCTCTCTGCCCAGAGTGAGAGGGGGCTTGGATCTCTAACACCACCTTACAGTTACTTAGAGCATCTGTTCAGTAATTCCAGAATATTTATTAAGCCCTTTCCCTGTGAGTGTTATGGGGCTGGCCTGGAGGACACAGTCATGAACATGACAAAGTTTCTGTTGTTTTGGGGTTTGGGGCATCTGTGAGGTTTGGGGCACCTGTGGGGTTTGGGGCATCACCCAGGAGGCAGCCATGAATCACATAAATAATTACTTAATTACAATTGTGATACAGTTTTTGAAGAATACACCTTGTGGAAACCATTTCCTTTCAAGGCTTGCTGTTGGGATTGTTGTTGTGTGCCATCGAGTTGATTCCCTCTCATAGGGACCCTATATGACAGAGTAGAACTGCCCCATACGGTTTCCTAGACTATAATCTACAGGAGGAGCCCTTGTGGCACAATGGCTAAGTGCTCGCTCAGCTGGTAACCAAAAGATAGGTGACTCAAACCCACCAGTTTCTCTGCAGGAGGAAGAACTGGCAATCTGCTGTCGTAAAGATTACAGCCTAGAAAACCCTATTGGGCAGTTCTACTCTGTCACAGAGAGTCACTGGTGACACAGTGGTTAAGAGCTTGGCTGCTAACCAAAAGGTTGGCAGTTCAAATGCACCAGTCGCTCCTTGGAAACCCTAAGGGGCAGTTCTACTCTGTCCTATAGGGTCACTATGAGTCAGAATTGACTTGAAGGCAATGAGTTTATGAGTGGGAATCGATTTGAGGGCACACAACAACAACAATCTTTATAGGAGCAGATCACCAGGTCTTTTCTCCCATGGAACTGCTGGTGGGTTCTAACTTCCGACCTTTCGGTTAGCAGCCGAGCACGTAACCATTGCTCCACCAGTGCTCCTTTGCTGTTTGGGAGGAGAGGCATATGGGCATAATACCTGACTAACCGGTATGTCTGAATTGGAGCCTTTCACCTACTTCTTTCCTGCGCTCTGAGAAACTGACATGAGCTTTGTATCCCAAGTCATCTGGGCAAAATGCACAAATTTACATTAAATCAAAATATTGGTGTTACAGGTTGAATTGTGTCCCCCCAAAATATGTGTTGTAAATCCTAACCTCTATGCCTGTGGTTATAATCCCATTTTAGGAATGAGTTGTCTTTGTTAAGTTAACGAGACAGGATTTGTGTAGAGAATATCTTGAGTCAAAGAAAACAAAAATCCTCACAACTGGACCAATAAGCAATATCATGATAAAAAGAGAAAAGATTGAGATTGTCAAAGATTTCATTTTACTTGGATCCACAATCAACATCCATGGAGACAGCAGTCAAGAAATGAAAAGATGCATTGCATTGGGCAAATGAGCTTCAAAAGACCTCTTTAAAGTGTTGAAAAGCAAAGACGTCACCTTGAAGACTAAGGTGCACCTGACCCAAGCCATGATATTTTCAATCCCATCATATGCATGCAAAAGCTGGACAATGAATAAGGAAGACCAAAGAAGAATTGACGCCTTTGAATTGGGGTGTTGGCAAAGAATATTGAATATACCATGGACTGCCAGAAGAATGAACAAATCTGTCTCGGAAGAAGTACAACCAGAATGCTCCTTAGAAGCAAGGATGGTGAGACTACGTCTTACATACTTTGGACACGTTGTCAGAAGGGATCTGTCCCTGGAGAAGGACATCATGCTTAGTAAAGTACAGGGTTATCGAAAAAGAGGAAGACCCTCAACGAGATGGATTGACACGGTGGCTGCAACAATCGGCTCAAGCATAACGATTGTGAGCATGGCGCAGGACCGGGCAGTGTTTCGTTCTGTAGTACATAGGGCCGCTATGAGTCGGAACCGACTCAACAGCACCTAACAACAACAACAACATATCTTGAGTCAATCTCTTTTGAGATATAAAAGAGATTAAACAAGCGAGTAGAAGAGAGATGGGGTAAGACTGATGCCAAGACACATGGCGATCTCCAAGGAACCAGGAAGCAGAAGCTGAAGAGACAAGGACCTTCCTCCAGAGCCAGCAAAGAGAGAAAGCCTTCCCCTACAGCCAGTACTCTGAATTCAGACTTCTAGCCTCCTAAACTGTGAGAAGATAAATTTCTGTTTGTTAAAGCTATTCGTTTATGGTATTTCTGTTATAGCAGCAATAGATAACTAAGATAATTGGGAAAGAATCTTTGACCAAAGCCCAATATTTCAGAAAGAGAGCCTTTCAGCACACAGCCCCCAATTATGAGAAAGGCATTTGGCCTGATCTTTGTCGTTGAAGTCATCCTTCCATAGCTCCCATCAGCACCTTGTTCTATCCTCCCTCTGACCTCCTCCAAGCTCTATCCATACCCTCAAGCTCAATCCTACTAATAACACCTGCCGAACCATTAACTGACAACAGATGAGTTGGCTGAAAACAGCCTGGTTCAGAGTTACTTGCATTTTAAAGGAAGATTCCAGAAGACTGAAAGAAACCTTTCAGATTCTAGAAATTATAAAGTTATGATGTCTGCTTGACCCATCAAACCACCTCAGGTAGAAAGATCCCCAAACTGTTGCCCAATCCTAACCCACAGAGAGAAATGGGGTTTGCCCATGAGTTTTTCGTCCTGTATGTGCAAACCTTGAATTGTTTTCCTTACTTCTATTTGTGCTTAGTTCTAGCACACTGGCCTCTGGAACACCAAGGGTGATGGGGAAACATGTGAAGCCATTTTCAAATAAAAACTGAATCTAATCTACAACTCATGTCAGGAGATCAGACTCAGATCTGATATCATTGGGAAAAAAAAAAAACATTAGTCAAACACTTAACTCTGCTATTGCTTTTTTTTTTTTCCATCCTTCAACTGTATACTTTTTATGTGATACAGAATCAGTCTTGTCCCAAAGACACACCCACCCCAACTGTCCTTAAATGATCTTAACATAACTTCCTTTTAACAAGGACTTTCCAGAAAGAGAATCCAGTAAAGTAACACTAGGAATTATCTTTCTGAATCACAACTGCCTCCTAACACCACAGAATACTGATAAATTTTGAGTTGTAGAAAAATGCAAACGAGATTCAGGAAGTTAAACACACACCTTTTAGGCAGCCTAAGCAGTATCATTTGTCCCCCTATTTTTATGAGTAGAGAAAATCTCATTCCACATATTGTTGCATTAGCACATACTCATCTCACATTCTGCAGCAGAAAGCAGGATCCAGATGAAAGAGGGAGCAGACGCGCAGAATATAGAACTAAACCAACTCCATCTAGCAAACAGACTAGTCTTTCATATTTTACTGGGACCTGTTATTCCTGCCCCTTCTGTTATTCCTAGCCTAATATGATTACTTTCCATCTGGCTTCACAATGCCAGAATCCTTCTCATTGCATGCTCCATTCTGTTGAATTGCATTTACATTTCCAATCCCCTCATTCCATTAACAACCTGTGATATGCAGATGACACAACCTTGCTTGCTGAAAGTGAGGAGGATTTGAAGCACCTACTGACAAAAATTAAAGACTACAGCCTTCAGTATGGATTATACCTCAACATAAAGACAACAAAACTCCTCATAACTGGACCAATAAGCAACATCATGATAAATGAGAAAATATTGAAATTGTCAAGGATTTCATTTTGCTTGGATCCGCAATCAACGCCCATGGAAGCAGAAGTCAAGAAGTCAAACGATGTATTGCATTGGGCAAACCTGCTGCAAAACGCCTCTTTAAAGTGTTAAAATGCAAAGATGTCACTTTGGAGACTAAGGTGCACCTGACCCAAGCCATGGTATTTTCAGTCGCCTCACATGCATACAAAAGCTGGACGATGAATAAGGAAGATGAAGAAGAATTGATGCATTTGAATTATGATGCTGGCAAAGAATATTGAATATTCCATGGACTGCCAAAAGAATGAACAAACCTGTCTTGGAAGAAGTACAGCCAGAATGCTCCTTAGAAGCCAGGATGGCGAGACTTCATCTCATGTACTTTGGACATTGTCTTAGTCATCCAGTGCTGCTATAACAGAAATATCACAAATGGATAGCTTCAACAAAGAGAAATTTATTCTCTCACAGTCTAGTAGGTTACAAGTCCAAATTCGGGGCATCAGCTCCAGGGAAAGGCTTTCTCTGTTGGCTCTGGAGGAAGGTCCTTGTCATCAGTCTTCCCTTCGTCTGGGAGCATCTCAGCACAGTAACCTCAGGTCCAAAAGACATGCTCTGCTCCAGCACTGCTTTCCTTGCGGTATGAGGTCCCCATGTCTCTCTGCTCGATTCTCTCTTTTATATCTCAAAAGAGGTTAGCTTAAGACACTATCTAATCCTGTAGACCTCATCAGTATAACTGCAGCTAATCCATCTTATTACATCATAGTGATACAGTTTACAACACATATAGGCAAATCACATCAGATGATAAAATGGTAGACAATCATACAATACTGGGAATCATGACCTAGCCAAGTTGACAGATATTTTTTGGGGACACAATTCAATCCATGACAGACATATTATCAGGAGGGACCAGTCCCTGGAGAAGGACATCATGCTTGGTAAAGTAGAGGGTCAGCGAAAAACAGGAAGACCCTCAACGAGACAGATTGACACAGTGGCTGCAACAATGGACGCAAACAAAGCAACGATTGTGAAGATGGCGCAGGACTGGGCAGTGTTTCGTTTTGTTGTGCATGAAGTCGCTCTAAGTCGGAATGGACTTCACGGCACCTAACAACAACAGTTCCATTACTTAAGGAGCCCTGGGGGCATAGTGGGTAAGCTCTGGGCCTCTAGCTGAAAGGTCAGTGGTTCAAACCCACCAGTTGCTCTGTGGGAGAAAGACGTGGCAATCTGCTCCCGTAAAGATTACAGCCTTGGAAACCCTATCGGGCAGTTCTACCCTATCCTATAGGGTCACTATGAGTTGGAATTGACTTGATGGCAATGTTTTTTAGTTCCATTACCATTTACAAATTGCCATCCAGTTGTGACTCCATGCGTGTCAGAGTAGAACTGTGCTCCATAAGGTTTTCAATGGCTAATATTTTGGAAGTGTATCACCAGGCCTTTCTTCTGAAGTGCCTCTGGGTGGACTCGAACCTCCAACCTTTCGGTTAGCAGCTGAGCCTATTAACCATTTGTATCACCCAGAGATTCCACCTATAATAACATCTGGTAATTATATGGTGTTGTATACATTTTAATGCAGTTTTCACATCGGTTAGCTCATTATACATGAAGTACACTTAGCAAAGAGATTTAGTGGCTTGCTCAAGATCTCAAAATTCGTGATAGAGCTGGGTCTGGATCCCATTTCCTAAAATCCCTGTCCCACACTCCTTGACACCTGGTAGAGTCAGCCCACACATTGCCCTGTATTTCTCAGTCACTCATGCTGAGCCCTGGGGGAAAGGAGTTTACCCAAGAAACACCCTACAGAGTGAAGGGTTGCCATCACACCCATGGCCATGACTCCAATGTCAGAAGTATCTAGAAAAGGGCCTTAGGGAGTGAAGATATAGATAAAAGAAAATTCCTTCCCTACAGCTCCATTTCTTCCTCCCCGTCCCATAACACCCAGTTGAAAGATAACCTTTGCCTCTGAATACTCCAAAGACTACTACATCAATCGAATGTTGACTGGGCACCTGCTACCCACCAGGCCCTATGCTACAACCCAAGGAAACAAAGACAGTGAGACTGCTTGCCCTCTAAGAGCTTGTGGTCTCCCCCAGGTCTCTATCTAATTCTGCTCTAGCACATATCTTATTGAGGACAAGTGTGTGTTTGTTTGTCTCCCTCACTGAACTGAGAGGGCCTCAAGGATAAGGACTAAATCATCTCTGCCTCCCTCTCACATGCCCACCTCACCTTCCAAGTTCAGAGGAAGCATCACACAAGTTCAGAGGAAGCATCACAAAAGTATAGAGGAAGCATGCCAAAGGGAAGGAGGTGAAGAAGGGAGGGTATTAGTCAAAGGTAAGGTATATGATTTCACTTTAAACCACAGGGCCCAGGATACTTACCACATAGTATCTCCATAGTAGCATTGGCTTTCAGAGGTATCTGAAACCAGAGGTTTCCTAACTTTCCATTTCTTAGTAAATTCCTTAAGAGTGGGAGCTATGTCTTATATCTGATCTGATTGCTAGACCACAGGTCATCTCTCTTTCTCATATGGTACAATATCCCATGTACTTTGCAGAACTCAATGGAATTCTAATCTATATACATTAGGAACAAGTTAGTAGCATGATACGTGTACATGTGATACGAAATCACAGCAGTAAGCACAGAAGTCCACAAAAATGAGCTGGTGAACTAAGCAAGATCAGCTCCTTTTGCATATTAATATTAAAATTTTTTGCAACTTTTTGTTTATTCTTTTTTGTCATCTGCTAGTGCTTGCTGGCAGAATAAGCAACAGTAGTCAACAAATTTAATTCCACTTGTTAAGTTGATTTTTTTTCCCCTCAACTTTGGAAATTATCATTCTTTGATTTGGGCTGGGAACAGAAAGTTCAATGCTGGGAACCAATGTTCTGGAAAAGCTTAGTTTGGGACTCACTGCTGTGGAAAATCTCCTAGCAATGCTTCCATCACATCTATTCTGTGGGTGCCCAGAAGGTCTTCTGAATGATGTGGAAGCCACCAGGCAATCAGAGCATCCTTCATCACATTTACCTGCATTCCCAGAAGGAACCCTTAAAAAAGATAGGCCCTATATCCCAGACTCAAATCCTAACCACTAAGCAACTTCATTGTCATCTTAATCACTGCCTAAGTAGCCCCCACTCACTTGAGATGATAACCTCAGTTCACCTGAGCTGGAAAAATCTTTTCTTACTGGATAAATGATTTTCCAACCAGAGGAAGTTTAGAATTAAATATCACTATGATAAAATAACTCAAACTTAAACTTTTGTGTTAAATTTAGGAATAAGTTTTGTAATTATCAGGACATTTTGCATTTGGTATTTAACTGTTAGTAAAGTCTAAGAGCATCTGCCATTAAAAAATCTGACAGATTTTCTTTGAGACTGCAATTCAAAAAGTATGATGACATTAGCCTTAAGAGTCTAAAGATAAACATGGACTGTTTAATTTAGCCTTTATTCGTTTATTTAGGAAACAGTTATTAAGCACATTTTTTACCCAGAACTAGGGCAATGCAAAAAAGGTAGTATAGCATTTTAGGGCTGCAGGGCTCTGTTTTCAAGAAGTTTGTGTATGTTTATTTATTTATTGTCTCTTAGCTTCAGGCCCACCATTCTGCCCTCTGCTCTGTGATGCTGAGGCTAGGACTTTTAAAAACTGATTTCACATACTCCTTTGCCAGCTGGCTTCCTGTAAGATTCTGCCAATAAAAATAACACTAGAGAGAGATTGGAAAGTAAGAGGAGGAAGAAGGGACTTCCTTCTTGTTTTCAGCTTCTAGCAGCATCACACCAACAGTAGCACAAAGCTGCCACCAGTCCCCAGCTTCTCTCTACACTCCTAACAGCAGTCCCCATATGCCTCCCCTCAGATGTGCCAGCAACTGGGCCATATGCACCTCGCAATCAAAGCTCCAGCCACATGCTCCCTCCCCAGGCAGGCTGCACCTCACCTCAGGTCCAGCACAACCCACCTCTTCTTCCTCTTCTCTTCCCTCCTCCCCCACCCCACCCCTGCCACCAGCCCAGGGGAAGATGGCTGCATCTTGCAGTTATTACCTCTGACTGACTTCAGTATTTCCTCTTTGCACTTTCAGATTTCCAACACCTATGGCGCCAATTCCCTCTATCAAATCTCCACTATTTGAAATACCTAGTATGGTTTTTGATTTCCTGACTGGATCCTGACAGATTTAGCTTACAATATTCCTGAAGGCACAAATATACAAAAATTCAAAAATATAAGCAAGTGAGAATATAAATTAATTCAAATTTTATGCAAGGAAATTTGGCAATATAAATCAAAAGTTAAAACATTCATCAGCCTGAGACCAGAAGAACTAGATGGTGCCTGGCTACCATCAATGACCGCCCTGACAGGGAACACAACAGAGAGTCCCGGATGGAGCAGGAGAAAGGTGGGGTGCAGAACTCAAATTGTAGTAAGAAGACCACACTTAATGGTCTGACTGAGACTGGAGGAACCCTGGAAAGCATGGCCCCTGGATTCTCTATCAGCCCAGAAATAAACAATTTCCGAGACCAACTCTTCAGACAGGATTCGACTGGACTGTGAGACATAAAGTGATACTCGTGAAGAGTGTGCCTCTTAGCTCAAGTAGTTACAAGAGACTAAACGGGCAGCTGCTGTCCAGAGGTGAGATGGGAAGGCAGAAACGGTTAGGAGCTAGTTGAATGGACATGGGGAATCAGGGGTGGAAAGGAGGAGTGTGCTGTCACAGTATGGGGAGAGCAATTAGAGTCACATAACAATGTATGTATAAATTTTTGTATGGGAAAAATTTTTTTTAAAAAGTTAAAACATACACACTCTTTGAGTCCTAGAATTTCACTTCTAGAAATTTATCCTAAGGAACTGATCAGAAACATACTCAAGATTTATGTAAAAGGATGCCCACTGCAATGTTGTTTATAATAGCAAAAAAAAAAAATCTAAAACAAAAATACGCATCAACAAAGAACTGGTCAGTTAAAGCATGGTGTATATATACAAAAGAATACTATCTATTAAAAATAATGTAGCTTTATATTTTTGACATGGAAACATGTCCATATTAAAATTAAGTGACAAAAGCAAATTTCCTAACAGCATCTATAGTATGAAAAAATGATTGGAAAATAATCTCCAGGCTATAATTATTTCATAACAAATAATTACAAAGAGTAATTATTTCTAGGTGGTAGGTATTCAGATGATTAGGGCAAAGGTAGGTATTCAGATGTTTGGGGCAAAGAGAAGTGTTCTATTAATACTAGTCACAAAAATACTTACAGAACCGTTTCCATGCTAATATGTAAATGTTTAAGGGAACCGCATATATAAAATATTTTAAAAATTAAATTATCTGGAAAAAATAGCTACTTAACCCACACTTATTTAACTCAAATTTACAAGGGTAAATATTCATTCTTTGATTTTTCCCTTGTTTATTAGTTTCCTGTCACTTTCATTTCTTTCAAGGTAATCCATATTTATTCAACCACAAAAACATAATTATAATTAGTTCATTCATATGTTAGCTCTTTATCTATGTGTGAGCCTCATTTGCTAGACAAATATCAACCAAAGGGGAAGAGACCAGAGAGCAGTCTGTGTCACCTAAAAGCCAAAACTGCCTGAGATACTTTACAGGTCTACATTTTTAGCACAGCATATATGCAGCTTGCAGAGAAACAAAGAAACAATGGAATTACTTCCCAGAAACAAACTCATCATTCAATAGAAGAAACATCCTTTTCCAGCCACACGGACAATGGAATCTATAAACGAGAAATGACTACTGCAACCAAAATGCATGAATGGATATCAAAGTCCAATCAGTGCTTTTCCTCCTGCCCTAGGGGTCATCTGCAGCCCACAGGCTGCCACTTCACAGTCCCACAAATCTTTAGAGAGGCGAGAGCAGCTGCTTACTGGGAGAAGACCATTACCCACTCACTCCAGCCCTCATCCTCACTCCTTAATACTATTTTACTCACAAACTCCAAGTGCATAAGAGAAATCTAAAAATAGCATTGCTGGTTGGAATTTAAAGGCTCAAAGCTGAAAATTTCCCAGGCTTCACTCCAGCAATATTGAAAGTGCACTTTTCTTTTTTTTTTTCCCCTACACCAACAGAAGCTTGGGGAATTGGGACTGAAGGCAATGAGGTCCAGGGATCCATCTGCTCCTGCTATTCTGAGGAGAAGTATTCACTGCTGTTTTGGAGGTCTCAAAATACTTAGCAAGTGTCTTATGAAAGAACACAATAAACACCAACGTAACCTCAGAGAAGCATCCGGGCACTGGGAGCCACAAACCAGATAAAATAATGCTGGGTTGTCTTCAATGTACCTAGCAGCAATCCTTGCAAATCGAGATGTACCAGCTCACAAAAATTGTTTTTAACCAGAATCCGTTTTCTTGGTAGTGGTTCACTGATCACATGGAAGAGTAAATCACAGTTTTATTTTTTTTTTCCCATCATCATTCACATAATCAACCAAAATTTTCTTAATATGATCTATATTTAAAGTGTTATCCTATGGCTTTGCCACAAACTATCTTGCCTCAAGTACTTACAGTCTAGTAGAGGAGAAAAGAAATGTACAGAAATAGTGCAATAAGGCAAGAAAAAAGAAACAAAAGCATAAAGGGGAGAAAGGAAGAAGTAAAACACCCTTATTAGCAGATAATATGATTGTGTATCTAGAAAATCCAAAGAAATCTATCTACAAACAACTATAAGAACTAATGTGTGAATTAAAGAGGGTCACCAGATACAAGATCAATATAAAAAAATAGTCGTATTTCTATATACAGTAATTGAAAATGAAATTTCAAAACAATACCACTTGCCATGGCATAAAAAATGAAATACGTAGGAATAAATTTAACAAAAGATGTGCAAGACTCCTACACTAAAAGCATTACTGACATAATTTTAAAAGACCTAAATAAATGGAGAGATACACCAAACACATGGATTGTTGAGATACCACTTCTCCCAAATTGACCTATAGATTCAAAAAGTCCCAATCAAAATCTCAGCAGGCTTTACTGGGTAGAAATTTACAGGCTTATTCTGAAATTTATATGGAAATTTCAAACGACCTAGGATAGCCAAGACAATTTTGAAAAAGAAGAACAAAGTTGGATGGCTTAAGTTTCTAGATGTCAAGACCTACCATAAAACTACAGTAATTAAGACAATGGGCAAAAATCTTGAACAGGCACTTTACAAAAGAAAGTAGACAATAAGAACGTGAAAAGGTACTCAACATCACTACTCTCAGGGAATTAAAATCACATGCCTCATTAAAACCATGGTGAGATAGCACTACACATACGATAGAATTAAAAAGATGAGTATGATTAAATGAATGCTTGGATGTAGATCAACTATCACATACTGCTAGTGAGTACATAAAATGATATAACCTCTTTGGAAAACTGTTTGGTAGCTTCTATTAATATGTCTACCCCATAACCCAGCAATCCATTCCTAAGTATATATCAAAGAGAAAAAAATGATTTGTTCAAGAATGTTTCAAAAACCAAACCAAACAATAGAACACAAGAGGGGCAGTCATGGAAACTTCTTAGACATAATCAAACACTTCATGGGATGAATTTCCTAGGCTCATAGGACCACAGACTCAGGGGACATCTATGTTAATTGGCACAGCATAGCTCATGAAGACAATGTTCTGCATCCTACTTTGGTGAGTCACATCTGGGGTCTTAAAAGCTTGCAAGCAGCCATCTAAGATACAACTATGGGTCTCTTCCCATCCAGAGCAAAGGAGAGTGAGGAAAACCAAAGACTCAAGGGAGCAATTAGTCCAAAGGACTAATGGACCACATCAACCACAGCCTACACTACACCAAGACCAGAAGAACTAGATGGTGCCCAGCTACCCATACTGACCACTCTGACTAGAATCACAACAGAGGTTCCGGGACAGAGCTGGGAGAAAAATGTAGAACACAAAAATCAAATTCACAAAAAAGACCAGACTTACTGATCTGACAGGAACTGGAGGAACCCCCAAGACTATGTCCCTGAGGCACCCTTCTGACCTGGAATTAAAGCCATTCTCAGAGACTACTTTTCAGCCAAACAATAGACAGGCCCATAAAATAAACAATAACACCCAAGAGGAACATGCTCCTTAGAACAATCAATCATACAAGATCAGAAGGGCAGTATTTGCCCAAAAGCAAAGATGAGAAGCCAGGAAGGGGACAAAAGGAAATGCGGAACCCAGGGTGGAAATGGGGAGAGTGCCGACACATTGTGGGGAATGCAAACAATGTTATGGAACACTTTATGTACAAACTACTGAGTGGGAAACTAATTTGCTTTGTAAACTTTCACCTAAAGCACAATTTAAAAAACAAACAAACAAACCAAATCCATTGCCATTGAGTAGATTCTGACTCAAAGCGACCCTATAGGACAGAGTAGAACTGTCTCATAGGGTTTCCTAGGCTGTAATCTTTACAAAAGCAGATAGCCACAACTTTGTCCTGCAGAGCCGCTGGTGGGTTTGAAACGCTGACCTTTCGATTAGAAGCCAAGCACTTAACTGCTGCACCACCAGGGCTTCTTCAAGAACGCATTTGATGAATAAAGATGCTATGCAAGAATGTTTATTCTTAATAGCGAAAAACCGGAAACAACCCAAGTATCAATCAATAGAAGAATATATAAACAAATTGCAATATATTCATACAGTGGAATTCTACACAGCAATAAAAAAGAACAAAGTAATGACAGACACAATCTGTTGTTGTTAGGTGCCATCAAGTTGGTTCCAACTATAGCGATCCTATGTACAACAGAATGGAACACTGCCTGGTCCTGCACCATCCTTACAATCTTTGCTATGTTTACAGACACTGTGTCAATCCATCTTATTGAAGGTCTTCCTCTTTTTCACTGATCCTCTACTTTACCAAGCATGATGTCCTTCTCCAGGAACCGGCCCCTCCTAATAATCTGTCCAAGGTCAGTGAGATGAAGTCTCACCGTCCTTGCTTCTAAGGAGCATTCTGACTGTACTTCTTCCAAGACAGATTTTCGCTCTCCTGACAGTCCATGGTATATTCAATATTCTTTGCCAACACCATAATTCAAAGGCATCAATTCTTCTTTGGTCTTCTTTATTCATTGTCCAGTTTTCACATGCATATGAGGCAATTGAAAATACCATGGCTTGGGTCAGGCACACCTTAGTCCTCAAAGTGACATCTTTGCTTCTCAACACTTTAAAGAGGTCTTTTGCAGCAGATTTGCCCAATGCAATACATCGTTTGATTTATTGACTGCTGCTTCCATGGGTGTTGATTGTGGACCCAAGTAAAATGAAATCCATGACAACTTCAATCTTTTCTCCATTTATCATGATATTGCTTACTGGTCCAGTTGTGAGGACTTTTGTTTTCTTGATGTTGAGGTGTAATCCATACTGAAGGCTGTAGTGTTTGATCTTCATCAGCAAGTGCTTCAACTCCTCTTCACTTTCAACAAGCAAGGCTGTGTCATCTGCATATCGCAGGTTTTAATGTGTCTTCCATGAATCCTGATGCCATGTTCTTCTTCATATAGTCCATCTTCTTGGATTATTTGCTCAGCATTCAGATAGACACAACAGCATGGATGAAACTCAAAAGCATTATGTTGAAGAAAAGTGGCCAAAAACGAAAGCGTATATATTGTATGTGCTATGTATTTGAAGTTGAAGGACATGAAAACTAATCTAAGGTAACAGAAATCAGAACAGTTGTTACCTTTGTTGCTGGCAGTGGTTATTAACTGAAAGGATTGTAAGAAAATTTTCTGGAGTGATGAGAATGTTTTGTATCTTCATCTGAGTGGTGGTTGCAAAGGTATATAGATATGTAAAAATCCATCAAGTTGTACAACTAAGATTTTTGCATTAATATATGGGAGGATATCTCAATCTAAAAGTGTGCATGAAGCACAGACTCACATCCTTTGAACTGTTTTTCTTTTTTTTTCCTAAATTTTATTTATTTTGTTGTTGTTGAGAATATACACAGCAAAACATATACCAATTCAGCAGTTTCTACATGTACAATTTAGTGACATTGATTACATTCTTCACGTCTTACAACCATTCTCATCCTACTTTTCTGAGTTGTTCCTCTCACATTAACATAAATTCACTGCCACCTAAGGTTCCTATCTAATCTTTCGAGTTGTTGTCAATTTGATCCCATATAGATAGTTCTTAAAAGAGCATAATGCTCAAGGCAGACCTTTTTTTACTAGTTAAACCAAACTATGGTTTGGTTTTAAAGACCTCAGGGGTATTTTTGGTTTAAAGTTTAAAGATTATGTCAGGGCAGTAGTTTCAGGGGTTCATCCACTCCCCATGGCTCCAGAAATCCTGGAGTCTATAAGAATTTGAAATTCTGTTCTGCATCTTTCCCCTTTTGATCAGGATTCTTCTATAGGATCTTTGATAAAAATGCTCAGCAATGGTAGCCAGGCACCATCCAGTTCTTCTGGTATCATGGCAAAGGAGGCAGTTGTCCATGGAGGCCATCAGCCACATGTTATGGATTAAATCGTGTCCCCCCAAAAATGTGTGTCAACTTCACTAGGCCATGACTCCCAGCATTGTGTGGTTGTCCACAATTTTGTGATCCAATGTGATTATCTTATGTGTTATATATCCTAACCTCTATGATGTTAATGAGGCAAGAATAGAGGCACTTATGTTAATGAGGCAGGACTCAATACAGGATTAGGTTGTATCTTGAGTCAATCTCTTTTGAGATATAGAAGAGAGAAGCAAGCAGAGAGGAAAGGGAACTCCTACCACCAAGAAAGGAGAACAGGGAGTGGAGCATGTCCTTTGGACCTGGGGTCCCTGCGCCAAGAAGCTCCTAGACCAGGGGAAGATTGGAACTTCCCCCAGAGCTGACAGAAAGAGAAAGTCTTCTGCTGGAGCTGGCACCCTAAATTTGGACTTCTAGCCTCCTAGACTGTGAAAGAATAAATTTCTGTTTGCCAAAGTCATCCACTGTGGTATTTCTGTTATAGCAGCACTAGACAACTAAGACACCACACATTCCATATCCTCCTCCTATTCCTGACTCTCCTTCTTCCTCTGTTGCTCCAGATGATATAGAAACCAACTGCTGTGCCTTCGATGGCCACTTGTAAGCTTTTAAGACCCCGGCACTATGCAACAAAGTAGGAGATAGAAAAGAATCACTCAACTTGTTATTCGGCCAATTAACTGGGAAGTCCCGTGAAACCATGACCGCAAACCTCCAAACCAAGGAGCCAAATCCCATGAGGTATTTGGTTTTACATAAGCAGCCTCAGAAGCTACTCCTTTTTTTTTTTTTTTGGTCATTGTTGTAACTGTATCTATCTCATAACTTTTGCCAATTCAACTTTTTACAGTTGTGCAACTTACTGACAGCAATTACAATAATCGGCCGTGCAACCCTACCCTGAATCAATACGATTTTCCATCACTGTTAACCTCCCTCTCCCTCTCCCTCCCACCCCTGGTAACCACTAATAAACTTTGGTGTCTGTACATTTGCCTTTTTTTGTCTTTTTATATAAATGAAGTCATACAATATTTGTCCTTTTTTGATTGGCTTATTTCGCTCAGCATAATGTCTTCCAGCTCCATTCATACTGTAGCATGTATCAAGACTTCATTTCTCCTACTGACTGAGTAGTATT
>NW_004443945.1:15938697-15955080 GCF_000243295.1 Trichechus manatus latirostris | reverse complement strand
AAACCTCCAAACCAAGGAACCAAATTCTATGAGGTGTTTAGCTGTACATAAGCAGCCTCAGAAGCTACTCCTTTTTTTTTTTTTTTTGTCATTGTTGTAACTGTATCTATCTCATAACTTTTGCCAATTCAACTTTTTACAGTTGTGCAACTTACTGACAGCAATTACAATAATCGGCCGTGCAACCCTACCCTGAATCAATACGATTTTCCATCACTGTTAACCTCCCTCTCCCTCTCCCTCCCACCCCTGGTAACCACTAATAAACTTTGGTGTCTGTACATTTGCCTTTTTTTGTCTTTTTATATAAATGAAGTCATACAATATTTGTCCTTTTTTGATTGGCTTATTTCGCTCAGCATAATGTCTTCCAGCTCCATTCATACTGTAGCATGTATCAAGACTTCATTTCTCCTACTGACTGAGTAGTATTCCATTGTATGTATGTACCATATTTTGTTTATCCATTCATCTGTTGATGGGTATTTAGGTTATTTCCACCTTTTGGCCATTGTGAATAGTACTGCAATGAACGTTGTTATAAGTTCTTTTTGAGTCTCTGCTTTGAAGTCTTTTGGGTATATACCCAGGAGTGGAATTGCTGGGTTATATGGTAGTTCTACTTATAATTTTTTGAGGAACTGCCACACTGTTTTCCACAATGCCTGTACCATTTTGCATTATCAGCAGCAATGGATAAGAGTTCCAATTTCCCTACATCCTCACCAACATTTGTTATTTTCTGGGTTTTGTTTTGTTTTTTTATTGTAGCCATTCTAATCGGAGTGAAATGGTATCTCATTGCGGTTTTGATTTGCATCTCTCTGACAGCTAATGACGCTGAGCATTTTTTCACGTGTCTGGTGGCCATTTGAACGTCCTCTTTGCTGAAATATCTATTCAAGTCTGTTGGCCATTTTATTATCGGGTTATTTGTCTTTTTGTTGTTAAGTTGTCCAAGTTTTATATATATTTGATTATTAGATTCTTATCAGATATGTGGTTTCCAAAGAAATTCTCTTCACTGGGGACTTGTCTATTTACTTTTTTGGTAAAGTCTTTTGATGAACAAAAGTTTTTAATTTTTATGAGGTCCCATTTATTTATTTTGCCTTTTGCTTTTTGTCCTTTTGTTATTACATTAGACAATCCATTGTTTAAAAACTAGGCCTGACAGCATTGCTCCTGCATTTTCCTACACTTTGACCCATAATTACTGTTGCTAGATTTAACAAATAAAAATACTGGATGTCTAGTTAAATTTGAATTTCAGATAAACCAAGAATACTTTCTTCGTATACATATGTCCCAAATATTGCATGGGATGTACTTATATTAAAAAAGCCCTTGTGGTTTACCTGAAATTCAAATTTAACTGGGCACCCTGTATTTCATCTGGCAGTTCTACTCATATTCCTGCTCCTTGGACTTTATCCTAATAAATAACACAAAAGGAAAGACCCCTGCAGTGAATAGAATAGTGAAAAACCGGAAGCAACGTAAATGCCCTCAAAGAGGAAAATAGTAAATAAACTATGGTGATTCTAATCAATGGACTAGAATACAGAGGGTAAAAACTATTAACTTATAATAAAAATTATACAGGCATATGCAAGTTTTATGTATGCTATAATTAAAGCTCTAAAAACACATATAAATAATATAATGACCAAAAAGGAATCAGGAGAGAAAAAAGTTGAGCTTATTAGGCAAAGTTTGAGAGGTTTCCCTTCTTTCTTTCTCAATTTTTGAAATGTCTTTATAATTTCTGTAAAATATTCTGCTAGGAGAACACTGGTGAGTTATCATTAGTACCCAAGTTAAGCTAACAAGCGACCGTAGAGGTCAGCAGATGAGAAAAATCAGTCTCATTATTCCCAGGGAGGTCTTTCTCAATAATCATTTGCCTCCCTGAAGCTGAAACTGAGAGGGTTGAGGGCGCAAAAACGGAATTAAGATTTTATCAGCCTCATAGTATTTGCCAAGGAGTTCTGGTGGAGCAGTGGTTACAGTGCTCGGCTACTAACCGAAGGTCAGCAGTTCAAATCCACCAGCCACTCTGCGGGAGAGAGATGTGGCAGTCTGCTTTTGTAAAAATTATAGCCTTGGAAACCCTATGGGGCAGTTCTACTCTGTCTTACAGAGTTTATATGAGTCGGAATCAACCCGACGGGGCAGCGGGTTTTCACAGCATTTGCCACATTTCAAGGACATTAAACTCAATAATCAGAGTGCGAAAGGCCAACCCTATTATTCACAGTTTATATGTGAGAAATAGAAACTCAAAATGACTTGCCAGAGAGAATACATCTTCTCACAGCAAGGAGAATCTAGGGAACTAACACGAAATACCCCTACTTATCTAAGAGGCCTCTGGACTGAATACTCCTTGCTGTATCTCTAAGTATTTGCCTCAATAGCAAGTGGACAGGTAACTATAATTACATAAAAAAGATGACATAATTTCCTTACTAAATGATGTATGCTTTACATTGTTCTTATAACGGTGATGGTGAATTTGCACAACCACCCACACTTTCTCATACCTGCTGACCAGGATTGGGAATTCCATCTGAGGCCAGGGAAGAGAGTGAAGCAATGCTGTTCTCGCTTCTCCAAATACTCTCCCCTTACAGGGTGAGGCTGAAATCATGTAGATGTTCTCTTAATCAACTTCTACTCAAATAGTTCCTGAAATTAAGTAATGCTCTCTAGTCTCTCTATTAAAAAAAAAAAAAAGTATTGACAGACATCCATAGCACACTGAATGCTAACAGACTCCTTAATTATGTCTTGGGCACCTGTGCTCCCTCCAGTTGAGCTGCACCAATTCAATTGTGTTAATTCCAAACCTGGTTATGCTAGTTACACTTCTCATTGCAATTTATTCTTAATGCAACTATTAAATAGTATGCAAACCAACCAAATATCCATATGAAAAGAAAGTTATTGTTTCTATAAAAACTAAGTTGAATGCTTTGGAAAGACTCAATAAAGATGAGTCATTCAAAAAATAAAAAGAACCTAAGCATCCCTCAAGAGATGAATTGATAAACAAAATGTGGTACATGCACCTAATATGGAATACTACACAGCCAAAAAGAATAATAATGAGTCCTCAAAACATCTTATAACGTGGATTAATCTGGAGGACATTATGCTGAGTGAAATAAGTCAATCACAAAAGGACAAATATTGTATGATCTCACTTTTATAAAAAGACAAGAATAAGTATACATACAGAAGCCAGTGTTCATTGGTGGTTACCAGGGTTGGGTATGAGACGAAAGGAGGAGTCACTCTCTAGATAGTAGACGCTTGTTATTTTTGGTCATGGAAAAGTAACACTGAATGTGGGTGAAGTGCACACAGCTTGACCAAGGTAAATTATGTCACTAAGAAGTATACAAGAAAAAAAGGACTTTTTTGGCTATGACATATATAATTTTTGCAACAATCACCAAAAAATATATGTGTGGTTACATATGTATGTTTGCATATATGTGTATAGGTATGTAAACATGTGCATATATAGATGTATCTGTATGTATATGTATATACATGTATGTGTGTGCATGCATATATGTTCATACATATAATAAAATACATAGGGGGCACAGTTATGGATACTTCTTAGACATAACCAAACACTTTCCGGGATTGGTTTTCTGGGTTTGAAGGCTTAGGACTATAGTCTTGTGGGACAACTTGGTCAACTGGCATAACATAGTTCATAAAGCTTATCTTCTACATCCTAGTTTAGTGAGTAGTATCTGGGGTATTAAAAGCTTGCAAACAACTGGTCTCTACTCATCTAGAGCAAAACAGAAAGAAGGTAACAAAAGACTCAGAGACAAAACTAGTTTACAGGACCTACAGTCTACCCAAACCACGGCCTCATCTACCCTGAGACCAGAAGAACTAGATGGTGCCTGGCTACCACTACCAACCATTCTGATCAGGGCCATAATAGATGGATCCTGATAGAATGGGAGAAAAAAGTGTAGAACAGAATTCAAATTCTTAAAAAGTCCGGACTTAACTCGACTGGTTGAGACTACAGGACTCCCCAAGACTATTGCCCTGAGAGACTCTTTAAACCTTGAACCAAAACTATCCCCTGAGATCACCTTTTAGCTAAATAACAGATTGGCTCATAAAATAAAGAATATCACTCATGAGTACTGCACTCCTCTGAAAAATTACCCAAGATGAGAAGGTACGGGGGCAAGGAAACTAGATTACTGGAAATGAAACAACCAGAATGGAAATAATGAGAACATTATTGTGAAAAATTTAGCATGTCACTGAACAATTTGTGTAGAAATTGTTAAATGGGAACCTAATTTGCTGTGCAAACTTTCACCAAAAACACAATAAAATATCATTGGAAAAAAAAAGAAAACAAAAAGGAAAGCTGCATCATGGGTGTGGTTCATGTAAAAAAGACTCCATGCAAATCTAATCAGTAGATCCATATTCAAGGACCTACATCAAAAGATTGCCAAATGAATGTACATTTAGACACCTCAACTGACTTTTTTAAAATTAACCAACAAGTCCAATCATGTTGGATAGGATTTCTACAATACTGTATATATCCATACTGAATACATGAACACTTCTCCATGAAAGGGCATAAAAGATAAAGGTTAAGATGATGGGCTTTGGAATCAGACATCCCTGAGTTCAAGTTCTAGCTCTGCCTCTCACTAGTTGTATAACCGTGGGCATATTACTTGAACATCTTAAGTTTACTTTTCTTTATCTACAAAATAAGAATGATAACAGCATCCACCTTATGGGATTGTTATGAAAGAATTAAACGAGATAACATATGTTCTTGGCTGAACAGACGTCTAACCCATCATCATCATCACCACTACCACCCTCCAAGTCACTAGAATACAAAGTCCTTGAGTCATCTGAATGTAAGAAGACATAGACATAACCCAATCTCCATAATCCCATGCATTTTGTGCCCTGTGGGTGAACCACAGGATGGGGTGAGCATCATATTCAACAGTTCTCCAGGCAACAATAAAGTGAGCTTCTCAGTTTCATAAAATTTCTCTCAGAAAAAAAAAATTCACCCAAATGTTGCTAAGGCATCCCCAGAGCTTCAGAGTAACAACTCTCACCAAAGGAGACACCAAAAGCTCAAATTCATTGCCTTCAAGTCCATTCCAACTAATGGTACCCCCATGTGTGTCAGACTAGAATTGCACTCTATAGGGATTTCAAGGCCGTGACCTTTCAGAAACAGATCTGGCATTTCTTCAGAGGCATCTCTGGGTGGGTTCAAACTTCTGGTTAGTAGCTGAGTGCTTAACTGTTTGTGTCACCAAGGGACTCTTCAAAGGGATTTTTTTTTTTTTTAAAGGAGGAGTAGAAAAGTAAAGAAGATAGAAAAGTATGAAGAAATTCAGATACTGGTGAGACTAAATGCCTTTAAGATATTTTCGAAAGTAAAAAGTAAGATGGAACAAGTAAAAGTCTGTAAAAATAAGATAAAACAAAAGAAAGTTATGATAAAAAGAGAGAGTGCAAAGTAATATCCTTAAGAGTCTGTTAGGATACTAAAATTTCAATTATATTTTAGGCAGGTTTTAAAATGCCTATCCTGTCCACTCCCTCTTCTTCTCATGAAATCTGATCCTGCCCACAAAACTCTCTCAGTGGCCAGCAGGCCTTACACACCCATTCTCTTAGATCACTACTGACTGAGCCAGGGGCGCACAGCAAACCTGAAGGGTGTCCACATGTTGATTGGCCAGATATCAATTGTAATCACTTTGTCTGAAATTTTACTTCCTCCCTTACTGGCTGCTCCTCCTCAATCCTCTTTGCTGGCTCCCCTTCTCTTCCCCACCTCTAAGATGTTGAAGCATCCCAGGCCTCAGTCCCAGGCCTCCTTCTCTGCCCTCTAAACACATTTTCTAGGTGATTTTATCTAGATCCCTAACTAGAATTACCTCCCAGATTCTAATCTCCAGTCTTGAGATTTCCTCTGCTCCAGACTCAAATATTCAAGTAGCTAGCTACTTGACATCTCCATTTGAATGTCTCATAGGCATCTCAAAATGTAACATCTGAAACATAAGATTAATTTCTCCTTTCAGTCCTGTTCCTTCTCCAGTCTACCCATGTTGGCAAATGGCAACTCCAATGGCAAGCCAGTTCCTCTGACAAAAACTTTAGTCATCAACTTTGATTTCTTTCTTTCTCAACATCACACATCCAATTCCTCCCCAAATCATGTCAAGTACACCTCTAAAATGTACCTCTAAATGGCCACTTCTCACTAGCTCAAGTACCAACACCCTGGTCTAAGCCACTACTTTTTCTCATGGAGATAATTGCAATTATCTCCTATCTGGTCTCCTTGCTTCCCCTCTTGCTCCTCTACGTTCTATTTTCCACACAGTCATCAGAGTGATCTTTTAAAAATATGAATCAGATTATATAATTCCCCAACTTAAGATCCTTCATTGGTTTTCAGTTTCCCTTAGAAAAAAGTCCAATCTCCTGACCAGCTAAAATCCAGTTGCTGTCCAGTCATTTTCGACTCATGGCAACTCCATGTGTGCAGAGTAGAACTGCTCCATAAGATTTTCAAGGATATGAGCTTTTGGAAGCAGATCATCAGGCTTGTTTTTCCAAGGTGCATCACGGTGGGTTTCAACTGCCAACCTTTCTGCCAGTAGTTGAGCGCTTAACCATTTGCACCACCCTCTATCCCATAACCTTATTTTATTTTTTATGCATTTATCAATATTTGAAAGTGTTTTGTTCCTTTATTTGTTTATCTTATTATTGTCTGTCTCTTTTACTAGAGGGCAGGGCTTAAAAACAATACCTGGAGTACAGTACACACTCATTAATACCTGTGGAATGAATGAATAAGAGTCTCAGAATCCACAGGCAGTCAGTGATGAGTACTAGACCTCTTACATGAGAAACACTCAAGGCTGGTGCCCATACTGAAGCTGGCTGAGAAAAGACAGAGAGAAACACAGGTGAGAGAAGTCAGACAACTCCTGAGGGATGGAGACCACAGCTCCAGTTTCTAGTCAGTTTTCTGCTGCAGTTCCTATGAAGCCTGGCTGCATCAGTATCCTTTCCATGAAACCTCCTTTACCTGAACTAGCTTCAGTCAGTTTCTGTTTCTTGCTCACGAACAGCACTGAATGCCAACTTACAGCAGGTGTCTACAGCAAAGCTACCAGCTGCCTCTGTTATTTGTTCCTTTTCTAACCGTAACATAGCAAAGGCATCCTGAGGAAGTAAGCTGGACACAAGATGACACTCTGCACGTCCATAGTATTCAGCCATTTTACAGGGCCTTTCTATGTAGGGTATTTTATATGTATCTTTCTCATGACATCCAGCTAGTCCTTGACAGAGTTGGAATTATAAGATAGAAAGGATTAAAGTTTCCTTTCATGAAACATGATTTCTCTACATATTACATGGAACCCACTTGTTTAGAAGCATGACAGCCTTCACTCGCCAAAACAAGGGGGAATACAAACAACTCTGCCTCCTAGAACCCAATTTTCATTGCATAAGACTTTAAAGGTACAACTGCGCATTTCTTTAAAAGGTATGGGCATAACAGCTATGAGTCCTATCTACAGTAACAACTGCTGCCGTTTTAACAGCCCTTTCCTCACCCATCTCCTACAACTAATCACTTGACGGCTTTAAAAAAATATTAACTGCAATGCATAATTAATCACTTGGATTAACTTTACTTTGTGCATCTGAACATACAGAGCAATCTGCCAACATTTAAGGAAATCCCATCGTGCCATGAGGTGTTAAATTATATTTAAGGAAGTGAGAAATTAAGACACAAGTATAATGGCAAATGTTCCCAAATATTATACAGCACATCCAGTGACATGCCACAGCAATGAGGCAGGACTATGGTTCTTCTGCCTCCAATTATTCATATCTTGTCAAATAATAGGAAAAACTTGATTGCAAACACATAGCCATTTCATTGCACTTCTCAAACCTTTTTTAATAAAAATAGAACCCTGTTGCCACCCACTTTCCTTAAAAAAAAAAATCTGAGAAAACATAATTCATCTCTCTTCCAATAACTTCATATAAAAGGCTAACGTCACCGTGTGCTGTCGGAAGCCAGCAGTGTTGCTATTTTGACTTCTCACTTAAGAGTTCCATTATTCTATACAATCCCAAGCAAGCACCTTTCTTTAAACCACCCCCGACCGACCTTTATAGCCTAATTCTAGGTTCATCTTGACAGCTTCCTATAAGCATTCATTTCAAAACTTCCCTGCAGAATTAGCCAAAAATAATGTACCATGTCACACCACATTCTTTCAGATGTAGAAGGAGGCAAGCCAAATATTTCACTGTGGATTTTAAGGGTCGACTCCTGGGCATGTTATTGTTCTATTCCTATTAGGGCTGGTCATGGAACTTCAGGGGACCTCAACCCAACTGGATTAAAGTATGCTTGTCAGAGGCTGGGTAGGGAAAGGGAATAGAGGGAATTTAGTAGGTGTTTCCACTAATAAAAGGGCAAGCCTTGGGAGTCTCATTTTCCTCAGAAGGCAGGCTTTCAAACAAAACCACGGGCTCTGGGGAATCTCTGGGGGAGACTAAAATTCTGCAAACACTCAGCATGGTAGGGATGAAGGGCTTGGGACTCCCACAGAAACTGCAGAAGCAAGATGACTTTGGGACTGGTGTTTTCCATGCCCAATCAGTGGCTCTGAGGGGATCCATCTGCTCGAGGTCTCCAGCCCACTCGTTAAGCGTTAAAGCAAAGCTTCTAAGAGCATGCAGACACCGAAAGGCTTGAGACATGGGACACATTTTGATGCTGATGAAGGTTTGCAGGAGTTTTTTGTTTCTTTTTCTTCACAAAGTGTGGTGCTCTGATCACTTGCATCAAAATCACCTGAAAACAAAACCAAACCAAACCCATTGCCGTCGAGTCAACTCCAACTCATAGTGACCCTATAAGACAGAGTAGAACTGCCCCACAGGGTTTCCAAGGAGCACCTGATGGATTTGAACTGCCAACCTTTTGGTTAGCAGCCGTAGCTCTAAACCACTACACGCCACCTGGGGTTCCACCTGAGCCATTTGTTAAATATGCAGGTTCCTGGGTCTCTCTCCTTATTTTCTGATTCTAAATCTCTGAAGGCTGGAGCCCAGGTAGCTGTTGTTGCCCAGGTTTGAGAACCACTTCCTTAAGAATTGAAGCAATGAGAAGGGCTCTTTTATGACCCCTTTTCTTGGTGATTCTCCCCTTATTGTCACATACACAAAAAAGGTTGAACAAAATATTCATGTTTTTAGTAATGTTACAAAAGGTACTATTTACCACAGTGTCGACAAGTCACATTAACACAATATGACCAACCTACAACTGGGTCTGCTTAGAAATCAAATACATTCACACGTTGTTTTTTAGGTTAAACGTCTTTAATGAGTCATTTGATTTTCACTGTCAGGACAAAGCCCTCTCATACAGAAAATGGCTCCTTAATATTGTTGGTATCATACCAATGAAAACAAGTCTGCCATGGCACAGACAGTCCCTAGACTTAGGAACAGTTTAGCCCATTTACTTCTATTATTGATTTAACATTGAGGAGCTTTCAGATAATGAGATGGTAAAATCCCATTGGTTTCCCTCTACCCATCACCTCTCCCTCTCTGCTTCTAAATCAGCACTTCTTTCCTATTAATTCTTCCATTCATTCATTCAGTCAGTCAGTCAGCCAGCCAAAGTATTATGCACATACCTTATGCAAGGCAGCATGCTGGTATTTTATAATGATTCATTTTTAATCAAAAGAAGAAAAAAGAACACTATTTGATAAGCATAAAAATAAAATTAAAGAGCCCAGATGCAAACCCTTTACTTACACTGGAGAAACACTCAACTGGGCACTGTTGGTACCTTCATAACACCGAGCCTAACTGCACCCAGCTGGTAAAATAGAGGGTCAACAAAAACGAAGGAAACCCTCAATGAAATGAATTGACACGATAGCCAAAATAATGAACTCAAACATACCAAGGATCATGAGGATGGTGCTAGACTGGGTAACGTTTAGTTCTGTTATACATAAAGTCACTATTAGGTGGAGCTGACTCCACAGGCACCTAACAACATCAGTGGAACCCACCAGCTGCTGGCCAAACCTTGAGGGCAACGGTTTGGTCTACTGGTGCTAAGGCAAGTCAGCAGTAACTGATGGTCCCATTAGGACAATCCTTACTTATTGCTTTGCCTTGTAACAACCACAGGATGCAAGCAGCAGCGTTGAGTGCTGGATTTAAATTGGCTTCCTAAATCTAGCTTCATAACCAAACACCCCCACTCTCCTCCATGAAGATACTTACTAATGCTGCCACACAGCCCAGTTAGCTGCTTCGTTTTCTACCTCTAAGACTATAAAAGAGGAATAAAAATGCACCAATATTTCTCCCTAAGAGATCATCTCTTGGTGCTTAATTTTTTTCAAACTTTAGACCAGCAGTTGAGAAGTAAAGTTCTCTTTGGAAATATGATTAACACACGTCTGTCACTGCCAAAACTGATACAAATTACTGGACCTCTTCAAATTGCAGCTTCTCCCAAAATCGCTCTCTAAGTAAAGTAGATGTGGAATATCCACCTCTCCTTCCCATTCCAAACCATCTAAATATGGAACCTCCATAATTGCCCCACAGGCAAATATCCCTCTGCCTTGTTTCATATTTAAAATTAGTATTTCCAGTCATTGCTAGAATAGCTGTTTTTCCTCATGTTAGGGCCATCAGTAATCACCAGCTTTAAGAAAAATGAGAGGAGGGAGTTTTCAGGATGACAAATGGTTAAACAGAAGCTTACCCACTTCAGAAAACTTCTTGGCAATAAGAAATTGAGTTCTGCCTCCCAGCAGGGTGCATTTGTAATAGGACTGCAAATTCGCGTTTGCTGCCTGTCAATCCTTGGCCCAGACCATTCTTACTATGGCTTTGATTCAAATCACTCATCAGTCTATGGGGGAATAATGTAATAGCAAGCTCAGAACAAAAACAAGAATTACAACTGAGATTGTGAACATCTCATTCTACTTCCAAAGGGCAAAAGAAAAGTCCACTTATTTCACTCCTTGTATTTATTAACAGTGATTGGGTGCTAACCAAAAGGTCATCAGTTTGAATCCACCAACCACTCCTTGGAAACCCTGTGGGGCAGTTCTACCCTGTCCTACAGGGTTGCTATGAGTTGGAATCGACTTGACAGCAACCGGTTTGGTTTTTTGGGGGTTTCTGTTGGTGGATAAAGAACAAAAAAATAACTATAGAAGGCAACATGCATCAAAGAGGAATATAACCTCAGTGTCTTCCCCACACGAGTTCATAAAGCTAATTTGACCCTAAAATGGTAACCAGACCCACAACTCTGAAACTGTCTAATTAAATCTACAAACATAAGCCAAGAAAGAGGCTTTCTTTAATCAAAATGATTCACGAATAGCAGAACAGTATTTCAAAAAGGCTCAGCGTGATTTTGACTTTGGCAATAAGTGAATCACTCTCAAATACCTTATAAGCCTTTCCATAACTAATCAAACCCTGAGGGTTGCAGTCATGAATATAAAATAACTGTGAAGTGCCTTTGAGGATAGGGCGATGAACTTTCATGTATATGTGCTTAGATGCCAACTGGGTGATCCAACACAGGACTAAAAGTTTCCTTTATTCTTTTAATCTTTATTTATCTTTAATTTTTTATCAAGGTAACACGTGTGTTGCTTTAAAAAAATTAAATAGCATTCTAAGTCTAAAATTAAAAAAATATTCTATCACCCCACTCTTCCCACCTCCCAGTCCTATCCCCCACAAGTAAGCACTCTCAACTCTTTTCAGTCATTTCTTATGATAATAACCTCCATACAATAATATTAAATGCTTCCTTGTTATTTCTTATTTCCTTTTTTCCTTTGGATATTATCTATTACTTGCTAATATCAAAGATTAGAATTTAGCTGTTACATTGTTGTTGTTACTGTTAACTGCTGTCAAGTCAGCCCCAACTCATGGTGACCCCATGCCACAATAGGATCAGATCATCATGATCCACATTGGCTGATTTTTCAGAAGTAGATCACCAGGCCTTTCTTCCTAGTATGTCTTAGTCTGGAAGCTCCAGTGAAGCCTGGTCAGCATCATAGCAACATGTAAGCCTCTACTGACAGACGGTGGGTGGCTGAGCTTGAGGTGCATTACTGGCTGGGAATCCAGTAGCTCTAACAGTTATTTTTGTCCTCCTGAATCTGTTCACTTCTCTCTCTAAACCCACAATCACCATTATCCTGGATTAAGCCACCATCAGCTCTTGCCTGGACTGCTGTGTGGTCTGGCTGCCATCACGCAAATATTCTCTAATCCAGTCCATTCTCCATCAGAGCAATCTTTTCAAAGAGCAAATATGATCGTTTCACATGTCCTGAACCTTCACCCCCACCTTAAAACTCAGTGGCTTCCTATTGCTGTTGGGAGGAAGGCTGAAGTCCTTAACTTGCCTAACACAACCATACGTGGCTGGTCCCTGCCTACTTCTCTAAGTCTCATCTCATAATGTGCTTCCTCTTGCTCCCCGTGCTCTAATCACACTAGAGGATTGAGTTGATTCCAACTCATAGTGACCCTATAGGACAGCATAGAACTGCCCCATAGGGTCTACAAGCCTATCAATCTTTATGGCAGCAGACTGCCACATCTTTCTCCCGTGAAGCTGCTAGTGGGTTTGAACCACCAACCTTTCAGCTAGCAGCCAAGTGCTTAACCACTATACCACCAGGGCCTTTTTCCACATTCCTCCCACCACTGACTTCCTACTAGTCTCTTCCTGAAATGCCTGGAATTCCTGGAATGCTATTTATCTACACAGTCCCTTCAACTAGTTATTTCCTACCCATTCATCAAATCCCAACTTAACCATGAAGTCAAGAGCCTTCTCTAGACCAAGAGAGTTCCTCTTATTTAACCTCTGAAGTCTCCCCTTGTTATCACAATTGAAAATTTTTTGTGTGTTTATGTGATTCTTTAATTCATGTGTTTCCATTCCTCCACCAGACTATAACTCTAGGAGAGCAGGAATTATATCTGTCTTACTCATTGCTCTATCCTCAGAGCTTCACACATTGCCTGGCATTTAATAGACACAAAAAAAAACTCACTACTTGTTGTATAAATGAATGACTTCACTGAATTCCCATGAGTTAAAGAACTGTTGTAGATGTTCTAGGAAGGACTATTCTAAGGAGTTGAGGCAGAGACTGCTAGCTGCCAACATGATATCTATTCTCTCCTATTTATATTACTGGATGGCAATGTGCCCAGCTTAAAACATACACATACGCACACACACAGAGAGACACACATTTCCCCAGGCTCCCTACTGATAAGTGTGGTTAGTGAAATAAAAAACAAGTTATTAGGTAGGGCTCTGAGTAAAGATCCTTAAAAGGGTTGACTCAGCTAGCAGGCATGCCCCTTTGCCTATCTTCCCTTTCTCCACATTTCTGCATGGATGTGATGGCTCAACCTCTAGCATCCCTCTTGGACTAGAAGGCTATTCTCAGAACAGAAACATGCACTAAATATGATGGACCAAAAAAACTAGGATTCTGCATTCCTGATGATCAAGGTGCAACCATACCTTCCTTGGACTGAACTGACTATCTTCAGCTATTTTTTGGAAGAAAAAAATAATAAGTCCTTACATGTTTGAGTCACTGAAGTCAGCTCAGTTCCCAGCAGCCAAATACTAACTGATGTGATAGTTGATAAGAAGAAACAAGGCCTGCCCCTAAGTACTTTAATTATTCCTAAACATAAAATAGATAGGCCCAGAGCACCAAGAAACCAGCAGGGTAAATCAACTGCAGTCATATCCCTAAAGAAGTCATGTCTAAGTGAGCCGGGTTATTTGATTATCTACAAAGTTTTTCATGATGGACATTCCACCACCTCCTTAATGATGAAAATGAATATTCCAAAGGCCAACCAAAATTATCAATCACGCCCCAAGACAGTCACTCTTGAAATATAAAACTTCAAAAATGCTCAGACTAGCTAATAATCCCAACATTGGCCAGAGAGTTATTACTTTTAAATTCTATGAAGAACACAAAGAACTCTGCAACTTTGTTTACAGGAAATCAGCTCAATTTAAAAGGCAAGTGTCTTAGTCATCCTAGTGCTACTCTAACAGAAATACCACAAGTGGACGGCTTTAACAAAGAGAAATTTATTTTCTCACAGTCTAGTAGGCTAGAAGTCCAAATACAGGGCGTCACCTCCAAGGGACAGCTTTCTCTCTCTCTGTCGGCCTTTTCATCAATCTTCCACTGGACTAGGAGCTTCTCTGCACAGGGACTCCAGGTCCAAAGGACACGCTCTGCTCCCGGCACTGCTTTCTTGGTGGTATGAGGTCCCCACTCTTGGCTTGCTTCCCTTTCCTTTTATCTATTCTAAGATAAAACGTGGTGCAAGCCACACCCAGGGACACTCTGTTTACATTGGATCAGGAATGTGACTTTAGTAAGGGTGTTACAATCCCACCCTAATCCTCTTTAACATAAAATTATAATCACAAAATGGAGACGACCACACAATACTGGGAATCATGGCCCAGGCAAATTGATACACACATTTTTGGGGGGACAGAATTCAATCCATTGCAGCAAGTAAAAGATAACAATAATGCTTTGTATATATCATCTTACATGCACCTCACATCAGGTCTGTAAGGTAGATATTCTACTCATTTTATAAACAAGGAAACTGAAAACCAGAAAAGGTAAGTGACTTGTCCAAGTCCTCTCCAATAGCAAATGATAGGGCCAGTATTTAAACACATCCGCCTCCACATGCCATGCTATTTCCACTACCCTATTCCACCTCAAAGTCAACAACTGTTAGTATCTCAAGTACGTGATTGAGACCTTACCAAGTCCTATTAATGAGCAATGCTCTTCCTCATGGGATTTATCATTAGGAATTAACCCTGACTTTGGGCTATTTTGACCTCAGCAGTAACATATGTTTGGTTGAGTATGAAGTATGCCCATATCATATACGATGTGATTTGGGGGTGGTACACTGGTCAGACAGAGCTGAGACTGTGTTCAATACTTCCTCCTGCCCAGTCCAGGAAGACACTAAGGAAGATAAAAGAAACAGAGGGTGGCAGACAGAGCAAGGGAGGCAGAACTGGATGTGGTAGGCAGCTGGGCTAAAGAACCCAGCTGGGCCAGGGAGATGTGCACAAATAACACGTGTTCTGGATGGTGATGCCGGAACCCTAGTTACTGGATCTGAAGAACTGAAGGGCTTCATTGTCTCCAATCACCCAGAATGAGGCCATGAAAGATAAACCAACTTAGTCCTATGTTTAGATTTTTAGTATCTGTTAAGTTTGGACCAGCTAAAACCCATTGAATAGGGACCAATTTTGTATTTTATACAATGCCAAGGATATTCTAGTGGGTTCATTAAAGGGTTCAATTAACTGAAGCAAATGCTTAGATTCATTGGGGAGATAATTAATCAAAATATACACCCTGAAGTGTATGAAATTACGAATAATACAAATTCAAGCCAAAAAAATATTCTGTTAAAATTAAACCAAGTAGGGGATAATGGAACTAAAAAGTACCTCAAACTTGCTTTTCATTATTTGGCATATCTCATGGTGAAAGCATCCATTTCTAGATATTTTCTAGAAAAAAAATACATAAACATTTCAAAGACAATAATTATAACAATAGATAACACTCAGACAAGTCAACTTTCATAAAGTCAGTGAAATGAAATAAACAAATCTTGCCAAAGCTTCCCTCTTGTTAGGATGGTCACTTGTCCCAGCTTGCCTGGGACTATCCAGGTTTTAGCACCAAAAGTCCATATCCCAGGAAACCCATCAGTCCAGTGCAAACCTGGACAGTTTGTCACGGACTGTTAAAAAACAAGACCAGTGGTCATGTGAGCAAGAGCCTCAGGACAGGAAACTGATCTAAAACATATACACAGAAAAGAATCCAAGGTCTCAGGGAACATCTAGCTCAACTGGCATGACATAGTTTTATAAAGAAAATGTTCTACATTCTACTTTGGTGAGTAGTGTCTGGGATCTTAAAAGCTTGTGAGCGGTCATCTAAAATACTCCACTGCTCTCACTCCGTCTACAGCAAGGGAGAAAGAAGAAAACCAAAGACACAAGGGAAAGATTAGTCCAAAGGACTAATGGACCACAACTACCACCAGACTGAGTCCAGCACAACTAGATGGTGCCCGGCTACCACCACCGACTGCCCTGACAGGGATCATAATAGA
>NW_004443945.1:15933783-15938597 GCF_000243295.1 Trichechus manatus latirostris | reverse complement strand
GAAACCCTGAGAGTATGGTCCCCAGACACCCTTATAGCTCAGTAATGCAGTCACTCCTAAGGGTCACCCTTCAGCCAAAGATTAGACAGGCCCATAAAACAAAAGGAGACTAAATGGGCACACCACCCCAGGGTCAAGGATGAGAAAGCAGGAGGAGACAGGAAAGCTGGTAATGGGGAACCCAAAGTCGAGAAGGGGTGAGTATTGATATGTCGTGGGGTTGGCAACCAATGTCACAAAACAATATGTGTACTAATTGTTTAATGAGAAACTTGTTTGCTCTACAAACCTTCATCTAAAGTACAATTTTAAAAAATTTCAAAATTTTAAAAAAAAAAGAATCCAAGAAATCCAAGGCATGAGTCTAAAATAAAGCTAACAGGAGGGAAGGACAAAGGTCACTTTCCAAGAGCGCTCGAACTGGTAACAACTGGCTCCTCACTGACCATTCCTCACTCCTCCTCTGCTCACCCTCGCTCCTTCAGGGCCCACCCCTGTACCCTCTTCTCCTATCTATGCCCTCACCCTACGTCATCTCATCCAGTACCACCTGTATGCCGATGACGCCCAAATCTCTTTCTCTAGTTTTGATGTCTCGGCAGGTCTGTATATCAAATTGGTCTTAACACCCCACTTGGAAGTCTAAGTGGCATCTTAAACTTAAGATGTCCAGAACAGAACTTTGATCTACCAACCTCATGGCCAAGATACACCGCCAACATGCCCCTAGGTTTCCCCAGTTCAGAATAAAAGACATCACCATCCAGCAAAGTGCTAGTTGCAAAAACCAGGACTCATTCCTGAGTACACTCTCTCCCTCACTTCTCATCTTATTTTAATCCATCAATTTCATCACATTGACGCTGCCTTTCACAGATTTTTTTCAATTTGTCAACTGTTCTCTGTCTTCATTAAAAAACCAATTGCCATTGAGTCAATTCCAACTTATAGTGACCCCGAAATAATAGAACTGTGCTCCATAGGGATTTCAATGGCTGATTTTTCAAAAGCAGATCACCAGGTCTTTCTTCTGAGGTAGCTGAGTGGACTCAAATCTCTAATCCTTAGGTTAGCAGCCTACCATGTTAATCACTTGCACAACCCTGGGGACTCCGATCATATGGTCACAAACAATACCTTTAGGGGAATGGAGAAGGCAGAAAGGAACTTTCCAAACTATAGCACTCTTAGATGAGGCAAGAACCTTGAAACAAGCCTTTTATTCGTATCTTTAAGGAATTTCCCCTATATTTCTTAAAATGTAAATGTATTAGTTTTAAAATAAGTAAGTACGGAGGTCCGTATGAGAGGTAGCTCCTTATCAAAAGACAATAGACTCACATCAAGAGACAGGATTCGTCCTTGAAACATGATTCTATACTTAAGCCAATCTGAAATGAAAAATGTTCCCACACACTTTGAGGCTGGCATGTTCTCATAAAACTGCAAGCACGTTGAAAATAGTAATTACGACAAGAATTCAGTAATTCAGGTGAAGGTTGGCAGTGTTAGTTTAGAAGTCTAGGTTATAAAACACTTTTAAAGAAATGCAGTCTTAAAACTTTGAAACACTAAAACTGGGAGCTAGGCTTTAAAACAAATGTTACATAGTAGAAGAGTAACCATGAGTGTCCGTGAGGGGTCCAGCTTTAATGAAGAGAATAGATTTGTGATTTGCATGCCAAATTGTTTGTAAATTCATATGTCTGAATTTCTGTAAGTACCTGAAAACCATTTATTTTCTTAAGGAGTTTAAATGTTCTCTGTGCAATGTTACTTGCACTCTTAATCTCAAAAAGGTTATAAATCTACAACTTCATTAATTCAAAATGCTAAATAGATACTAGAAATGTAAATTCTAGCCCAATGCCTACCTAAATATCCAAAATTCCAAGCTGACATCAAGATTTTGTTTACATAACAATAAAATTGAATTGTTATATGCCGATGTCAGATACCGATATATTTATGATGATGTCAATGAAAAACAAGTCAAAAATAGTAATCGCTCAAAATTAAGAACAAAAACTCTATTTTGACTTTTACATTTAACACTCTGAAAAATTATATTTCTCTTAGCTTAATGCACCCTGAAAATTCAGAAACAAAATCTAAAGTATTTTCATATTTGCCATTTATCCATACCTACAAGAAAAAGTTCTCATTAGCATACACAGCACACCCAATCAAGATGAACAAGCCTTGTTCGGATCAAGAAAATCAAATACATGGCAAATTTCTTGTCAGACAGGGGCTTTTCATAACTAAATTCAGGACCGACTCGATCACAAAATGTTAATTCCAGATATTTTTCTTAAAGTGACATTAAATTCTGAAAATCTCACAGTATTTTTTTTTTAGCACACTTCAGTTTTTAGAGAAGTTTTAGGTTTACAGAAAAATTATGCAAGAATGTACAGAGTTCTCATATACCTCCTCTCCCTCCAGCACACAATTTCTCCTGCTACTAACATCTTGCGTTAGTGTAGTATATTTGATGAACCAGTATGTACAACGGATGAATCAATATTGTTACAATTGATGAAGCAATACTGATACATTATTATTAACTACAGTCCATAGTTTACATTAGGGTTCACTCTTTGTGTTGTATGGGCTTTGACAAATATATAATGTCATGGGTCACCCATTACAGTATCATACACAGCAGTTTCACTGGCCTTAAAATGCCCTGTGCTCCACATAGTCATCCTTCCCTCCCTCCTTCCGAACCAGTTTTACAATTTTAAAGAATCCAAGTAATTTTCATGAGACGTGTAAGGGTCTTGAAGAAGGGTTTTTAGTGCTTCCCAAAGAAGTTAGTTCATTAAGCTACAGCCTAACTCTGGAGTGCTTCACCTTCTGGAAATCAGTGGGAGTAAGCAAAGCTGGGGCTACAAGAGCATGGCTGGAAAACTATGGAGAAAATTATCAAAAAATGCAGACTCTCATAGGGGCTAGTGGGCATCTAGGCGAGTGAGGTGGGAAGGGTGGGGGAGTGTGGTGGACGGCTGTGCACGTGCCCTCACTAAGGAGAACAGGTGTTGCCCAGCTCACGCTTGCGGCCATGTGGGAATGGGATATGGTATTACTGGCAGATATTATGATTTTTTCAAGAGAAGCCTAAAATTCACATTTTTATAAGGACTCTCCTATTGTGTTTTAAGTTGGCAACAAATTCTAAAACTTTTTAAAATTCTAAAACACTACAAGTGAAATAAAACATGTCCACAGGGCTCCAGCGTACACCCTCTGATTTAGACGGTGAATTAACACATTTTCTTTATGTAAGAAAGCCACACATGACCCAGGGGAGCATGCTGAGTTCCTGAACGGTATCAGTTTATGAAGAGGAATTCTTTCCAGACTGTGTTGTTAGCCTATGCATTCAAGAAGGAAGGCGTATGAGTGTAATGCAACCTTAACTGTATTCTAGAAAGCTATGAACAATAGAAACAAGGTGTTTTTGTGCATGGGTCTTGATTTGCTTTTGTGTATCTAAAATGAAAGCCTTTAGAATCTTGCACACGGACGAATAGGCTGCTCATTTATGGGCCAGTTTAATAGATTCCCACATCAGGCTCAGACAAGAAATGAATGCCCCACTGAAGAAAGAGTAGAATAAAGATATAAGCAGCACTTATGCAAATGACGTGAGGGACAACTTAGTAGTATTAACACTCCCTAACGCTTGCAAACGTAGCTGTGGGTGCCTGAAGTTTCCAATGAAATCAGTGTTTCAATTTTCTATCTCATAAATTTAGGAGCAGGGAGTGGTAATTTCAAAATAATAAAACACTTTAGAATAAACAAACATGAGTCATTAACAAATGACTGCAACTCTAGAACAGGAGTAACAGCTTCTAAAACGTTTCCTCTGTTCTTTAAAGTAACCAATTTGATTTTGTTTGCTTTGTTTTGTTTACCTTATCATTCCTATTCTACAGATGGAGCAAATAATGTCTTTAGAATAAGAATGTGATTTGAATTAATTGATTGCTAGGTAATAATATTCAATGCAATTTAACAAGTGTTTATTGAGCACCTTTTATATGCTCAGTATTGTGTTAGGCATAGTGGATATTACGTAAGAATTCTTTCCATCCACTTATTCCTACCCTTAAGACTCCACCCAAACAACCCAGTTTACATTGTGAATGGGCAAGAAAGCAAGCAAACATGAAACAATTAGAGGGTAGGAAAGGGCAGAATCTACCTATAGCTTCCCTTGGGTTTCATCTGGTGGAAGCACTGCACCATAATACCTCTAACCTTTGTTGGGGGTAACCTTGGTAGGGCATAAGTCTTAAAGCTGGAAGAGACACCCAGAGGGCATTCAGCCTCACCTTCTGCCTTCAGTGGGGACAGATTTTATCTTCATTGCACAGATAAGGCATTTAAGGCTCAGTTAAGGGATTTGCCCAAGGACACGTAGTAAGTGAGAAAAGGGCCAGAATGCAGGCCCCCACTTCAAGGGCATACTGCTTCTCGCCCCAGTCCATTATCCCTTGTATCACCAGCACCAAGTACTCATTCCTCCATTCATTCAAGAAATGTTTATTGAAAAGGTTTGATAGGAAGCCTGGGGGGCAGTGAGTTGAAGATAACGGTGATGGAATAATTTGGAAAACGATAGTGAGAATAGCAGCACAACTGGAAGAATGTAGTCGATGTCACTGAATTGTACATGTAGAAACTTTTGAAATGGTGTAACTTTGGCTATTTATACGTTCACCAAAAAAAAGGGTCGTCCGAGGTCAAGAAAGGAGAGTGTTGACATGCCGTGGAGTTGTTAACCAATGTCATAAACCAAT
>NW_004443945.1:15925733-15933683 GCF_000243295.1 Trichechus manatus latirostris | reverse complement strand
AAAGTACAATAAAAAATATATATATATTTAAAAAAAGAAATGTTTATTGAAGGAATCTAATAGAAGTAACACAAACAGACACATGCACACCTATGTTCATTGCAGCACCATTCGCAATAGCAAAAAGATGGAAACAACCTAAGTGCCCATCAACAGACGAAAGGGTTAAGTGAGATGTGGTGCATATATGCAATCGAATACTACTAAGCAATACAGAAAAATGGGTTTCCAAAACATCTTAGAACTTGGATGAAACTGTAGAACATTATGTTGAGCAAAATAAGTCAATCACAAAAATACAAATATTGTATGTCCAAAACAACAAATATTGTATGTTCTCACTTTTATGAAATGACATGAACAGGCAAATACACAGTAGATAATGTTCAGTAGTGGTTACCAGGGATGGGGGGGGGAGGAAAAGGGGGATTCACTCTTTAGATAGTAGGCTCTTGTTATTTTTGGTGATGGGAAAGGTAACACCAAATGAGGGTGGAATGTGCACAGCTTGACAAAGGTCAACAATGTCACTAAAACGTACACAAGAAAAAAGGACTTTTTGGTAATTTCTATGGCATATATAATTTTGAAACAGCAGTAGCAACAACCAAAAAATATATGTGTGGGTATATATGTATGTATGCAGACATATATGGTGTATAGGTATATATATGTGAGCAGTGGTTAAGAGCTTGGCTGCTAACCAAAAAGCTGGCAGTTCAAATCCACCAGCCGCTCCTTGGAAACCCTATTGGGCAGTTCTACTCTGTCTTGTAGGGTTGCTATGAGTCGGAATCGATTCGATAGCAACTAGTTTGGTTCTTGTTTGTTTTTTTTTTAATATGTGTCTGGGGTCTTAAAAGCTTGCAAGCAGCTGTATAAGATACAACTATTGGTCTCTACTCGTCTGGAGCAGAAGACAAAGAAGGAAACCAAAGACTCAAAGAAGAAACTAGTGTACTGTCATGGATTGAATTATGTCCCCCAAAAAATACGTGTATCAATTTGGCTGGGCCACGATTCCCAGTATTGTATGATTGTGTACCATTTTGTAATCTGATGTGATTTCCTTATGTGTTGTAAATTCAATCACTATCATGTAATAAGATGGATTAGCAGCAGTTATACTGATGAGGTATACAAGATTGGATAGTGTCTTAAGTCAATCTCTTTTGAGATATAAAAGAGAGAAGTGAGCAGAGAGACTGGGGAACCTCATACCACCAAGAAAGCAGTGCCAGGAGCAAAGTGCATCCTTTGGGCCTGAGGTTCCTGTGCTGAGATGCTCCCAGACCAAGGGAAGACTGATGACAAGGACTTTCCTCCAGAGCCGACAGAGAAGACAAAGCCTTCCCCTGGAGCTGACGCCCTGAATTTGGACTTGTAGCCTACTGGACTGTGAGAGAATAAATTTCTCTTTGTTAAAGCCATCCACTTGTGGTATGTCTGTTATAGCAGCACTAGATGACTAAGACAAGGACTAATAGTCTACACAAACCATGGCCTCATCTACCCTGAGACCAGGAGAACTAGATGGTGCTTGGCTACTACTGCCGACCATTCTAATACAGGCCACAATGATAGAATGAGAGGAAAATGGGGAACAAAATCTCCAATTCCTTTAAAAAAAAAAAAAAAAAAACCAGACTTACTGGACCAGTTGAGGCTGAAGGACTCCCCGAGACTATTGCCCTGAGATAGTCTTTAAACCTTAAAACTAGACTAGCCCCTGAGGTCAGCTTTTAGCTAAATAACAGATTGGCTCACAAAATAAACAATAGTCACCCCTGAATACTGTGGTCCTTTAAAAAATCATCCATATGAGACCAAAGAGTCAACAATTACCTCAAAACTGAGATGAGAATGCAAAGGGGCACGGAAACTAGATTAATGGAAATGGAACCACCAGAACAGAAATATGGAGAATGTTCACACATTGTGAAGAATGTAACCAATGTCACTGAACAATTTGTGCAGAAATTGTTGAATGGGAACCTAAACTACTGTAAAAACCTTCACCAAAAACACAATTAAATACTATTTAAAAAATAAAAAGAGGAAATATTTATTTAACATTATCTACACGCCAAAAATAAATAAATAATCAAACCAGTTGCTGTCAAGTTTATTCCAACTCATGGTGACCCCATGTGTGTCGGAGTAAAACTATGTTCCATTGGGTTTTCCGTGGTTGATCTTTCAGAAATAGAATGCCAGGCCTTTATTCCAAGGTGCCTCTGGGTAGACTAGAATCACCAACCTTTGGGTTAGCAGCTGGGCATGATAACTCTTTGTACCACACAGGTACTCCTCTAAGTGCTAGGCTCTGCCCAAACCCACCAGATGTTCAGGGTTCAGCCTGTTGCATTTATAAAGGTTTAAAGGAAAGAGCAAAGGTGGAGGAGAGAAAAAGGTAGGCAAGTTCTGTTCCCTACTGGGCCTCACAATGTCTGCACTTCTGACAGACCACCAAGGGTCCCAGGGCCGGTCCTCAGCTATGCACATTCAGGAATTTGATTTTATCAGCTCCCTCTGGAGTGATGAGACCCTGGGGGACTGATTCAACACCAATTAAATGCTCAAGACACTGACTGACAAACCAGAAGGTAAGGCTACTCATTTACAATGAGATATTGTTCAGTGGACCAGAATATGCTTTTATTCTTCTTCAAAACCCTTTTTGGGAAACCAAATCAGTAAAGGGGAGACTTCCTGGAAAAAAAGACTCAGAGAAAAGGGACCTTGGTGGACTGGGCTCCAGACATACCATACAGCTGTTCACAAAATACACACCATGTCTTCCCTCCATTATTCAAGTCTTTCCTCAGCCTAAGATTATATAGATATTACCTAAAGATTGTTTCCATCCACTTAGTCCTACCGTTAAGACTCTACCCAAACAACCCAGCTTATATTACAAATGGGCGACGAAGAAAGCAAATGTGAAACAGAGGGCAGGAGAGGACAGAATCTACGTATAGCTCCCCTTGGGTTACATCTGATGGAAACAATGCACAATACCCCTAACCTCAAGCACACCCAACCCATTCCCTGTCTGGTAAAATAATATTGATAGTTAACAGTTATTGAGTGCTTACTACAGGCTGGACAGATTCTAACAATTTTACATTTAATTTAATTTCCCCAACACCACTGTGAGATAGGTACAATCGTTATTTTCCCTTTAAAGAAATGAAGTCTCAGAAAGGTTAAGTAACTTGCCCACAGTCACACAGCTAGCAAGTCACCACTAGAATTCAAACCCAGGGGGTTAGACTCCAGAGCTCATCCTCCCGACCGTTACACTATCCTGCCCCCAAGGCACCCTGGAACCTTCAGTGCTCATCTCACATGGCACCCACCACCTCAGGTGAGGTCTTTATGGATCCCCTGACCTGGATGTGTTCTCAGTCTCCTCCAGACTCTTGTTTCTCCTCTAGCTTTTGCTGCATAGGTAACTACCATTCCCACCTCCCCAGTCAGGATATAATGTAAATCCATCTAATAATGAATTATACTGTAAAGCAAACCATGTTATTAGAACTTTCCAGTGAGTATCATTAAAGCTTCAGTTTACAACTAATAATATTCATTTACTGGTTATATAATATAAAATGTATTCTCTGGACACTGGCCACATCCACTGGGGCTTAGCTGTGGCAGAGATACAAGGCAAATCCCACCCTCCTCACCTACACTGCACAATTCATCCTTGAAGATGGCAGAAGAAGGTGTTGGGGGTTTGGCAGAAATCCAGCTGACTCTCTACCACACATAACCGGCAAAGGCAAAACCCTGAAGTCAGAGTGCAGGCCTGGCTCTAAAGGCAGTACTGCAGCATCATTAAGCGAGTGAGTTCCATAGACAGACTTGAGTTCTAGTTGCTTACATGCTGCATGACTTCAGGCAGATCGGTTACCGTCTCTGAGCATCAGCCGTCGCCCTTCACAGAGGGAAGTATGGGGCCTGATTTAGATGATACTAATAAGGCAACCAAGGTGAATGGTGGGAGGTAGCTGGATTTCCACTTAATAAAATGTAATGGGTCTCCTAGATGGCATCAGGCCAGGAGGGTCCTTCCTGGAGTCATTCAAATCATACTTAGTAGGGAACAGCCCTACTGCTGAGAATGGGAGCCCTGGTAGTGCAGTGATTAAAAGCTACAGCTGCTAACCAAAGGGCTGGCAGTTCAAATCCACTAGCCACTCCTCAGAATCCCTATAGGGCAGTTCTACTCTGTCCTCTAGGGTCGCTGAGTCGGAATCGACTCGATGGCAATGCGTGTTGCTGCTGTTGTTTATTTTAGAAAAACAGGGCATCCATAGGTAAAACAAGGCCCCCTTTCTTGGATATGTGTAGTGATGTGTCATATTTTGTGACCAAACAGTATTTTTTAAATACTTTTCCCACATTAGAGGAATTTCTACCCTGTGAGTAGGCACCTCCCCAACATGGAAGCTAGAAACTTGCCCCCAAGCCTACCTTGCAGCAAGGGTGTAGGCATGTGACCTGGGCTCCACCAATCAGCAGCATCCATGCAAAGAGGATGAGATAAAGAAGGATGTACCAAGTGAAATTCACATTGATGGGGATTGGCAGAACATGGAAGAGAAACACCAAGCTTTCAGAGGCAACAGTGATGCGGTCCCTCCAGACAGAACCCACAAGGTGATATGAGCAGGGGGCCCTATGCCTAGCAGTGGCCACACCAGGGTCTCCACTGGAACCACTGGTGGTATAATTCGTGTAGCGCTCCTGACTGCATGGCCTCCAAGTCTGACTCTGGTCCTCCCAGATATGCTTTGACTCCCTAATATCCTTTAAAAATCTCCCTTTCCACTTAAAATAGCCAGTGTGGGCACTGTTGTTTGCAATTAAGAACCCAAAACAGCATGTAACCAAACAACAGTTGTACCATTAAAGTCAAGAGAGAAAACACACATTTTGGCACATGAGGGGACTTTTTTTAATCCCATAAACATAAAATTTTAAATAAATGAAAGAAATTAACGCAACTGTCTGCAAAAATTTGATAGGCAAAAGAAGCTGATAATTTGTTCCAGGGGACACTTGGGACCATTGCAGAAGGTAAAAAGAAAAGCAAAGGGATATGGAAATGCCATCAGCATGAAGTTACAGCTACAAAAAGACACATACAAACTATTTCCCAAGACCTGAGGTTGCATAAACTCAACCTACATCTGCAAACATGAGGGCTTGCTAAGTTTAACCTCTCCTGGACACGAAGTTCCTGATTTATGAAATAGTTAAAAGTCAAGCAATCATTTCCAAGTTGGGTATTAAAACCATTGATATATGAACGGGGTGTTTCAATCATTAGCTAGATAAAGTGGGTCTTAAATACTAGGCACTGCTAAAGGTTTATGCAAAGCTTTTATGTAACTGACCAAAGTCATTTCAATGCCAGAACAGCTTAGACTTCAAATAGAGGGCACCTAACGAGAGCCCTTCAAGTCTTATCCTCCTACCTGATCAAGAATTTAAGACAAAAACCATCCTGTGATTGACTTTCTTAGAAAGATGCAAGTTTAAATAACAATTTCATTTGGTTTAGGAACATCATCTTTCAGGATTACGACATAGATCTAGGCCTTTCCAAGCACTTTGGATTTCCTAAGTCTTTGGCTATGTCACATACAAATCAGAAGAAGCCTGTGATCCAGTCTAGTTTCTTGAGCCCCCAAATCTTGGTTATGGGTGTCCAGTTACTTGTAATAAACTTGAAAGTGTTCTTTAGTTGACATGGGTTGTTTTTGCCTGGACAACATCCATTCCCATCTCTTCTGGTGATAACATCCCAATTGTTGCTGAAGACCATACTCCCTCATTCCCAGTCTGTGTACTTTGGAGGAGGGGTGGTCTTTAACCCCTCTTCAGGGATGAGAAATGACCCAGGCCTGGCCAATCAGCATATTCATCCTCCTACCCTGGCAGCCATGATTGGTTGAGAGACAGGCATGTGACCAACTCAGGGCAATAAGAATCAAACCTGGGACTTTCACTGGAGCTACGGTGAAAGAGAAGCTCTCTACTGGAGAGGCTTAGCTAACAAATAAGGGTGGAGTTTCTGGTGGCATCTTGATATCATGAAGGGAGGGCCTGCCTGACAATGAAACCAATCCAGAGGAATGAAGAGTCAAGAGACGGCAAGAGACAGATTTCTGATGACAATGCTTGAGACCTAGATTCAGCCAAGCCTTTGCGTTTACAGTTACATGAATTAATTTGCTTTTTCGCTAAACTCCTTTGAATTAGGGTACTATCATTTGCAACCCGAAGAGTCTTAACAGACTTAACAGTTCTTTTGAGACTTTAAAAGATAGTAAAAGTGTTTATTAAAGTATAAAATGAGCCATATACAGTTGTAGCAAAGTTGTTAGTTTCCATAGCCCATTCCAACATACAATCAATGCCTTGCCCATAATGCCCTACTCAGGGAAATGGTGCTGGAGAAGCCTGTGCATGAGGTGGCCACTGATGTCTAGACGAACAGCTATCCCAAAGGCAGGTAGTAATTATTTTGCTGACCAGGATCCAAAGGCCTGTGTGGCCTGCCTCAATGAGCTGGGTCAATAGGAGTCTCTCACTTATGAATTAGAGCTAGGAAGTACTAAGGGAAAATTGAGACTAATGCTGCAGCCTCAGGGGTTTGGTTGACAATTCAGGGGCCATATGGAAAATGAGGAAACAGAAGAAGAGAGAGAGAGAAAAAGAAGTCAGTAGAGCATAGACCATATGACCTCTGTGAAAGATAAAGGCTTCATTCCCAATTTCTCAGTCCTTTGCTTTGGACCCTATGAGGACCACCTGCACTTTGTTTCAGGGACATGGAAACTTTCCAGGGGCCAGGCAGGATAGTAGTTAACGACTAGGGCTCAGAAGTAGACCAGCTGGGTTTGACTCCTGACTTCTACTTCCTACCCAGGTGTCTTAAGGCACATTCTCCTTAGCAGGGTGGGGACAATAAAAATCCCCTTACTTACACAGGTTGTGGAGAAGAGTCAGTGAGTTACTATACTCAGAAGAGTGTCAGCCACAGAGTGAGGTGCAAATAAATGATAGCAGGAGTTATCATTACAATGACCCTCTTTTACTTGAATTAGTTGAATGAAGTCCTAGTCTTTTGCCACTAAGAGGGCCCAAACTAAAGCAACAATTTACTAAATGGTTCTCCTAAATATAAATATATTTTTACACTATACATATAAAACGGATAACATACGGGTATAACTGTTGTTGTTGTTAGGTGCCGTCGAGTCAGTTCTGACTCATAGTGACCCCATGTACAACAGAACAAAACACTGCCTGGTCCAGCACCATCCTCACAATCATTGCTATGTTTGAGCCCATTGTTGGCAGCCACAATGTCAATCCATCTCCTTGAGGTTCTTCCTCTTTTTTTGCTGACCCTCCACTTTACCAAGCATGATGTCCTTCTCCAGGGACTGATCCCTCCTGATAACATATCCAAAGCATGTGAGATGCAGTCTCACCATTCTTGCTTCTAAGCATTCTGGCTGTACTTCTTCCAAGATAGACGTTCATTCTTCCGGCAGTCCCTGGTGTATATTCAATATTCTTCACCAACACTACAACTCAAAGGCGTCAATTTTTCTTAGGTCTTCCTTTTTCATTGTTCAGTTTTCACATGCATGAGGTGACAGAAAATACCATGGGTTGGGTCAGGCACAACTTAGTTCTCAAAGCGACATCTTTGCTTTTTAACCCTTTAAAGAGGTCTTTTGCAGCAGATTTACCCAATGCAATACATCATCTGATTTCTTGGCTACTGCTTCCATGGGCGTTGATTGTGGATCCAAGTAAAATGAAATACATAACAACTTCAATCTTTTCTCCATTTATCATGATGTTGCTTATTGGTCCAGTTGTGAGGATTTTTGTTTTCTTTATGTTGAGGTGTAATCCATA
>NW_004443945.1:15874364-15925633 GCF_000243295.1 Trichechus manatus latirostris | reverse complement strand
GCACAACTTTCCTGACTTTAAACCATGCAGTATCCCCTTGTTCTGTTCGAACAACTGCCTCTTGGTCTATGTACAGGTTCCTCAGGAGCACAATTAAGTGTTCCGGAATTCCCATTCTTAGGAACATTATCCATAATTTGTTACGATACACAGTTGAATGCCTTTGCATAGTCAATAAAACACAGGTAAACATCTTTCTGGTATTCTCTGCTTTCAGCCAAGACCCTTCTGACATCAGCAATGATATCCCTTGTTCCGTGTCCTCTTCTGAATCTGGCTTGAATTTCTGGCCGTTCCCTGTTGATGTACTGCTGCAACCATTATTGAATTATCTTCAACATAATTTTACTTGCGTGTGACATTAATGATATCGTTCAACAATTTCTGCATTCCATTGGATCACCTTTCTGTGGAATATGCACATACATGGATCTCTTCCAGTCGGTTGGCCAGGTACTTGTCTTTCAAATTTCTTGGCATAGACCAGTGAGTGCCTCCAGCACTTCATCTATTGTTTAAAATATCTAAATTGGTATTCCATCAATTCCTGGAGACTCATATTTTGCCAATGCCTTCTGTGCAGCTTGGACTTCTTCCTTCAATACCATTGGTTCATGATCATATGCTACCTCCTGAAATGGCTGAACATCGATCAATTCTTTTTGGTACGGTGACTGTGTATTCCTTCCATCTTCTTTTGACGCTTCCTGCATCATTCAATATTTACCCATAGAATCCTTCAATATTGCACCTCGAAGCTTGAATTTTGTCTTCAGCTGTTTCAGTTTGAGAAATGCTGAGCATGTTCTTCCCTTTCAGTTTTCTAACTCCAGGTTTTTGCACATTTCATTATAATACTTTACTTTGTCTTCTTGGGCTACCTTTTTTTTTCCTTTTATTGTGCTTTAGGTGAAAGTTTACAGCTCAAGTTAATTTCTCATTCAAAAATTTATACATATATTGTTTTGTGACATTGGTTGCAATCCCCACAACATGACAGCACGCTCCTCCTTTCCACCCTGGGTTCCCTGTGCCCATTCGTCCAGTTACCGTCTCTTCCTGCCTTCTCGTCTTACTTTTGGACAGGAGTTGTCCATTTGGTCTCATATATTTGAATAAACTGAAACCATTCCCATAGCCCACTTTTCAGACGAAGATTAGACAGCCCTATTAAACAAAAAATAACACACATGAGGAACATGCTTCTTAGTTCAATCAAATATTGGAGTCGCCCTTTGAAATCTTCTGTTCAGCTTTTTTACTTCATCATTTCTTCCATTCACTTTAGTTACTCTACATTTAAAACCAAGTTTCAGAGTTTCTTCTGATATCCATTTTTGTCTTTTCCTTCTCTCCTGTCTTTTACTAACCTTTTGTTTTTTTCATGTATGATGTTCTTGATGTCATCCCCTAACTCATCTGGTTATCAGTGTTCAATGCATCAAACCTATTCTTCAGATGGTCTCTAAATTCAAGTGAGATACACTCAAGGTCACACTTTGAGTATAACTACCATGTAAAATCCTCTTTAACTGGAGAAAACCTTAGTGTGAGTAGGACAGCTGTGTCTCAAATGTGCTGATCTGTTCTCATGTAGATACGCCCCTGTTATCGTCCTCAATCTGTATTATGTTCTGATCCTCTGGGGTCCCACACTGATCCCTCAGGACTAGTTAATTCTGTACACCAGGGCTGATATGCCAACTTCAGAGTCTGTCTGCAACTGCTGGAAGCTTTGACCCCTTTTCAATTGCATTCTACAGCTCTATTTCTGCAGCTACTTGTTACTACAGGGGAAGCGCCCCAACGTGCAATGCATGGACTTTGCAAAAGATGCAGATGCTGTAGAAGGAGGAGAGTTTCTATAGCCCCTGCTGGCTTTTGGCATGAAGAAAACAGCTAAGCCAAATCCAGAAGCCTTCTGGTGTTACTCAAACCGCTGTTCCATGATTACTTCCTGTTGAGTAGGCCCACCCATTCTGAGGTTGGAAAAAAAATTCATCTAGAGGCTGGGCGTTTTACTTTTTAATTGTTTTATCTCCTTACATGAAAACGACAAAAGCATATGTACAGACGTCATCCCCTTCCAAATAAGCACTATTAAATCATTCTGAACTGTTGATCCACGTTTTCCATACCTTAAAAATACTGATTTTGCAAAGAAAGATGATATAGATCAACTTTCAAAAAATATTTTTATGTAAAAAAATTCTCTAATTCCACAGCAAAAAAAACTTTATAGAAATATACTTCAAATATGTTCCCAAAAATGCATTAATGATTAAAGGCACACAAAAGTCCTGAGAAAGAAACAGAAGTTTGACTTTTTAAGGAAAAAATAAGGGCTTTATCACAAAGATTCTGGTGTATTTGGTGTTGCATTCTTTGCAAAAAGGCAATACTCAGGGAATTAAAACTACACGCCTGAGCTCTTTCTCCTTCCCTTCTTTTGGAATAATTGGGACACAAATTTTTCAGTACAATCGCTACTTTAAAAATCAGAGCACTAAAGCATTTTTATAGCTACAGAGGAGGGCAGGGGAAAGAGGGACTGAACACATTCTGTATCCTCCAATGTTTCAGGAAAGGGGACATTCCTTGGTGGGAGTAAGCCACTTTTTGACTTTACAGCCAGTCCTTCAACTTACAGGCTGATGAAGTTCTAAGTTTTTCCCTACCCTGCAATGTTTACAATTTAGAATGCATCCTCCCATAGAAACAATGTTGTAAGTACTGACTTAAGTCACTCTAAAGGAGCCATTCGAACCCGAGAGCTCGCAAAGAATCACATAGTTTTGTCCTGCATGTCCTGTGCATTCCAGCCCCACTGTGACTTTCCTTTACGGAAATGCATTTAGAGCTCCAAATAAGACACGGCATTTCAGTGCTTCTGACCATACAGGACTGTCATGGCTGCCAAGACACGAGTGATGGCCAAAGCCAGCCCTCCCTCCCTTCACTCCACTCAACCTGACCAGATGGGAGGTCATGAGGGGTAAGGGTAGTACATGAAGGGGCATTCCTGTCCCTTATCCTGGTCCCCAGTTAGCCACCAGTGGAGAAGGTAAAAAGGAGGAACCAGAGGCCAGGAGGGCAGACTCCAGGGCCATGGAGCGTAGGAATGGGGGAGAAAAGGAGAACTCGCTGAGACTCAGCTGGATGGCTCTCCCTCCCCCGCCAGGGACTGCCTGTGCTCTTAGCTTTCACTTCAACTGTTGGTTGCTAAGTGCTATACATAATGCAAAAGGAAATAGTTACACAGGGCATTTTGGAATACACGAAAACACACATCAGTCAGCCAAAAAACTCTCAAAGTTTCTAGAGTTAATTTTAGACCCTGGTTGACCAAATGAGTAACCCACCTACATGTCCAATGGAAGAGAAGCTGGGCCTAGCATAGCAGTGGAAAGTATCGTTATTTAGAAACAGCAGACACTGACACTGTAGCTCTCTAAGCCTATCTTAGCTTATGAAATATGCATCGGCCAAGTCCTCAGGTGTTTTAAGTACCTCCTAGCAGTTCTTTGAATAGGACACAAGATTCAATGCAATCACAAGAATTGCTCATTAGAAAGCACCACCGTCTGTCACTGGGGTTTCAAGATGGTGGAGTGAGTACGAAACAAAATATTGATATCATTTAGTAAAAAAAAACAAAAACTATAGATACTTAATAAAATAACTAAAACAACACTAAAGTAATTAATGTAAATTATCTGAGGAGAGGAAAAGCATCTTATTCATCCTGTATTTCCACAACATCTTGGTATAATGCCTTGGACACAACAGGCATACAATAAATGTTTGCTCAATAAAAAATAATGATAATAATGCTTCTGGAAACGCCCTCATTTCTAGGCAAAAGTATCACTATGACCTTCCTGAGATTCCCCATAACCATTTGGGGTCGACCCCATGTGTGTCAGAGTAGAACTGTGCTCCACAGGGTTTTCAATAGCTGATTTTTCAGAAGTACATTGCCAGGCCTTTCTTCCAAGGCATGTCTGGGTGGACTCCAACCTCCAACCTTTAGGTCAGCAGCTGAGTGTGTTAATCATTTGTACCACACAGGGACAAGATTCTCCATATGGTGATCAAACTAGTCAATCAGAATTGAAGTTTCAAAGATAAATTGATCATTACAAAAGGGAATCAGAAGGAATGCCAGAACAACAGACAGAATAATATAAAATAATGAACAATTGGATTGGAAAGCAGGAATAACCCTGAGTGAATCATTTGAATGCCCTTGATCTTTAAACTTATAAAATGAGATTACATTTGTGGCCCTACCACTCTCGCAGCAATGCAGTGCAGATGAAGAACTCATTTGCAGAAGCACTCTGACCTCCTCAGACTACATACACACACGGCATCATGATGTTCAAGTTTATAAGGCAGAGATCTGGGGCCTGAGGGGACCAGGTTATTCTCAGGGCAGGTAAATGCAAAAATCTCCCTTTCCTTAGAAAAAAGATCCTTCTGATTACAATACCATTAGTTTACAGCTGAAAAAAGCCAAAGGACAAATGAGAGAAGTCACTTGTTTATGGAAAGTTAAAAAAAAAAATGTAACATTCAACACAGGGTGATGGGGCAACTGGTTAATAAGTTAAAGGAGAAAAATAATCAGCTGGGCTCCGCATTTCCTTCTTACTAGACAGCAAAATAAGTTATAGTTCGGTTAAATAATAATAAGTTTTGTAACATCAGACAATATTTTAAAACCAGTAGAACACAGAGTTGAGTAGTTATCAAACCCTGTAAAAGGAGGGAGCTGTCCTATCAGTGGAAGAAATTACAGTGGAACTTTTATCCACTTAACAGAAAACTTTGTCAAATGGGCAAGCAATACAGTGGAGAAATATTTGTAGCAAACGTAGTCAAAAATATTTTATTTTATGTTAATAAAGATCCTACGCCTGTGATGTATATTTTAAGTGAAAAACAAAGCAAGTTGAGGAATAACGTATACACTATGATCCTGTTTTGGTAAAAACAAATAAGTTTCCTTTGTATCTTTAGAAAAACCTGTATTTATATGCAAGAACAAGGTGGGGAGACAACCTCGGGCCTTTAACACTGCCCACCTATTCCAGACGAAACCAGGCTAGGAAGAAAGGCCTGGCAATATACTTCCAAAAATCAGCCAGTGAAAACCCTATAGATCACAATGGCAGCAAACGATCATGGGGATAGTGTAGAATTTGGCAGTGTTTTGTTCTGCCCTTGTGCACGAGGTCACCATGAGTCAGGGGCCCTTGACAGCAGCCAACAACAACAACCTTGAAAGCATGGAGGCATGGAGAGAGGAGAAAAGAGAGCGTTTCCTTTGTGTATCTTTGTACTGAATTGTTTCACTTTTGTAATTGGAAAAAAAATAAAGAATTCTAATTTTAATGGTTAAGAAAAACATCTAAGGGCAAAGAACATGTAACCGAAAATTAGGATAAGAAGAAATGCAACTAGCATACAATAACTTGAAAAAATAAATTCTTGGCCTCACTAGTAATCAAAGAAATACAAATGAAAATAAAAATATTTTAGGCTATCAAATTAGTAAAAGTATTGTAGAATGATGATATCCAATGCAAGGGAAAAGAAGGTGAAACCAATCACACTGCATGAATTGCTTTAACCCTTTGAAAAGCAAATTGGCAAAATGCATCAAGGTTTTTTAAATGTTCAAACCTTCAGACTATTAAACTTACTATAAACATATCCTAAGAAATAATCTTATATAAAGATTATTGTACAAAACTGATGATAGCAAAAAATTATTTAAAATTTTGACCAAATGACTAATAATGGAATGGCTAAGGAAACTGAGGTATAGCCATTCGATGAAATACTATCTATAAAGCATTGTCTACAAAGAATATATAATAAAACGTGACATACAGGTAAGTGAAAAAATACTACAAAATTATATATAAATAGAGCTATGTGTCTAAGAAAAAAATCTCTATATAAAAATAATAAAAAGAAATATTCCAAATATTAACCCTGGTTGCCTTTGAATATTTGGATGTCAGGTGATTTTTTTTTCTTCTTTCTAATTTCTATATTGTCCAGATTTATATCATGATAATGCTTTACTTTTTATAACAGTGAAGGGGTGTGCAGGGGAGTAGCATCCAATATCTGGGGGAATATATTCTTTAAATGTCTGGATTAGAAAAACACAAAGCACAGTCTTCCTGTTGCTTTCCCAAGAAACTTCAGAGGCCAGGGCTGACTTCTGATTCTTGCTGTCTTGTCCTCCGGCCCTGCATGAAAATAGTGGCCATGGCCATCATTTGAGGTGGTGAGGTGGTAGGAACTCAACATCACAGGCTTTGCACATCCCAATTCTCCCCTTTCCACAAGTCACAGAGCAAAATCTCTTCAAAGAGCTCTTACTTTAAATGTCCTATTAGAAAATCTAGGTCAAGTGTCTGAGACATGTGGGCGTGTCTCTCCCCTCTTTCCTCTTTTCTCTCTGTTTCAAGGTCCCGGGGTGGCACAAATGGTTGAGCGCTCAACTACTAGCCAAAAGGTTAACAGTTCAAACCCACACTGAGAAGCCTTGGAAGACAGGCCTGGTGATCTGTTTCTGAAAGGTCACAGCCTGGAAAACCGTATGGTGCAGTTCTATTCTGCACACATAGGGTCACCATGAGTCAGAACCAACTCCCCAGCAACCAACAACAATAAAGGCAGCAAGACAAACTCTAGCAATAATCCAGCAATCTGCCTTCAAAAAATATATAGAAAAACAATGCAGCCAAGTGCTTAAGAGAACCAAAGGACAACAAAGTTAAACAATTTTAAATAACAAAAAAATCAAAGTCTATCTCTTCTCTCAGACTTGCCATATAATCCAAATTAGTAATCTTGGATTCCTACCTGCTGTATTTCAAGCCTTATCCGTAAGATTGAATGTAGTCTAAATATTTCCCCTTCAACTGCACAAGTGCACACAACAGTCAGATAAATATTCAAATGTACTTACATAACACTACAGATATAGATCATATAGATACATGATGTTGTTGTTGTTAATAGGTGCCATCAGTTTGGTTCCAACTCATAGCGACCCCATGTACAACAGAACAAAACACTGCCCAGTCCCACGCCATCCTCACAATCGTTGCTATGTTTGAGCCCATTGTTGCAGTGTCAATCCATTGTGTCAATCCATCTCGTGGAGGATCTTCCTCTTCTTTGCTGATCCTCTACTTTACCAAGCATAATGTCCTTCTCCAGGGACTGGTCCCCCCTGATAACATGCCCAAAGTATGTAAGATGAAGTCTCGCCATCCTCCTTCTAAGTTCTGGCTGTACTTCTTCCAAGACAGATTTGTTCATTCTTCTGGTAGTCCCTGGTACATTCAATATTCTTTGCCAACACCATAATTCAAAGGCATCAATTCTTCTTCAGTCTTCCTTATTTACTGTCCAGCTTTTGCGTGTATATGAGGCAATTGAAAATACCATGGCTTGGGTGAGGCACAGGTTATATACATGTCTATATAAATATATAGTTATATAGGAGTTCTGAGTGATGTAAACAGTTAATGAGCTCGGCTGCTAACCAAAGGGTTGGAGGTTCGAGTCTACCAGAGGCACCTCAGAAGAAAGGCTTGGCGATCTACTTCCTAAAAATCAGTCATTGAAAACCCTATGAACCACAGTTTTACTCTGACACACATGGGGTCACCATGAATTCAGAATCAACTCCACGGCAACTGATATCAACGTACATATATAATCTTTATACGAATCTTTACCAAAATATTTATGTAAAAATAATGCAAGAAAATACCCCAAATATTAACACTGGCTGACTCAGACTTTGAATTATGGATGATAACACTATAGTAATGTTCCTAAAAGTGCAGGGGTAAGTCAGATATTTTTAATTTTCAATTCAACTATAAATACACCCAGGGGTACATAGTCATCATTGAAAGAAATTCTCTGAAATGTCTGTGAAAGCAAAAATATTTTAGCAAAAAAAAATAATGATCCCTAAAGAGGAACCAGCTAGTGATCCTGAAGGGGAAAGTAAGAGCCAGGAGTGTCCTAAAGAAACAGTTTGGGAAGTTGGAAGAAAATTTCTTTCCAAGGAAGTCAGTCAGCCGTGGACCTGAAGAGGCTGCTAGCAGCAAAAGTAGTAGCTCCAAGAAAAATAAAAAATTCAAAAAAAATCCCAGGAAGATTAGAATGGACAACAGACATTCCCTGGGGGGGTATACCCAAGGTGACTTCCCAACCCATCTCCCAATAAAAATAGAAATTCATAAAAGTTAAAAAATAAGTAAATAAATAATGGTCCCCCTAATTCTTCTCTTCAGTACATTCAAGAATTTGCAATATCTTACTGAAATTACTTTCTTAAAGGTGGTGCACCTGTACCTTTGATACTAAAGAACAGCAGCTGCAATGTGTCTTCTATATGTGAGATGTTGCAGTTTATGCTTACATGTATTATTAACCCACTTCACCCTCTTAACCCTCACAACAATCCCATGAGGCAAGTACTATCATTACCCCAGTTACTACCTGAAGGCTCCATAAGGTCACACAGCTAACAAGTCCTGGTACTAAGACTGAAACCAGGTTTATCCAGCTCCAAAAAGAGTGGACATGCTCTTTCACTACAGAACTACAGATCTCTTCCAAATTCCTTTATCTTATACCAAAAATATCCCTTGCCTAATGTTGCTAACCAAAAGATCGGCAGTTTAAATCCACTAGCCGCTCCTGGGAAACCCTAGGGGCAGTTCTAGTCTGTCCTTTAGGGTCACTATGAGTTGGAATCGACTTGACAGCAATGGGTTTGGTTTTTCGGTTTTGAAGCTTGGTTTGGACATCCCGAAACAAAACAACTGTTACTGACTAACCAAATGAATAGACTATCAATACTCATTTAGCAATTCCGAATAAAGAAGGTACTGAATTATTCTGTCAGTTTTCAAAAACTTAGCCAGTCTTCCAAGTACAGCTAGAGGAAGGGCACTAGACATGGCCTTCAGATAATGAGAACAGGAAAAAATCAACCAATTAAATGGTCTGGTGGAGAAAAAGAAAGGTATAGCAGGCCTAAAAATAGTTTCCATCTCATCACTGCTTTAATAATAGCACATTAGCATGTCTTCTCCAGGAAATGTCACCCAGGCAACCAGAAACACAAAGACAAAGATGTTCTGAAAAACATATGCATACAAATCTATTTTTGCCATCTTTTGAATGTAAATGATCATTAATACAAGGAAGACAATAATTAGGAGACTGCACAGAAAAAAGGTAAGTACCAAAGGAAGTTTTATAAATAGGTCCCCAGTGTACAGTAGACGAATAAGGTACAGATATGGGCAAAACTCTAGCTGTATGAGAAGCTGTGACTTACTGCCTCAAATTCCTAAACTAGACATAGGGCAGCAATCTATTAGAAGTGTTAAATATATTTTTCTCTGTTTTTTTAACCTCATAGCTTTATCTCAGAGGCCAAAAGCAGACTAATACAAACGGGGGAATGCTGGCAAACTTTTTTTAAATATTTGGAAAACTACCTACATTTCCACTTAACTAGGGGAACTGAATGTCCTTGTTTGCCTGGGACAATCCCCATTTGCACCTGTTGTTTTGGCATAATTACTAAAAAGCACCCCCCTTTGACTCTCAGAAGTGTCCTAGTGTGAACAATAAATTATACGGTCACCTTATGTTTAGCTAAGAAATATTTCTTGGTCACTTATGATGTGGGAACTTGGGTTAGTACAAACAGTTTATAATATAGGATCCTGACTTTTAGAACACTACAATCTGGTTGAGAAAACACAAATCCCACCAAAGCAACAGTGAAGCCATGAAAGACTGGTCATCACTGGTGTAGTCCATGATGTAAATGTCTTAGATCAGATCAGAGACAAAGTAGACAGTGTATCACCTTGAGTGGGAAACCCCATAGAACTAATAATTAATGCTTCTTGAGCATTTACTGTATACCAGGTACTGTGATACCCATGTGATCTCCCTTAATCCTCAAAACAGTCCTAAGAGCAAGGGAGTATCATTAAGTCCATTTTACAGATGAGATGACTTACCCAAAGTCATGCTAACAAAAAAAATTACATTGCCATCGAGTTGATTCCAACTCGTAGTAACCTTATAGGACAGAGCAGGACTGCCCCACAGGGTTTCCAAGGCTGTAAATCTTTGCAGAAGCAGACTGCCAAATCTCTCTCTCGCGGAGTGGTGGGTAGGCTCAAACTGCCAACTTTTAGGTTAGCAGCTAAGCACTTAACCACTGCACCACCAGGGCTCCTTTAAAGTCACACACACAAAAAAAAAAAAAAACAAAAAAACCCACTGCCATCGAGTTGATTCCAACTCATAGTGACCCCATAGGGTTTCTCAGGCTGTAAATCTCTACCGAAGCAGACTGCCACATCATTCTGCCACGGAGACGCCTGTGGTTTCAAACCACTGACTTTCAGGTTAGCAGTCTACCGCTTTAACCTCTGCATAACCAGGGCGCCATTAGAGGACTCAAATGTCTGACTCTCAAGCACATGTTCTTCACCACTGTGGATGTGGATATACTGCCTCCTGATTGCCCAACCCCACCAGGAGGTGGCCCAGCAGAGTCACTTGTTATCGTGGCCCTCAGCCTCTCTGCCCTGCAGTGGCACAAGATATGGTTAATGATTATGGTCAATAACCCTGGCAAACAGTTATTGACTCAGTTAGAACCCAGACAAGAAGCAGAGGGTACTTTTTAATGCTCCTGAGGAGTCCTGTAAAAGAGGCTATTAAGGAGAGAGTAATAAAGGATAGTGCAGAAATCTAGGCTAGCGACAGCAAGAAGCAATGACCACCCCCAGGCCTGAAGGTATAAGGAGAGCGAGTGGTGAAAAGACATCAGAAAGGGTAACTCTATGAAGAGGACCACCTGGCAGGAGCTGTAGCCTATGGTACACATATACAGCCAACCTGCAGCATGCAATTCAGCAGGAGGGAACCAAAGAAATAAGTACCCTACCTCACTCTCCTCCCACTATCCCATCCCCTGCTGGACCTACTGTTGCCCAAATTATACCAGAAATCAGAAGACAAAGATGGCATTGATGCCAGCAGGGGAGACCAATCTCTCAGGAACAGAGCCAGATGGAGAAGGAAGGAGAGGGAATGTGGCGGGGCAAACGGAAGATACTCAGTCCCCTCACTGTCCTTTCCCCTACAGGAGAGCTGTGCTCCAACTGAAGCAGAGTAGAGTGGCCTGGTTACTCTTTGGAGGTCAAGAAGGTGCCAGATAGACAAGAGGATGCATCTCTACAAGGCCAGGGCCCACTTCATGGGTGTGCCACCTGTGCGGTCATGTAAGGTCCAGTGCTCAGAAGGGCCCCACACTTGGTTTAATGCTCTGCTGTCACCATAGTAAATGGTTTTTTTGACAAGGAACCCCATAATTTCATTTTGCAATGGGCCCCGCTAACTATGTAGCCAGTCCTGTTCAAGGCAAACCATTTTCTTTAGCTGGTGGGACTAAATTCTCTAAGTATCACAGAGGCACTATTCAAAGCAAGGGGATCCAGTTAATATTAACCCCAGTAATAATGACATGGCAGAATATAATATATGATAAAAAGGAGGGACATTGTTACCTTTTTTCCTTCTCTCTTTTGAAGTCAAACTGCAAAGTGGCTGAAAAACCAAAATTAGTTGCCCCCTGGAGTGAAACAAACCTTAATTACAGCTGCCTCTCCACAGCACAGAGTGAATGGATTTTGCCACTTAACCAGTTAATGTGATCAATGCAGACAACCAAAGAGAATAATTTATGCCCTGGAGTGGACTTCCCTGATTTACCCCATTTGATGGGCTACTGTCATCAAATTAGCCAGGTGATTGCCAAAGGTACCCTTGTGCACCCTGTGTACACAGGCCCCCGCTTGGGACTCAGCATTGAAAATACAGGTAGTCCTCGACTTTGGACAAGGTTCCATTCCGGCCACTCCATCTTAAGTCAGTTCTGACCCAAGTCACATACCTCTTTTCTTTTTTTTAAGTTTTCATTATTATTGCCTTTTATCATCACTGTCTTTATAAATCTGATCTTTATTTTGTCTTTGGGGATTAGCATAAGAATGGTAACAGTAAATTGTGTGCTGCAACATTGTATGTAGTGCATATTACTAACAATAAGATGTACCAAAAAAAAGCTGACCTTCATAACTGTGGTTTGTTGTAACTCCAACACATTGTAAATTGGCAACTACCTGTACGTGGATAGAAGACTTGATGGTGGGCCAGTGGCATTTACTAACAATATTTCTAAACGAGTGCTTTCTGAATCCTAGAAACTTGAGCCTATACTGCTTCTGCTTCCCTTTCCTGAAAGACTTCTACATCCTTAACCTTCCTCTGAGTAATCGTATTTAAAAAGCATTTGGGAAAGCCCCAGTTAGAAGCTAGAACAGAGCCAGGGCTGCCTTTTCTCCCATTCACATCCTCTGAGGCCACTCTGCAAAGCACAGCCCAGAAAGCTTCCAGTCGGGCAAGGAGTAAACTGGCTTTTGACAGCCTCTTTTGCTCACTCCTTCATTTCAGACATAAGGAGGTGGTGGGTTTTAAGTGTTTTGTTGTTTAAAGTTTGAATAAAAGTTCAACAGATCAAATTATTCATAAAACCTCTACTGTGTCGAAGAACATAGAATCTACGCGATAAATCAAATCCAGGAGCATCATAAGCAGAATCAGAGGATCAAGGGTGGTTGAATGGTGGCCCCCAAAAAGATATGTCCATGTCCTAATCCCTGGAATCTGTGAATGTGATCTTACTTGGAATAAGGGTCTTTGCAGATATAATTAAGTTGAGGATCTTTAGATTAGATCATCGAATTATCTGGGTGGCCCTAAATCCAGTCTCTTCTCCTGAGAAGAGGAGGAAGCAGAGATTAGAGTGATGCAGCCACAAGCCTAGGAAGGCTGACAGCCATCAAAAGCTGGAAGAGGCAAAGAACAGGTTCTCCTTTAGAGCCTCCAGAGAGAGTGGACATTGATTTCAGACTTCTAGTCTCCAGAACTGTGAGAGAATAAACTTCTGTTGTTTTAAGGCACCCAGTTTGTGGTAATTTGTCCCAGCATTCACAGGAAACTAATACAAGCCCTCAAACGCATCTCTCACCTATGGCCTCAGCTTCAGTACCTCTAGGAATGGAAAATGTGAGGCCTCCCAAAGCCGCCCATTCCATTTTCACAGGGGCCTAGTTCTACCCTCTATCATAGATTTAATCCCCAATGCAGTCCTTCGGGTATTTGGAGACAACAAGAATCAGGTTCCCACAGAACTTTTCCAGGCTAGAGAGTCCTTCAGTCACGCCTCAGGGAGGTGGTTTCCACCCTCTACCGCATTAGACATGGGGTCAGTGGTCATTCAGTGATAGAATTCTCACCTCCCACGGAGGAGACCTGGGTTTGAATTCTGGCCAGTGCACCTCACGTGCACCCACCACCCATCTGTCAGCAGAGGCCTGCATGCTGCTGTGACACTGAACGGGTTTCAGTGAAGCCTTCCAGACTAAGACAGACTAGGCGATCTGCTTATAAATATCAGCCAACCAAAACCCTCTGGGTCACAACAGTCTGATCCACAACCAATCATCGGAATGGCACAGGACCAGGCAGCACTTTGTTCTGTTGTGCATGTTGTTAGGTGCTGTAAGTCGATTCCGACTCTTAGCGACCCCATGTGACAGAGTGGAACTGCCCCATAGGGTTTTCTTGGTTGTAACTGAGTGCTTTAACCACTGCGCCATCAGGGCTCCTAATCTTTATGGAAGCAGATTGCCAGGTCTTTCTGCCGCAGAGCCACTGGGTGGGTTTGAACTGCCAAAGTTTTTGTAAGTAGCCAAGTACTTAACCCTCTGCACCACCAGGGCTCCTTATATACTTGATAGGGGAGAGAATATGTCCTTGAAACACATGTGAAAAAGATGTAAGGTTTTTTTTTTGGTTTTGTTTTGTTTTTTAATTGAATGCTCCAAGCAGGTTGACAGTGTAACCTGGGCGTTTAAACAACAACAGCAATCAAGTATATAGGAGACCCTGGGTGGTGCAAACGGTTAAATGCTCAACTACTAACCAAAAGGTTGCTGGCTGGAATCCACATAGAAGCGCCTCATAAGAATAGGCCTGATAATCGGCTTCTGAAAGATCAACTCAACGACAACAGGTTTGGTTTTTTGTTGGTTTTTTCTTTTCCTTTGTTTTTCTTGCTCTTGAACGTCGAGTAGCTAAAGCAAAAGGAAGAAATGATGAAGTAAAAGAACTGAATAGAAGATTTCAAAGGGCAGCTCGAGAAGACAAAGTAAAGCATTATAATGGCACGTGCAAAGAGATGGAGACAGAACACCAAAAAGGAAGAACATGCTCGGCACTTCTCAAGCTGAAAGAACTGAAGAAAAAATTCAAGCCTCAAGTTGCAATAATTAACAATTCTATGGGGAAAATAGTAAATGATGCAGGAAGCATCAAAAGAAGATGGAAATAATACACAGAGTCATTATACCAGAAAGAATTGGTAGACATTCAGCCATTTCAGGAGGTAGCATATGATCAGGAACTGATGGTACTGAAGGAAGAAGTCCAAGCTGCACTGAAGGCACTGGCAAAAAGCAAGGCTTCAGGAATTGATGAAATATCAATTGAGATGTTTCAACAAAAGGATGCAGCACTGGAAGTGCTCACTCATTTATGCCAAGAAATTTGGAAGACAGCTACCTGGCCAACCAACTGGAAGAGATCCATATTTATGCCTATTCCCAAGAAACGTCATCCAACCGAACGCAGAAAATATCAAACAATATCATTAATATCACGTACTAGTAAAATTTTGCTGAAGATCATTCAAAAGTGGCTGCAGCAATATATTGACAGGGAGCTGCCAGAAATTCAAGCCAGATTCAGATGAGGACGTGGAACCAGGGATATCACTGCTGATGTCAGATGGATTCTGGCTGAAAGCAGAGAATACCAGAAAGATATTTACCTGTTTTATTGACTATGCAAAGGCATTCAACTGTGAGCATCATAACAAATTATGGATAACGCTGCAAAGAATGGGAATTCCAGAACACTTAACTGTGTTCATGAGAAACCTGTACATGGATCAGGAGGCAGTTGTTTGGACCGAACAAGGGGATACTGTGTGGTTTAAAGTCAGGAAAGGTGTGCGTCAGGGTTGTATCCTTTTACCATACCTATTCAATCTGCATGCTGAGCAAATAATCTAAGAAGCTAGACTATATGAAGAAGAATGCAGCATCAGGATTGGAGGAAGACTCATTAACAACCTGCATCATGCAGATGACACAACCTTGCTTGCTGAAAGTGAAGAGGACTTGAAGCCTTACTGATAAAGATCAAAGACCACAGCCTTCAGTATGAATTGCACCTCAACATAAAGAAAACAAAAATCCTCACAACTAGACCAATAAGCAACATCATGATAAAACGGAGAAAAGACTGAAGTTGTCAAGGATTTCATTTTACTTGGATCCACAATCAACACCCATGGAAACAGCGGTCAAGAAATCAAAAGACGCATTGCATTGGGCAAATCTGCTGCAAAAGACCTCTTTAAAGTGTTGAAAAGCAAAGATGTCACCTTGAAGACTAAGGTGTGCCTGACCCAATCCATGGTATTTTCAATTGTTTCATATGCATGCGAAAGCTGGACAATGAATAAGGAAGACCAAAGAAGAACTGACGCCTTTGAATTATGGTGTTGGCAAACAATATTGAATATACCATGGACTGCTAAAGGAACGAGCACATCTGTCTTGGAAGAAGTACAACCAGAATGCTCCTTAAAAGCTAGGATGGCGAGACAAAGTCTTACATACTTTGGACATGTTGTCAGGAGGGATCGGATCCCTGGAGAAGGACATCATACTTGGTAAAGTATAGGGTCATCGAAAAAGAGGAAGACACTCAACGAGATGGACTGACACAGTGGCTGCAACAATGGGCTCAAGCATAATGATTGTGGGCATGCCACAGGACCAGGCAGTGTTTTGTTCTGCTGTACTTGGGGTCACTATGAGTCGGAACTGACTCGACGGCACCTAACTACAACAACAACAATATATAAAAGGGAGCCCTGGTGGTGCAGTGGTTAAGAGCTTGGCCGCTAACTAAAAGGTCAGCAGTTCAAATCCACCAGCTGCTACTTGGAAACCCTATGAGACAGTTCTACTCTGTCCTATAGAGTTGCTATGAGTCGGAATCGACTCAACAGCAATGGGTTTGGTTTGGGATACATAAAAGATTTTTTAATCTAACTATAATAAATCAGCTACAAAACAGGCCTATGAATATATATTGTCATTTAAAAAAAAAAAGGAAAATCTATCCACTCCACATTTTGACAGTCAAGCTAAGTTTCTACAAATCAGGTTGTTCCCAAAGAATCAAAACACACAGGTCTGGTGAAAACCTAACAGTCCAGATCCAAGTGAATATGCAAAAGAAATGTCCTGATTATTTGTCAGGCTTCCTGAGTTCAAATCCCAGCTCCACAGCTCACCAGCTTCTGACTCTGGGGAAGTGATTTAAACTCTCACTGCTTCAGTTCCCTTGCCTGTAAAATAGGGATGGTTAACTATTGCAGGGTACTGTTTGCTCCTCCAGATCCATCTCCCCCTTCTTCTCTCTGCTCTGAGTCCTAGAAGGCTGATTTCTACGGACTATGGTGTAGTCCCTACATCAACAATCCTTCTCGCCCTCTGGCTTCTGGTTAGTTTGGTCAATGGGAGACACCAGCAGAAGATCAGAGGCAGATAAAAGAGTGGTTGGAGATGTATTCACCCGGATCCCTCCCTGCCAGCCATAGTTGCCATGAGTCAGGGGCTTATTCAACAGCAGCCAACAACAACAACCACACTAGACACCATCCTCTGTATTCACTCCAGTTTGTGAACTATCCTCTTAACTTGTCACAGCTGGGATAGCAAAGAGGAAGCTATCATCTCCTTTGTTCTGTCAGGATCTGTATTCCTCTACTCAAGACCACACTTCCTGTAGACAGCCCTCTCCATACAGCTACTCTCTCCAAAGCAATTCCAGAAACTGCTTCCTCCTGTCATCCCTTTAGGGTTAAGGGCAGTAAAACCTTACATGCATTGCTAACAACTCCTAGTGATTTCCCTTAACCTTGCCAACACCTTCGTAAATAATCCTTTCATTAAACTTTCTTCAGTTACCCCCTTTTGAATGTGCCATTTACCTCCTGTTGGGACCCTGGCTGATACATCCTTCATAGGGTTTATCAGGATTGAATTAATTAATACTTAATAATTACAACATTAGGAGCCCTGGTGGTGCAGCGGCTAAGCTCTAAGCGGCCAGCCAAAAGGTCTACAGTTCAAACCCACGAGCCATTTCGCAGGAGAAAGATGTGGCAGTCTGCTTCCATAAAGATTTACTCCTTGGAGACCTGATGGGGGCAGTTCTACTTTGTCCTATAGGGTCACTATGAGTTGGAATCAACTCAATGGCAACAGGTTTGGTTTAGTTAGAATATTGCCTTGCTCATACGAAGTGTCATATAGGCATTTGGTATCATCACTGTTATTACTAGCAATAACAGTCAACTTGTATGAGGATTCCTTGGCCATGAGGTAGCTCAGGGCCATATTTACCTTTCCTCCCCAAGTTCCATACCATTTAGAGTGGTAATGAATATAATCTCCTCAGTTGTAAAAATGTGAAGAAAACTATTAGGTGCTGTTTCATCTGGACAACTAAAACAGCTCCTAACTTCTCCCCTGCCTTTCCCCTCTCCTCTCCTTCTATCCTCCACTCTAATGCCATTCTTCTGATCATGCCATTGACACATGCAACAAATGTTCAATGGCTCCTCACTGCCCCTAGAATGAAATTCGAACTCTCCCACTATCTCTCACAATTCAATCCCAAACTACGTTCAAGAATGTATTCAAGAAATATTTATTGCTTGCCTATGACATAAAGTACTGTATTGGGGATACACCTGTGAGCAAAATGGAAGGTCATGGTCCCCATGAAGTGGGCTCAGCTCCTGCACTTCCCCTCACATACCCACATTCTAGCCAATTTGTTCCCAAATTAAGTCAGGTATTTCCACATTGGAACATAAACTCCTTAAAGACAGGGAACTAGATTTTATTCATTCTGCATCCCTATAGGATCTAGTACAATGTTGAGCATCTAGGAACTACTCAGAAACACTGGATGAGTGTCTAAAAACCCAGCCATGCTGGGGTGAGTGGGAAAAGGAGATTTATCACTTAATGGGTCCTAACTTTCTGTTTGAGGTGATGAAAAAGTTTTGGAAATAGTGGTGATGGTTGCACAACATTGTGGATATAATTAATGTCATGGAATTGTTCACACACAAACGTTTAAAATGGCAAATTTTATGTTATATATATTTTACCACAATAAAATATATTTTAAAAGAAAATCAAGCCAAAGAAGTCTGTCTTCTTTTTTCTCATGCCTTCAAGCCAGTCAGTATTTAAAATTTATTCCAAGTTATTCAGCTTTATTTTCAGACATAGAGAAAAGAAAACATACTAAATGTATTTTAAATGTTCTATCCACAAATAATTCTATTAAGTGCATAAATTGTGAGCTTCAAATCAGAACTCTATTGTTTACTAGCCATGTGACCTTGGGCAAGTTATCAAGTGCTCCTAAGCCTGTTTCCTTTATCTCTGAAGTGGGAATGCTAACAGTACTATAGTGGACATCTGTTGTTTTGCAATCCAAAATCCATTGGCTTGTCTCCTGGTGACAGTATAACAATTTTCTTCTGGAGAGCTGCCCCTGCCCCTACTCCTCAGCCTATGGCTCAGAGATGAAATCTGTGACCAGGGCTAAAGCCTAGTAATGTGTGGGAGCTTCCTTACCACAGATATGGGCACAGGACCCAATCAGAGCCAGTGAGTCACAGCAACTCATTGGGAGCAACACTGGGATAAAGATCCCTACTTTCTGGCTGGATTTAAAGCTCAGGTGATGTAAGGGCTGGAGTCTTACCGCCATCCTGTAGTTATATGGGACCTAAAAATGGTGCCAGCTCCAAGAAAGCAAACCAAGAAAAACAGAGAGAAATCAAGTCCTGGTAATGATGCTTGAGCCCAGAATTATCTTCCTCTGGACTCAGTAGTATCAGGCCCAAAATAATGTCTCTTTTTTTGCTTAAAATAATTTGAGTAGTGAGGTTCCTGGCATTTGCAACAGAAATGAGTCCTAATTAAAACAAGTACCTCCTAAAAAGATTATTACAAAGATTAAATGAGATCGAGATCCCCCATGAAAAGCACCGGCACGTAGTACACACATGATAAATGGTAGGTACTAATGTTATTGTGGAAACCCTGCTGGTGTAGCGGTTAAGAGTTACGGCTGCTAACCAAAAGGTCAGCAGTTCGAATCCAGCAGGTGCTACTTGGAAACCCCATGGGGCATTTCAACTCTGTCCTATCTAGTCACTATGAGTTGGAATCGACGCGATGGCAATGGGTTTAATGTTATTGTGGCGATTGTTTATTGTTGTGGTTAAAAGTTCCTGACTTCCTCTAGGGACCATTTTTAAACTCCTGTGCTCTGTCCCTGATTTCTGCCTTCATTGTCCTCTAATGGCATACCCTAGTGTAGAGATGGAGAGAACAAAGCCTGTCTGCCACTACTTCTTAAACCCACACCCTGACAGACATCACTAATTGACCACTTCACTCTTTTCCTGCTGAACCTGGACCTAGCGTGGGATTCCTGTTCAACCCAGATTTCCAGGCAAACACTACCAATCAATCAGAGATGACATGCAAAATGAAACCAATTTGTTTTGGCTCTAGAGCAGCAGACAACCTTTTCTATAAAGGGCTAGATAGTAAATATTTTAAGCTTTGCAGGCCACATATGGTCTCTATCACACATTCTTCTTTCTTGTTTGGTTGCATTGTGTTGTTTTTTTCTTTTTACAAACCTTTAAAAATGTAAAAAAGCATTCTTTGCGCTCTCTTGGCTGTACAAAAATCCCTGCTCTAGAGCACTGTCGTATCTCCTTCTGCAGGGTTCCTGGGGGCTCAGTGGTAGAGCACTTGGAAGTGCTGCTGAGGCAGAAAAGCATCCACAGAACACACTAAACGGCCTGAAAAGCAACAGAAGAGCTTTGATGACAGGAGTTCTCTTATTCTCATCATACCAACCCAGGGCAAGCTGAGATCTACAGGCCAAGGGAAGCTACGCACCGAAGAGTAGCTACAAAGCCCATGTATGTGGCAAACTTCACCTCTGCCTCCGGAATCAAATTCACTGCAGGACCCTTTCAAAGAGCTGGGCCAAATCTGAGATGTCTGACTTTTTTACGAAGTAAGGAGAAGAATTCAGATCATTACATTTCTCCACTGTTAGTCTGTCCCTCACAATGAAAAGAAGACTCTGAAATGTTTCCAAGATAGTGTGCCACATTTCTTTTGACTAATTTTTGGTTCCTTAGTGTTTCCCAACATTTTTTATTGTAGAGTATCATATATAAAGATTGGTTCAGTCCTCATTCTAACTGTTCTCCCTGTCTATTAGTCTCCATGATTGTTTCTGGCTTTAGTGAACAGCACTGAACTTTGCTTGACTGATGTTCATTGTTTTATTCAACAAATATTTACTGGCAATTAGAATCCATCTGTCAAGGCGATTGTATTCCCTACTGATGGATAGATGAGGATGAAGGGTGATGAAAGGAATGTGGGGGGGTAATGTGGGAGCATGAAGAAGGGGCAACTCAATCAGTTGGGAGGGTGCCAAGAAGTCTGTCTGGGGCGGGGCGGGGGGGGCTGTCACTGCAGCTGAGTAGGGAAGAATGAGTAGGAGTTGACCAGAAAATGCAGGTTGGGGAGGTGGCAGGTGCTGAGACTCAGCAGCTTGAATAGAGGCTACATATGGGGAAGTTGGGAGATGAGGCCAGCAGAGACAAGGGTAGGGTTGTGAAGGTCCATGAAGTCCAAACTGTATCCTGAAAGCCAGAGAAAACCTCTGAAGGAAATTAAGCAGAATGACTGGCTTAGATTTGTGTTTTCAAAAAGAGCGTTCTAGCTGCAGTTTGGAAAATGGACTGGAGTGAGACGGGCCTGGTTGGGGGAACTGAGCCCAGTTTGAAGACAATTGGAGCAAGAAGTGATAAGGATACGAACTAAATCAATGACAGTAGAAACTGAGAGAAGGGAGCATATTACAACAACAGTAATAGCTCACACTTACGGAGGATTTACTAATGACAAGGCACTATTCTAAGTGCTTCCTACATATTAATTCATTTAATCTTCACAACAACCCTGAGACAGATCAGTAACTATTAACAACCTCATTCCACAGACCAAGAAACCAGAGATGCTAATAGCCCAATGTCTCGGAACTATCAGTGTCCAAACCAGAACTCAAGCCTGGCCAACAATACCAAAGTCCACAATGGCTAACTCTCCTAAGAGGTTTATATAGTGAGGGGCTTCAGGACCGGGCACTGACTGGCTGAAATGAAGGAGACTCCAGGGCAATTTCCAGGAATCTGGCTTGGGTACCTAAACAATTGGGCTTCAGCTTCTTCAGTCTCCTCTTAAGCTCCTCCCCCAGTCTGTACTTGATCTGGCCACCACCCTGACACTCCCACATCGCAACACTCCGCTTTCCTTTGCAGTCCTCGCAGCACTGCATTCGGCCATAAAACACAGTCAGCTCCCAGTTGGAGTGAAAAAGCCTTACTAGCATCACCAATTAGGTTTGAGAAACCAGCGTGACCCGCTCTTGCCAATAGAGTGGCGTAGGGCTGTTATTCTCAAATCAGTCGGAACTAAGAAAACTTTGAGCAAGCTTATGTGGTTTCATTCTCAGAAAGTGAGACCTCGGCAGCCCTACTTTTGCGTTTCACACCAGTTGCCCTACGGAACAGAACATGTACCATCATTTAGAGCCAGAGTTTAGGACAGAAGGCACACAGCCGGCCTTGCCTGAAGCCTCAGACAGACCCGCAGGAAGAAAATTAGATCTTCGGAGAGCCAAATGGCTTTCTTTCTCCCGGCATGAAAGTTAAAGCAAGCCTCTGCAGCAAGAAACTTGTGTATTTCCTGCGGACAGAGAGACCTCCTGCCCCTCCCAGGCTGATACAACCCACTTTGCACATCCTGCCTCTTTGGAAGCTAAAAATAAATCGGTATGCACTGAAAAACCCTCAATCACATCTTCCTAGCACACCCCTTCCCGAGTCTCCGAGTGCAAGAGGCGCAGATCTTTCAGGTCCTGAATCCAAAATGCAGACCACTTCCTCCTCCGCATTCAACTGGCTCCTTTCTGTCGCTCCCAAAGCCCCCTCCCCCGGCAGCCACCCTCCCACCGGCCTCCTGCGGCCTCTCAGGGCCGACTCTGCGGACCCTAGAACCAGCGGGTGCCCTCGACCCCAACCCCTCGCTTCCAGGGAAGGATGCTTCCCATGTCCCCGGGCCACCAGGCACAGGAAAGCCCTCTTATGAGCCAACGCGCCCCCATGCTGCCTGCCCCGCGCGCCTCTGCGCTGCCCTCTGCAAAGTGGCTCTCCTTTCCTGCCACTCATCCTCATGGTCTTTGGATTTGTTTTCTTTTCCCTCTGGCATCGGAGGAAGGACGGGAGAACTGACAGTGTGAATTGCACCCGGGCAGGGGCGGCGGGGACCTGGTTTCCAGCCCGCGAATACCTCGCCCCCACCCTTGCGCCCGCCGCGCCGGAGCGCTATGGTCCCCCCCAGCAGCCGCTCCCCGCGCCGCCGCCTCCGGCACACCCGCCCCAGATGCAACTCCGACTCCACTCTGGCTCGGAAGAAGCGCAGGGAAGAGCGCTGCGACTCACCGCCTCGGCCGCTCCCGGCGTCTGTGTTGCCGCGGGCGAGACGGCGGCGGCAGAGCCTTCCCTCCGCCCGCCTCCCCCTGGACAGCAGCCACGCCAGCCGCGCCCCCTTCCCCAACCTCGCTCGCTGCCTCCCTCCTCGTGGCCGCGGACCCCCTTCCACGCTGCGGCACCGCAGACATCCTCTCCCTGGTGGGCTACGCGGCCGGGGTGCAGGAGGGTCAAGCTGAGGCGCCGGGTTGCAGGTGCAGGGTACGCCCCTACCTTGCCCTGGTCCGCCCGCCGGCCTTACCCCTGGTGTGCCTCCAGCCCTATCCCACTGCCCAGGTTTCTAGCCAGGCCTCATTAGTACTTTCTAAAGGGTGCCAGCTCTTTGCCAGTTCGGGTCGTGGCTAGGACGGACTCAACCTAGAGCACCTCCTGCAGGGCTTTGATTAGGAGGGCCCTGGAGTCCCAGCTACCCTGCGGAAAAGTTCAAGAGGGCCGTGGAAGGTGTTTTAAAGGCCCCTCGGACAGAGAACTGGGCCCAATGCGCCTGCAAAGTGGGAGGGGGCTAATCTTGTCAGGATTTTTCTCTTCCCAGAGCCTTCAGTGAACCATCTAGGGGTGGCTTAACAAAATCCAGGAGAAGAACATACGAGGTGACCTCCCTCTTCTCCCCCGTTGCCCACTGCAGAATGTCACCAAACCTTCCATCTGGACTGGAGATGATGAAAAACAAAGGCTGGTCTGGTTCTTTCACACAACCAATAGCGAGTGCCTGCTGGCTGACAGCACGTGTCTGTGTCTGGCTGCGTTGACCACTTGTGACCTCTCAAGCCACTGAAACTTCTTGTGCTTGTTAACTCCAGTGACATTTAGGTTCCCAGATCACACAAAAGGTCCCTATAGCAACTCATCTTCATCAGTTAAAAAACCTGCTGGTTAAAAGTAATAAAGATGTAAAAGGCACCATGACCCGGCCATGCTTGTTATAATGATTGCAAAATCTTTTCATATGACTGGTTATGGAGCTGACAGTTACACTTACATCCAAACAGCCACCAACTCTGATTTGAAATCAAGTAAAAGGTTCATCTGACCAAAAACCTCCTTTCTTCGTTCTGCTGGTTAAATTTCATATTTCTGCTGGTTGCCACATTATGTACTCCTTCAGGCAACTCTTGAAAAAACAAAAGTTATGTGAAAGGTTATTCAACTGGTTATCAGATACTAAAACCTCTGCTTGAATTGGTTTGCATCCCTGGATACATATTAGAATCACTTGGGAAGCTTTTGGGTATTTTTTGTTTTCTATTTTTAATACTAAGCGTGGGCCCACCCCCAGAGATTCTGATTTACTTGGTCAGGGGCTCAACCTCTGCATGGGTGTTTTTTAAATGAGTCCCAAGAGATTCTGATGTGCAGCCAGGTTGGAAACCATGGGATTAGACCATCATCAAGCAAGGCCTGAGGCAGTGGGACATAGGACAGGGAAGTTTTGATTCATGGAAAGGTCTGAGCAGGTGTTGCAAACTCAAATGCCCCTGAGAGATAAAAATATATGACAAAGAAATGGTTTAGGCTTGGAAGGCCACCATGGCCCTAAAGGGGCAGCCTCATTTTTTCATGTGGGAAATGCAGGTCCAGGGTGGCCATCAAGGGGAGTTTTTTGTTTTCATTTTCCTAGAAGCCAGACATCACTTGTGAACTCTTCTAATTTTAAAATGTTGGCAACTAATTCTAGAAGTATTATAAAGGCTCTTAAAGACAAGAAAGCTAAGTGTGTAGGCCACAGGGGGTCTCTAGGTCATCAGTTTGTCACCTGTGGTCAGAACAGTCCCAGTTGATAATTGCCTCCTTGCTGACAGACTCTGCAGGAAGGACCCTGGTGGGTGGGAGGCAGTGAGAAGGCGGCAGTGGGTGAGAGAGGGTGGAAAGTCTCTGAGAGAGAGGTGATTTTAAAATCCACTTTATCTACTCTGTAATTTTGCTTTAATTGTCCCTGCATTAAAAAAGGGCAGATGAAGGAAAAGCTTTATTGAGACATAATTTACGTATCATACAATTCTCCATTTAAAACGTACAATTTAATGGTTTTTAGTATACTCACAAGGAGCTCTGATGGCACAATGATTAAGTGCCCAGCTGCTAACCTAAAGGTTGGCAGTTCAAACTTTGCCCTACCCAGCTGCTCAGCAGGAAGAAGACCTAGTGATCTGCTTCTTATAGATTACAGTCAAAACAACCCTATGAGGCGGTTCTACTCTGTCATATGGTGTCGATATGAGTCGGAATCAACCTGAAGACACACAACAATGGCTAATGATTAAGAGCATCTTTTCATGTGCTGATTGGCCATTTATGTATCTTCTTTGGAGAAAGGTCTATTCAACTTCTTTGTCCATTTTTTAATTGGGTTATTGTTTTCTTTTTATTGTTGAGTTGTAAAAGTTCTTCATATATTCTGCACATAAGTCACTTATCAGATATATGATTTCCAAATATTTTCTCCTATTCTTTGAGTGGTATCACAACTGGGACTAGGGTAAGGTAAGACAGGTGCTTAGGCCACAAAATTGAAGTTATAGATTCCAGGGATCCTCCCCTGGAGAGTCTATTTAGGAAGATTCTTTGGATTGTCTCCCTTGGAGAGAGTAGAGGGTATATTCTCCGTGTATTCGAAAATCAGTATCCTTAACACCCCCACTGCCCCTTGCTCTCAGCAGGTGATTTTCATGTCCACATACATTTAGAGATCATTGATTTAGAAAGATCTTTTTGCTCCTTTCTGGCTCTTAAATTCTATGAGACAAGTTCCTTTATTCATTAGCAAATATTTACTCAGTGTCTTCTACATGCCAGACATGATTTGGGTTCTGTACGTACAGAAATTAAAACTCTAGTACATGCCCTCACCAAGCTAACGGTCTCATGGGGAAGACTCACATATACATCTGTTACAATGCAATGTAAATGCTCTAGTAAAAACAAACCAAAAATACCAACCCATTGCCATCGAGTTGATTCCAACTCATAGAGACACTGTAGGATAAAGCAGAACTGCCTCATAGGGTTCCCATAGGTTTCCAAGGCTGTAATCTTTACAGAAGCAGACTACTACATCTTTCTCCCATGGAGCGGCTGGTGGGTTTGAACCGTCAACCTTTTGGTTAGCAGCTGAGTGCTTAACCACTGCACCACCAGGGTTCAGTGCTCTAATAGAGGTATCTATTTGCTTCTACTCATTGTTCTTTTTTTTTTTTAACATTTTATTGTGGTTCAGGTGATATTTTACAGAACAAATTAGTTTTCCATTCAGGAAATTTATACACAGCTTGTTTTGTGACATTGGTTGCTATTTCTACTCATTCTTAACTGCCTAGATCCTTGAAGAAGTAGAGAACTTCAGCCTACTGAGATCTAACTGAATCCACTGGGCCTTAAATCAAAACTATATCCCTCATAGCCACCTAAAGGCCCATCTTTTGTGGATTTTGCCCACAGAAGAGTCTTCCTCTTGGTTATGGAACCTCAGAATCTGTAGGTTCCCTTTAAGATAATTTGAGCCTGTCATCCTAATTAGGACTTTTAATTTCCTCTCAAATCTCTTTTTTTCACCTTCAGTTTACAATCTCTATAAAAGGACCCTATTTATTTTCAATGTCTCTTCCCCCAACTCCAATCAAGGATGATCATATCTTCAGACCCTACATCAAGATCATGTATCTTTCCTCCTACTTGTGTATTTAATAATATACTTCATTTAATTATAGCCCATACCCACTTGCTAAGGATATGCTGACATACCCCAACCAAAATCACAACAAGTGGGGTGGAAGGGTAGAAAGGATTTCATTACAACAGATTATTCACTTCTGCCGACATAGGACTACTTCAGTGCTACTCTTCAGCTCCAAAGATACATATGTGAAAAAGCAGACCAGTAACTTTTTGACCTACCACCTGTCAGTCTGTCATACAGCAGTGGCTTGTGTGTTGCTGTGATGTTGGAAGATATGCCACCAGTATTTCAAATACCAGTAAGTCCACCTATAGTGGAAAGTTTTCAGCAGAGCTTCCAGACTAAGACAGACTAGGAAGAAAGACCTGGCCATCTTCCTTTGTACTATTAGCTGCAGAGCTGCTGGAGACCATGAGAGCAAGCGAAAAGGGAGGCTCTTCTTCTCCCTGCTTACACAGGTGCCAGCCCACTCATTGTTTTATCATTTTTGAAGTTCATCTCACAGCCTTCAGCACATTCTTTAGATCTCTTTTTATGTGGCTTCCAGGACTAAATGAAGTCTTCTGAGAAGGCCCAGGTACCAACCTTGAGGTCACAGTGGTGCACTGGAGCTGCGAGAACTGATAGTGAAATATTAGAAATTTTGCAAGCCTCAGGGAGTATTGAAATGGACAAATCTACCACCCACCTGTCAGTTTGTCATACTATGGCTGTATGTTGATATGATGCTGGAAGCTATGCCGACAGTATTTCAAATTCCAGCAGGATCACCCATGGTGGACAGGTTTCAGCAGAGCTTCCAGACTAAGAAAGACTAAGAAGAGAGGCCTGGTGATCTACTTCCAAAAATCAGCCAATGAAAATCTTATGGATCACAACAGAACATTGTCCAACGCACTTGCTTTGGACATTTCATCAGGAGGGATTAATCTCTAGAGAAGACATCATGTTTGGTGAAGCAGAGGGCCAAGGAGGGCATGGGAGGCCCTCAGTGAAATGGATTGGCACAATAGTCACAACAATGGACTTGAACATTCTGGCAATTGTTAGAATGACAAATAACTGGCCAACATTTTGTTCTGCTGTACATAAGGTTGCCATGAGTCAGAGTTGACTTGAAGACAGATAACAACAACAACAATGGACAAATGTCATAAATCAGGGTTTCTCCTCCCCTCACCTTCCCACAAAGCTGGGTCACACTGGCTTATGCATTTTTAGACATTGTGTTTATTTGCTTACTTTTGAAAGCCACACCACAGATGAGACTGCCATTCAGCATGCAGACCATAAGGACCTAAAACAAAGGACAGTCAACCACCAAGAAAAATAGTCTCTAAGCCCAAATACTGCCCTTCAATAATTCCTTAAATCCCCAAGACAGCAAGAGTTCAAATACAAATATCTATAATATAATGAGGAGAAAAACATAATGCCTTACATTGGTAGGGTGGAGGATCTTACTGAGGTTCAGAGAAAAGGGGAGATATTTGGTTAAGACTAGAGAAATCTTCATGATGGAATTAGGCCTTTACTTCTTGTTTTACAAATAATTACTGAGCACCTCCTACATGTAAAGCCCTGTGAAAAGTGCTGTGAAGGAATACAAAGATGAATCCAGATGTGAACCCTCTCCTAGAGAGCTTGTGACTTTGAAGAACCTCCAAGAAAGGACACAACACACGGGCACCTGGGGTCCCATTCCAGAGTTGGGCCAACTCAATCCCTTCTGCTACCTCCATCTTTAGTTTGTCTGGTTCTCGACATCCCAACTTCATCTGTTCCTTGGCTTCTTCTCTCTGCTCCTTTGACTTGTGGACTTCCTTTCACAAGCCCTGGTGTGCTTCTCTACCGTCCTTCACATGCCCCTTCTCTTCCATCAGCCCTCAGCTCATGTGCCACTGCCTCAGGCAGACCTTCCCTCACCACACTCTAAAGTAGCCCCCACACACATATGCACACAGGGATCCAGGCACTCTTTTATCTCCTCATTCAGTTAATTTCTTTCATGGAATTTATCTTAATCTGTAATATGTTGATTACTTGTTTACTTTTTATTGTCTCTTCTACCACTACCACTGCCACTAGATAAGTTTTAGGAGAGCAGGGACTTTACCCATCTCATTCACCACCATAACCCCAACACTTGTCACCATGCTCATACATTCAACAGTAAATATTTAAATTAACTAACACAAATATAAACGAAGTGCAATGATTGGACCTCAAAGGATGAAGACGTTACATCTAACTGAAAAGATCAGGAAAGACTTTACAGAAGAGGTAGCATTTGAGCTGAACCTTGAAGGATGTGTAGGATTTGGGAGGCAGAAGGTATAATGCAAGTAAAGGCATGTAGGAGTAAACAGAGAAAGCAGGAACCAGCAGAGTAAGAGATAACAGGAGTGCAGTTGCTCCAAAAAGATTGGAAACATAGCCTTTGGCATCAGTTCAACTATATATTAGAAGCCTACGGTTTTGGAAACAGAAGCATCTTATGATTTTTCTTTTGTTAAGACAGTGATTTCAAAATTGAGCTCTACAAAATCCTCTTCAGACACAGCTTGGCTAGGTGGAGGAGAAAGTGTCTATTTGGACTAGACTTTTCCACTTTACCTCTAGTCAACCAGAACAACTCTGTTGTTATCTATTGTATTTGTTTGTGCTTTCAAGTAAGGCTTGATTTGAAGAAAGGATCCCATATTTCTTTCCTTATTGTCACACGACAATTAAAATATTTCTTTATTTTTCAACATTCATGGAAAATATAAACTTTTTTCTTAAATATGGTATATATATCCATGATTTAGGTCCTTGGATTGCACAAACGGTTTGCATTGTCTACAAACCCACAAAGCAGCAATCCAGAAGAAAGGCCTGGTGATCTACTTCCATAAATATTACAGCCAAGAAAACCCTATGGAGCAGTTCTCCTTGGTAAAACATGGGGTCACCATAAGCTGGTGTTTGTTTTATCCATGATTTGGATACCTATATTGTTGTTAGGTGCCATTGAGTCGGTTCTGACTCATAGTGACCCTATGTACAACAGAATGAAACATTGCCCAGTCCTGTACCATCCTCATAATCATTGTTATGCTTGAGACCATTGTTGCAGACACTGTGTCAATCCATCTCGTTGAAAGTCTTCCTCTTTTTCGCTGACCTTCTACTTTATCAAGCATGATGTCCTTCTCCAGCGACTGGTCCCTACTGGTAACATGTCCAAAGTATGTGAGACGAAGTCTTGCCATCCTTGCTTCTAAGGAGCATGGCTGTACTTCTTCCAAGACAGATTTGTTCATTCTTCTGGCAGTCCATGGTATATTCAATATTATTTGCCGACACCATAATTCAAATGCATCAATTCTTCTTTGGTGTTCCTTATTCATTGTCCAGCTTTCATAGGCATATGAGACAATTGAAAACACCATAGCTTGGGTCAGGTGCACTGTAGTCCTTAAACTGACATCTTTGCTTTTGAACACTTTAAAGAAGTCTTTTGCAGCAGATCTGCCCACTGCAATGAGTCATTTGATTTCTTGACTTCTGCTTCCCTGGGCGTTGATTGTGGATCCAAGTAAAATGAAACCCTGATACCACGTTCTTCTTCCCCATAGTCCAGCTTCTCTGATTATTTGCTCAGCCTGCAGTTTGAATAAGTATGGTAAAACGATACAACCCTGATGCACACCTTTCTTGACTTTAAACCACGCAGTATCCCCTTGTTCTGTTTGAATGACTGCCTCTTGGTCTACGTACAGGTTCCTCATGAGCACAGTCAAGTGTTCTGGAATTCTCATTCTTCACAACAATATCCATAATTTGTTATGATCTACACAGTAGAATGCCTTTGCATAGTCAATAAACACAGGTAAATATCTTTCTGGTATTCTCTGCTTTCAGCCATGATACATCTGACATCAGCAATGATATCCCTCATTCCACGTCCTCTTCTGAAGCCGGCTTGAATTTCTGTCAGTTCCCTGTTGATGTACTGCTGCAACCACTTTTGAATGATCTTCAGCACAATTTTACTTGCATGTCATATTAATGGTATCATTTGATAATTTCCACATTCTGTTGGATTATCTTTCTTTGGAATGGACACAAATATGGATCTCTTCCACTCAGTTGGCCATGTAGCTGTCTTCCAAATTTCCTGGCATAAATGAGTGAGCATCTCCAATGCTGCATCCATTTGTTGAAACGTCTTAACTGGTATTCCTTCAATTCCTGGAGCCTTGTTTTTCACCGATGTCTTCAGTGCAGTTTGGACTTCTTCCTTCATTACCATCAGTTCTTGATCAAATGCTACATCCTGAAATGACTGAATGTTGACCAATTCTTTTTGGTACAGTGACTCTGTGTATTCCTTCCATCTTCTTTTGATGCTTCCTGCATTGTTTAATATTTTCTCTGTAGAATCCTTCAATGTTGCAACTTGAAACTTGAATTTTTTCTTCAGTTCTTTCAGTTTGAGAAATGCCGAGTGCGTTCTTCCCTTCTGATTTTCTACCTCCAGGTCTTTGCACACTTCATTATGATACTTTGTCTTCTCGAATCGCCGTTTGAAATGTTCAGTTCAGCTCTTTTACTTCATCATTTCTTCCATTTGCATTAGCTACTCTACGTTCAAGAGCAAGTTTCAAAGTCTCTTCTGACATCCATTTTGGTCTTTTCTTTCTTTCCTGTCTTTTAATGACCTGTTGCTTTCTTCATGTATGATGTCCTTGATGTCATTCCACAACTCATCTGGTCTTTGGTCATTAGTGTCCAATGTGTCAAATCTATTCTTGAGATGGTCTCTAAATTCAGGTAGGGTATACTCAAGGTCATACTTTGGCTCTTGTGGACTTGTTCTAATTTTCTTCAGCTTCCACTTGAACTTGCATATGAGCAATTGATGGTCTGTCATGCCATCAGCCCCTGGCCTTCTTCTGACTGACAATATTGAGCTTTTCCATCATCTCTTTCCACAGATGTAACCGATCTGATTCCCTTTGTATTCCATCTGGCAATGTCCGCGTGTATAGTCTCTGTTTATGTTGTTGAAAAAAGATATTTGCAATGAAGAAGTCATTGGTCTTACAAAATTCTATCATGCCATCTCCGACGTCGTTTCTATCACGAAGGCCATATTTTCCAACTACTGTTCCTACTTCGTGTTCAATTTCTGCTTTCCAATCACCAGTAATTTCCAATGCATCCTGATTGCATTTCTGATCAATTTCTGACTGCAGAAGTTAATAAAAATCATCAATTTCTTCATCTTTGGCCTTAGTGGTTGATGCATAAATTTGAATAACAGCTGTATTAACTGGTCTTTCTTGTAGGCGTATGGATATTATCCTATCACTGACAGTGTTGTACTTCAGGATAGATCTTGAAATGTTCTTTTTGACAATGAATGCGATGCCATTTTTCTTCAATTTGTCATTCCCAGCATAGCAGACCATATGATTGTCCGACTCAAAATGGCCAATACCAGTCTTTTTCAGCTCACTATGCATTCCATTTCATTTTTGACGATTTCCAATTGTCCTAGATTCATACTTCTTATATTCCACATTCCGATTATTAACGGATGTTTGCAGCTGTTTCTTCTCATTTTGAGTCATGCCACATCAGCAAATGAAGGTCCCAAAAGCTTTACTCCAGGCACATCATTAAGGTCGACTCTACTTTGAGGAGGCAGCTCTTCCCAGTCGTATTTTGAGTGCCTTCCAACCTGAGGGGCTCATCTTTCCGCATTATATCAGACAATGTTCCGCTGCTATTCATAAGGTTTTTACTGGCCAACTTCTTCAGAAGTAGACTGCCAGGTCCTTCTTCCTAGTTTGTCTTAGTCTGGAAGCTCCACTGAAATGTGTCCACCCTGGGTAACCCTGCTGGTATTTGAAATACCAGTGGCATAGCTTTCAGCATGACAGCAACATGCAAGCCACCCACAGTACGACAAACTGCCAGACGCATGGGGTGGATACCTATACTGTATGTAAATTTTTCAGAGTAAAGAGTCATTCTTTTAACAAGATAATAAGACTTTTGAAATAGATTCTTTCTTCTTTCCTATAAATCCTATGAGTCATACACAGATATATTTGCAAAATATGTTTATGATTATTTGAAAGACAACAAGACAGTATCATGGCCATATTTAAAGAAATGGAAATGGAGGATACATATGTAAATATCCAGATAGAAAAAAAATTGCCTTCTGGGTTCTGGGACAGTGTGCTAGATTTTAAGAGTGAATTGAAATGAATAGAGTAGCTGAAAATATTCTGAACTGCATTCAAAAAGGTAATTATTAAAATTCAAAGTACACTTACTAGCTCTGACATTTCTATGTTGCATTCTGCTTCGGATGGGTTTGAGGCTTGCTAGTAATTTCTTTCAAATCAAGAGGAGAATCAATGCTTCCCTTCTTACTCTGTGATTCAAATAAAAATTTCTTCACAAATCACATTTTTTTCATTTAAAAAGCACCCCTACACAAACCATTATCTGTCATGACTTGATCAAAAAACATCTTATTTTTCTCTATGTTGTATTAAGAATTTTTCCATTCAAGAAGATTCAGAAACATTGTTACTAATTAATCCTTACATGGTATTAGAGATTAATCCCTGCTATGACAAATTCCAGAGTAATCAAAATCCTAGGGTGATAAGCCCCATCCATCTAGGAACCCATTTATTTTAAGAAATTCCAATAAACAAAAGAATTTGAACTCCAATTGCAAGGGGACCTGGTCAGTATTTTTCAATCCTAGATGAAAAGCATAGGAATAAAACTCAAGGTCTGACTTGGAGATAAATCTTAGAGATACACATAAAAATTAGGATTAAAGGTCATGATATTTCTATCAAGCTACAGGATCTCTACTGCTGGTGCTCTCATTCATATTAGAATACCTTAGTTTCTGGTTCTAGTAACAGTAGTGTAGCAGTGGACTCATGCTCATGAAATCCATACACATCATCACCCAGAAGCAGCTGGCTTAATGTTGTTGTTGTTAGATACCATTGCGTCAATTCCAACTCATAGTGTATAGGACAGAGCAGAACTTCCCCATAGGATTACCTAGACTATAATCTTTATGGGAAGCCCTGGTGGCACAGTGGTTAAGAGATTGGCTGCTAATCAAAAGGTCAGTAGTTCGTATTCACCAGCTGCTCCTTGGAAACCCTATGGGGCAGTTTTACTCTGTCGTATAGGGTCGCTAGGAGTCAGAATCAACTCAAGGGCAATGGGTTTGGTTTTTGGTTTAATCTTTACACGAGCAGATCACCAGGTCTTTTCCCCCACAGAATAGACAATGGGTTCGAACCGTTGACCCTTCAGTTAGCAGCCAATCACTTAACCATTGAAACACCAGGCTCCTTTAGCTAACTTAATAGAATGGCAGAATGGCCTGCTGAAGACTCAATTATGGCACCAGTTGGAAGATGACACTCTGAATGGATCAGGCACATGCTGTTGTGCTTTAACAACCAATATAGAGCAATGTTTCCTCAATAGCCAGAATACATCAGTCCAGAAATCAAGAGGTGGAAATGGGAGTAGCACCTAAGAACCTCCTTACAGAATTTTTGCTTCCAATCCCTGCAACTTTAAGCCCTGCTGATTTGGAGGTCTTGGTTCTAAGACAGAAATGTTTCTACCAGGGCACAACAAAAGTTTCATCAAATTGGAAGTTGAGATGCTACCTGGTCATTCTGGGCTCCTTAGTGTACCTAAACCAATAGGTAAAGAATAAGGTTACCCTTCTGGCTGGCATGATTGATCCCAACTACTAACAGGGTTGCTGCTACACAATGGGAATAGGAACGGTTATATCTAGAACCCAGGGGATTCTTTGAGGTGCCTCTTAAAACTCTCATATCTAAGTTAAAGAATAAATGTTCATGAATATTATCCCCAAAACATGCAGGGCTACTGAGGATGCAGACCCTTCAGGAAAGAAGATTTGAGTTACCCATTAGGTACATAACTCTGAACGACTGGGATTCTGGCTGAGGCCAAAGGAAACATGGAATTGTAGTGCAAAAAGGAAGTTACAAATATCAACAATGAACACCTCATAACCAGTTATACATGTGAGGACTCTCACATCTATATAGTTATGTATACTTGGTTGCTTGTTATGTGTTTTTTGCGTGTATGTATGTATATGTGTGTATGTATATAGTAATATGATATACACTATTATAATTAGCATATATATGATTATATAATTAGTATTTATATTACATATTAATGTATGTATTATACTAATATATATACACACACTAATTCCTTCTAGTCTCCTCTTTTTCTTTGTTGTCTATATACAAGGATTGGTGGTCGTAGTTAACTTTACAATTTTATCTTTAAGCAATAAAATATTCCAATGGCACATAAGTGAATTAGAAAGGATAATTAACACAGTCCACAGGTGACTACCATGACTGTCTCATAGAGATGTATATGATGACTGTTTTGGAACTTTTTCTTTCTTCATTTTGAAGAGAGAGTAAGGAGTGTTTTTGATTGTACAAAAATTAGTTGCCTTTTTTTAGGCAAAAGCATAAACATGTTTTTCTTGTATGGAAGTTTAAACTTGCTTAGAAGGGTGGTTATGAATGCTGAGTAGCCAAAGGGGCAAACTGTGTCCGTTATTAAGTTATTGTCTCTCAATCTCAACATAGACTTCAACACTCCTCTCTCAGTACAAGTAGAAAATCATCAAGGATATGTTGTTGATGTTATTGTTAGGTGCCGTCAAGTCGGTTCCAACACATAGCGACCCCATGTACAACAGAATGAAACACTGCACAGTCTTGAGCCATCCTCACAATTGTTATTATGCTTGAGTCCACTGCTGCAGCCATTGTGTCAATCCATCTCATTGACGGTCTTCCTCTTTTTCACTGACCCTCTACTTTACCAAGCATGATGTCCTTCTCCAGGGACTAGTCCTTCCTGATAACATGTCCAAAGTATGTGAGACAAAGTGTCACACCATCATTGCTTCCAAGGAGCATCCTGGCTGTACTACTTCCATGACAGATTTGTTCATTCTTCTGGCAGTCCATCGTATATTCAGTATTCCTTACCAACACTGTAATTCAAAGGCATCTTCTTGATTCATTGTCCAGCTTTCGCATGTATATGAGGTAATTGAAAACATCACGGCTTGGGTCAGGGCCACCTAAGTCCTTAAAGTGACATCTTTGCCTTTTAACACTTTAAAGAGGTCTTTTGCAGCAGATTTACCCAATGCAATGCGTCATTTGATTTCTTGACCTCTGCTTCCCTGGGCGTTGATTGTGGATCCAAATAAAATGAAATCCTTGACAACTTCCATCTTTTCTCGTTTTATCATGATGCTTATTTGTTCAGTTGTGAGAATTGTTGTTTTCTTTATGTTGAGGTGTAATCCATACTGAAGACTGTAGTCTTTGATCTTCATCATAAGTGTTTCAAGTCCTCTTCACTTTCAGCAAGCAAAGTTGTGTCATCTGCATATCACAGGTTGTTAACGAGTCTTCCTCCAATCCTAATGCCATGTTCTTTTTCATATACTCCAACTTCTCAGATTATTTGCTCAGCATATAGTTTGAATATGTATGTTGAAAGGATACAACCCTGATACACACCTTTCCTGATTTTAAACCACGCAGTATCCTCTTGTTCTGTTCAAACGACTGCCTCTTGGTCTATGTACAGGTTCGTCATGAGCACAATTAAGTGTTCTGGAATTCCCATTCTTCGCAGCGTTACCCATAATTTCTTATGACCCACACAGTTGAATGCTTTTGCATAGTCAATAAAACACAGGTAAACATCTTTCCGGTATTCTCTGCTTTCAGCCATGATACATCTGACATCGGCAATTATATCCCTCGTTCCATGTCCTCTTCTGAATCCAGCTTGAATTTCTGGCAGTTCTCTATCAATATACTGCTGCAACCGCTTCTGAATGATCTTCAGCAGAATTTTACCTACATGAAATATTAATGATATTGTTCAATAATTTCAAGGATATAGAGGTCCTAAATAATGCTATTGATTTAACCTAATTGACAGTTACAGAACACTCTACCCAACAATCTTCAATTGTCAGTCTTCAAGCTTGAAGATCAATATCCTAGGTGCTAGTGAGCTGAAATGGACTAGTATTGGCCATTCTAAATCTCTACAATCATACAGTCTAATAGGCCAGGGGCACTTGTTTGTGTTTGTTCCTAGAACTCCCTATCCCATTATTCATAGGCTAACTCCCACTTAGCCTTCTAGAATTGGCTAAGTGGTGTCACACTCTAGAAGAGCGTCCTTGATCTTTTCTTAACCTCATCCTTCCCTTAAGATAAATTAGGGTCCTCTCTTCTATGAGCCATAACATCTAATATATATGGGTATCAGAGCCCTTTTAACAACCACCACATAGTCCTTTGACTGCCAAAACCACAAGGGTACCTCCCAACTGTGGTGAGCTCCATTAAACCATGATGGATGCACAGTAAGTACAAGGAAACGAGAGTCAGGAAGAAACTAGGTTACTGCTACCCTCTCAGACACCTTCTCTTGAAACTGTACCTATGCTAATGAAATAGTCTGTAATTTGCTGCTCTAAAATAATTAAAAGCATTAGAAGAAACTGACTTTTTCTTAATGTCTAGGGCCTGCTTTTATTAACAGCCTTTTTGGTCTGGCTATTCTTACCAAGCTTTGATGCTAAAAGGAAAACAAATTGTTCCTAATTTACATGAAGATAAAGGTTTAGGAAGAAATGCTTTCATCTGGCTGCATGCAGTATTGTACAAGGACAGAAACAGGCATGTACATGCAATTATTATATTTGCAGGCTCCTATTTATTTAAGAAAAACAAACCCTACAATACTTCTGATTTTTTGTACTTCTATTTGGTGTGCTACTGAAAATAAAAGCTGATTATGAAGGAAGGGGCCTGTGCCTTTGTCTGTAGGTTGCCCTTTCAACAAATCCCTGACATTTTCACTAGACTGAAAAGAGAAGAAAGGAAATGCAAGAAGCCATGACAGGAGGGTGAGATGGGACGCAGGTGAAAGCTTTTCCTGGATCATAACAGAATGTCACTTGGCAGGTCTCAAAATTGTCCATTTTTTTAAAAGTATCTTACATAGGCTTACTGTACAATCAGTAATCATGCTCCTTGGTAGTATTTACCAAAATAGGTTGGAAACTTATGCCCGCACAAAAATCTACACGTGAATGGTTATAATAGTTTTATTCATAATTGCAAAAAATCAGAAGCAATCAAGATGTCCTTCAATAGATGAATGGATAAACAAACTGTGGTATATCATACAATGGAGTATTGTTCAGCAATAAAAAGGAATGAGCTGAAAAACATTCTAAACATGTACCAATATCCAAAAAAACCTACACCCATCGCTGCAGAATTGATTCCGACTCATAGCAACCCTGTAGGATAGAGTAGAACTGCCACACAGGGTTTCCAAGACTGTAATATTTACAGAAGCAAACTGCTGCATCTTTCCCCACCGGAACAGTGGCTAGTGGGTTCGAACCACCGACCTTCTGGTTAGCAGCTGAGCACTTAATCACTGCACCATCAGGGCTCCTTCTCCACCAATATAAGCCTGGTTAAATAAATTATGGTACATCCATACAACAGACTCATCGGCAGCTAATAACATGTGTAATGATACGGAACAATCATCAAGAAATTTTAAATGAAAAAACTAAGGGGCAGAATAATGTGGATAATATGCTACCATTAGTGAAATAAAGAAAAGAACAAACATATATTCTTGCATATATGTATATATGTGTGTATAAATACAAGATATTTATAAATACATGATATAAACACTCACACACATGTGATTGTATATGAGCAAACTCCTGTAAAAGGACATACAGGTAGCTTGGTAGAGTGACGCCTCTGGGATAGAGAACTGGTTTGCTGGCAGTTGAGGGTATCAGGAGAGTCACTTTCAAATATATATCCTTTTCTACCCTTGGAATGTGTATGTAATAACCATTTAAATATTTTTTAAATGTTTTTAATAAGAAAATGGGCAGTGCTTTGAAGGATGGGTAGAATTTGGTAGTGCAGAGAGGGAAGAGATCAGCCCAGCTGAGAAAATAAACTGCATGATGAAAGAGGCAGAAAAAGATGCTCCCATGTTGTGTCTGAATCAGCAAATAAATCATTTGGGCTCCAGAGGATGACTTCTGGGCCACACGATGGAGATAAGTTGGGATGAGTGATTGGGAACAGATTGCAATGGGCTGGGAGACTGGACTTTATCTTGGAGGCGGAGCAGAACAATTGGAATGGTTTTGACAGGAAAGTGACAATACAAAAGAAAGGGCAGTGGGAGGAGATAAATCCAGCTGTGATGTGGGTTTAACCTCCAGGGTATGAGTGGGGGGCTGCCTGGGGTTGGCAGGTTGAGAACAGCAAAAAATAACCAAGGAGGACAGATAAAGGGAACAGTGAGGGCACCAGAGCTAGGCAGAAGAGGTCTGGAGGCAGAAGCCCTGAGCTAGAGGAGGAGAAAGAGAACATATGAAGAGACCCAAAGGAAAAGACCTCAAGGGAAAGGAGTGTGTGATTTTCATTATCAGTCACTGCTTGTGAAATCTAGTTATGCCTCAGAATCACCAAGAGAACTTTAAATATATATATACAGATTCCTGGTCCCATTCTAAATCTACTAAATTGGAACTGAAGTGAGAGGAGATGGCAGTAAAAATATACACACTTATTTATACACTAGCCCCCTGGTCCAGACTGCCATTATCTTCTACTTAAAATACGACAGGTACAGGCTGGTCTCTCCACTTCATCCTTGTCCTCTCTTTCACAGTCTTCTCTTCTACAGGATCCCATTGCCCATTGCCGTCCAGTCAATTCTGAATCATAGCCACCCTGTGGGACAGAGTAGAACTGCACTCCCCCCGCCATAGGGTTTCCAAGGAGCAGCTGGTGGATTGGAACTGTCAGCTTTTGGGTTAGCAGCCAAACTCTTAACCACTGCACCACCAGGGCTCCTTCTACAGGATAGCTAATGTTATCTTTTAAAAACCAAAGTCAAATTATGTCATTCATCTGCTCAAAATATTCAACGCCTTCCTATCTCACTCAGAGTAAGATCTTAAGTCCTTTCCATGAGCTAAAAGGCCCCTCATAATCTGTACCCCGTCCTCAGTTCCAGGCTCTCATCTACTACCCACCCCCTTCCCCCCACGCCAACTCACTTCTCTTCAGTCACTGGGCTCATGACTGTTTCTTAAATTAAAAAAATTAAAAATTATCATGTTCCCACCTCCGGACCTTTGCTCATGTTATTTATGGCTCTTCACCTAGATATCTCCAAACTATCCCACGCCTTCTCCTCTCACTTCCTTTAGACCTCTGCTCCTATGTCATCTTATCAGAGAGGACTTCTCAAACCACCTTGCCTAAAATAACATATCCCCGATGCCCATCAACCTCACTGACTCTCACCGGGCTTTACTTTTCTTCATAGCACTTGTGAACACCTGGAATATTATATAATTTCACATTTGTTTATCACTTGTCTCCCCACACTCAAGTGCAAGATCCATGTGAGCCAAAAATTTCTTTTGCTTACTGCTGTATCCCTGGTACCCAGTGCAGCAACAGGTACATGTTAGAAATGTTTGTTACATTTATTTGTTATATTTTTTGAATGAATAAGTGTTCATAAGGTAGTCTTACATACCTAGCCTGGTATGTAAACTACTGGTGTAGCTGATATGAATTAAGTTCCTTAAATATTAAAGTGTAGGTTTGGCCCAGTGTTTCTCTCAATTAATACTGTTTTAATTGACATTTAGGGAGCAGATGCCACACAAGCCGAACTTTTTTAAAGTTCTGTCTCCCACTGGCACATCCAAGTATAAAATATGTAACTTATTTTTTTTTTTCACTTTTATTGCACTTTAGGTGAAAGTTTACAGCCCCAGTTAATTTCTCATTAAAAAATTTATACACATATTGTTTTGTGACATTGGTTGCAACCCCTACAATATGACAGCACTCTTCCCCCTTTCCACTCCAAGTTCCCTGTGTACATTCATCCAGTTCCTTTCCCTTCCTGCCTTCTCCTCTTGCTTTGGCAGGAGTTCCCATTTGGTCTCATATATTTGATTGAACTACGAAGCAAGTTCCTCATGTGTGTTACTGTTTGTTTTATAGGCCTGTCTAATCTTTGTCGGAAAATTGAGCTTCGGGAGTGGTTTCAGTTCTGAGTTAGCGGAGTGTACGTGGGCCATAGTCTCAGGGGTTCCTCCAGTCTCTTTCAGACCAGTAAGTCTGGTCTTTTTTTTTGGTGAATTTGAATTTTGTTCTACATTTTTCTCCCGCTCTGTCCGGGACTCTCTGTTTTGATCCCTGTCAAGGTGGTTGTTGGTGGTTGCCGGGCACCATCTAGTTCTTCTGGGCTCAGGCTGGTGGAGGCTCTGGTTCATGTGATCTTTTAGTCCTTTGTGATAATATTTTCCTTGTGTCTTTGGTTTTCTTCATTCTCCTTTGCTCTGGACAGGATGGGACCAATAGATGTATCTTAGACGGCCTCACACAAGCTTTTAAGACCCCAGACGCTACTGAGGAAAGATATAGAACATTCTCTTTCTGAACTACGTTACGTCAGTTGACCTAGATGTCCCCCATAACTGCATTTGCATTTTTGATATCTGCATCTGGATGTCTCATTAGCATCTCAAACTTATGTCAAAGAAAGAGCTCATGATCTCCTACCCTTTAAATATATTCCTCCCTTACTTCTTCCCAACTCAGTAGCCGGCACCAGGATTTTCCTTGATTCGTCGTTTCCCTGAAACTCCACTTCCTATCCATACCCAGTTAACTCTCCCTCCAGAAAAGATCCTGACTCTCTGCACTCTCCTCCATCTCCAACATCACTACTCTAGCACCAATATAGTCTTCTAACTGGTCTCCTTGAGTCAAAATTTGGCCCCAACCTCCGTTCTCTAAACAGCAGCTAAAATTATTGACTTAGTTATAACCACAGGCACAGAGGTTAGGATTTACAGCACATATTTTTAGGGGACAAAATTTAATCCATAACATTCCACCCTTTGCCCCTCAAAATTTGTATCCTTGCCGCATGCAAAACACATTCACCCCATGACATCATCCCAAAAGTCTTAAATCAACTCCAAGTCCAAAATCTCCATCTTCTGAATCATCTAAATCAAATACAGGTGAGACTTTAGGCATGTTCCATCCTGGGACAAAATTCTTCTTAATGTGTGAACTTGTGAAATCTAACTACAATTATCTGTTTCCAAAGTACAGAGGTAGAACAGGCACAAGGTAGACATTTCCATTACAAATGGGAGAAATTGGAGTGAAAGAAGGGGTAATAGGCACCAAGAAAGTCCAAAACTCAGTAGAACAAATGATATTAGCTCTCAAGTCTTGAATTAATCCTCTGTTCTCTGAGACCATCTGGGCAATGGCCCTGCCCTCCAGACTCTGTGTGTTGGCCACGTCCTCTGGATTCTGGGTGGAGGCCCCTCAGCCCTGGACTTCAGCTCCACCTTCCAGGCCCCCTAGGATGGTAACTCAGCTCTCTCCACTGTGTTGTTGTTGTCAGGTGCTATCCAGTTGGTTCTAATAGTGACCCTATGTACAACAGAACAAAACACTGCCCAGTCCTGTGCCATCCTCACAATCATTGTTATGTTTGAGCCTATTGTTGCAGCCATTGCGTCAATCCATCTCGTTGCGGGTCTTCCTTTTTTCACTAACCCTCTACCTTACCAAGCATGATGTTCCTCTCCAGGGACTGGTCGTTCCTGATAACGTGTCCAAAATATGTGAGATGAAGTCTCACCATCCTTGCTTCTAAGGAGCATTCTGGGTGTACTTCTTCCAAGACATATTTATCCATTTTTCTGGCAGTTCATGGTATATTCAATATTCTTCACCAACACCATAATTCAAAGGCATCAATTCTTCTTCGGTCTTCCTTATTCATTGTCCAGCTTTCGAAGGCATACGAGGCGGCTGAAAATACCATGGCTTGTGTCAGGCACACCTTAGTCCTCAGAGTGATGTCTTTGCTTTTAAACACTTTAAAGAGGTCTTTTGCAGCAGATTTGCCCAATGTAATGCATCATTTGATTTCTTGATGGCTGCTTCCGTTTTTGATCTTCATCAGTATGTGCTTCAAGTCCTCTTCATTTTCAGCAAGCAAGGTTGTGTCATCTGCATATTACAGGCTGTTAATGAGTCTTCCTCCAATCTTGATGCCACATTCTTTTTCATATATTCCAGCTTCTCGGATTATTTGCTCAGTATACAGATTGAATAAGCATGGTGAAAGGATACAACCCTGAGGCACACCTTTCTTGACTTTAAACCACACAGTATCCCGTTGTTCTGTTCGAATGACTGCTTCTTGGTCTATGGACAGGTTCCACATGAGCACAATTAAGTGTTCTGGAATTCCCATTCTTTGCAACGTTATTCATAATTTGTTATGATTCACACGGTCGAATGCCTTTGAGTAGTCAATAAAACACAGGTAAACATCTTTCTGGCATTCTCTGCTGTCAGCCAAGATCCATCTGAAGTCAGTAATGATATTCCTTCCTCCATGTCCTTTTCTGAATCTGGCTTGAATTTCTGGTCCATGTACTTCTGCAAGGGTTTTTGAATTATCTTCAGTGAAATTTTTCTTGCCTTGATATTAATGATATTGTTTGATAATTTCCACATTCTGTTGGATCACCTCTCTTTGGAATGGGCACAAATATGGATCTCTTTCACTCAGTTAGCCAGGTAGCTGTCTTCCAAATTTCTTAGCATAGTGAGCGCTTCCAGCATTGCATCTGTTTTTTGAAATATCTCAAGTGGTATTCTGTCACTTCCTGGAGGCTTGGTTTTCACCAATGCCTTCAATTCACCCTGGACTTCTTCCTTCAATATCATCCATTCTTGATCATATGCTATCTCCTAAAATGGCTGAACGTCAACCAATTCTTTTTGGGACAGTGACTCTGTGTATTCCTTCCATCTTCTTTTGATGTTTCCTGCATCATTCAGTATTTTGTCCATAGAATCCTTCACTATTGCCAACTCGAGGCTTGAATTATTTCTTCAGTTCTTTCAGTTTGAGAAATGCCAAGTGTGTTCTTCCCTTTTGGTTTTCTAACTCCAGGTCTTTGCACATAAAACTTTACTTTGTCTTCTCAAGCTGCCCTTTGAAATATTCTGTTTAGTTCTTTTACTTCATCATTTCTTCCTTTTGCTTTAGCTACTCTATGTTCAAGACCAAGTTTCAGAGTCTCTTCTGACATCCATTTCGGTCTTTTCTTTCTTTCCTGTCTTTTAATGACCTGTTGCTTTCTTCATGTATGAAGTCCTTGATGTCATTTCACAATTTGTCTGGTCTTCAATCATTAGTGTTCAATGTATCAAATCTATTCTTGAGATGGTCTCTAAATTCAGGTGGGATATACTCAAGGTTGTACTTCGACTCTTGAGGACTTGTTTTAATTTTTTTCAGCTTCAAATTGAACTTGCATATGAGCAACTGATGGTCTGTTCTGCCGTCAGGCCCTGGCCTTGTTCTAACTGATGATATTGAGCTTCTCCATCATCTCTTTCCACAGATGTAGTTATTTGATTTCTGTGTATTCTATCTGGCCAGGTCCACGTTTATAGTCCCCGTGTATGTTGCTGAAAAAATGTATTTGCAATGAAGAAGTCATTAGTCTTGCAAAATTTCATCATACTATCTATCACTAAGGTCATATTTTCTAACTACGGATCCTTCTTTGTTTCCAGCTTTTGCATTCCAATCACCAGTAATTATCAATGCATCTTGATTACATGTTTGATCAATTTCAGACTGCAGAAGTTGGAAAAAATCTTCAGTTTCTTCATTTTTGGCATTAGCAGTTGGTGCATATATTTGAATAATAGTCGTGTTAACTGGTCTTCCTTATAGGTTTATGGGTATTATCCTATCACTGACAACATTGTACTTCAGGATAGATCTCGAAATGTTCTTGTTGACAATCAATGTGATGCTGTTCCTCTTCAATCTGTCATTCCCGGCAGAGCAGACCATACGATTGTCTGATTCAAAATGGCCAATACCAGTCCATTTCAGCTCACTAATGCCTAGGATAGGAGCCCTGGTGGTGCAGTGGTTAAAGCAATTGACTGCTAACCAAAAGTTCGGCAGTTTGAAACCACTAGAAGCTCTGTGGGAGAAAGATGTGGCAGTCTGCATCCACAGAGATTTACAGCCTCAGAAAACCTATGAGGTTGCCGTAAGTTGGAATCTACTCAATGGAATTGGGTTGGTATTGCCTAGGATATCTATCTTCAAGCGTTCCATTTCATTTTTGACAACTTCCAATTTTCCTAGATTCATATTTTGTACATTCTACCTTCCGAATATTATTGGATATTTGCAGCTGTTTCTTCTCATTTTGAGTCATGCCACATCAGCAAATGAAGGTCCCGAAAGCTTTATTCCATCAATGTCATTAAGATCGACTCTACTTTCAGGAGGCAGCTCTTCCCAAGTCTGAGTGCCTTCCAAACTGAGGGGCTTATCTTCTGGCACTATATCAAACAATGTTCTGTTGCTATTCATAAGGTTTTCACTGGCCAATTTCTTCAGAAGTAGACAGCCAGGTCCTTCTTCCTAGTCTGTCTTAGTCTGGGAGCTCTGCTGAAACCTGTCCACCATGGGTGACCCTGCTGGTATTTGAAATACCAGTGGCATAGCTTCCAGCATCACAGCAATACACAAGCCACCACAGCATGACAAACTAATAGACAAGTGGTAGATTGAACAAATTAAGTACCTTTATGCTTCGTACAGTTTCCAGGGAATGCACCCTTCACACTGAGAAATGGAAGTAAACAACTCCTAAATAGGAGATGTGGTAGATCTGGAAATCTGGACGTTTCAAGAAAAATGTGTTGTAAATACTTTACATTGCACCCCATTTCTTTCCTTCCCTTCACAGCAAAATTTCTTGAACATGTTGTCTATATTAACTATACATATATATGTATATATATATTAGTTTTCTATTGCTGCCATAACAAATTACCATATACTTAAAAAAAACAAAAAACAAAAACCAAACCCACTGCTGTTGAGTTGATTCTGACTCATAGCAACCTCACAGGGTTTCCAAGGCTCTAAATCTCTATGGAAGCTGACTGCCACATCTTTCTCCCACAGAGCAGTTGGTGGATTCAAAGGACTGACTTTCTAGTTAGCAGCTAAGTGGTTTTACCACTGCACCACCAGGGCTCCTTAGTACTTAGTGACTTGAAACCATATAAATTTATCATCTTACATGTCTGTAGGTCAGAGTCAGACATAGCTAAAACCAAGGTGTAGGCATTGCTACCTTAATTTTCAGAGACTTTAGGGGATAATTATTTTCCTTACCTTTTCCAGCCTCTAGAGGCTATGTACATTCCTTGGTTGGTGGCTACCTTCTTCCATCTTAAAAGTCAACAACATCACATCTCTCTGATCTTTCTTCTATTGTCACAGCCAAGAAAGGTTCTCTACTTTTAAAGGCTCATGTGATTAGGTTAGGCCCACGCAGACAAACTAGGATAATCTCCGCATCTCTTAACCACATCTACAAAATCCTCTTTGCTGTATAAGGTAACATAGTCAAAGCTTCTGGGGATTAGAGAGTAGACATCTTTGGGTTGCCATTAGTTTTCCTACCACAATACATTAAAATTTAAAAAAAAAAAAAAAAAAACTTACTGATCACCTGTAAAGAATTACACAGTATAACAACGAACAGTTATCAGAGATAGATATATGGACAGTGCATCACCATGAGGAAAAAAAAATGCACATCCTTGCTAGCAATTAAAGAAATGCATACTACAACAATTCTGATGTCATTATATACCTGGTAAACTGGCAAAAAATTAATAATACTGCTAAAACCCAATGTGGATGTGGCTTAAGGTGCTGCTGTAAATTGTTTCAATCTTGCTAGAAAGCAATTTGGCAATAGGTAATAGAACGCTCATATCTTTTTTCTAAATAATTCATCTTTGGGGATATTGACCTAAGGAAATGACCCCAAATAGAAAATTTTAAAAGCCATCAGTCTAAACAAGTGTTATGGATTGAATTGTGTCCCCCAAAATACGTGTTGTAAATCTTAACCTCTATCCCGTTTGGGAATGGGTTGCCTTTGTTATGTTAATCAGGCAGGATTAGTGTAGGGTGCATCTTGAGTTGATCTCTTTTGAGATATAAAAGAGATTAAAAGCAAGCTAGCAAGAAGAGATGGGGTAAGATAGATGCCAAGACCCATGGAGATCTCCAAGGAACCAGAAAGCAGAAGCTGAAGAGATAAGGACTTTCCTTCAGAGCTGAAAGAGAAAGAAAATCTTCCCATAGAACCAGCTTTCTGAATTTGGACTTCTAGTCTCCTAAACTGTGATAAAATAAATTTCTGTTCATTAGAGCCATCCACTGTGGTTTTTCTGTTATAGCCACACTAGATAACTAAGAATTTGGTTCTGGAAGAGTGGGGTGCTGCTCTAACAAACACCTACAACGTGGAAGTGGTTTTGGAATTAGATAACGAGTGGGGGCTAGAAGAGTTTAAGATGCCTAATAGTAAAAGCCTAGATTGCCTTGAAGAGACTGCTGGTAGAAGTATGGATGTCAAAGGTAATTGTGGTGAGGGCTCAGAAGGAAATGAGAGCCATAGAGAAAAGTCTGTATCATCTTAGAGAATACATATGGCACCAGCAACAGAATGTTGATAGAAATGAGGATGTTAAATGTGCTTCTGGGGAGGTTTTAAATGATGAACATGTGATTAGATGATGGAGGCAGGGTGATGCTTTTTATGCACTGGCAAAGAGCTTGTCTGAATTATGTTCAAATGCCTGGTGGAAGGTAGAACTTGTAAGTGATGAACTTGGATATCTGGCTGAAGAGATTTCTAAGCAAGATCTTAAATGGGCCGCATGGTTTCTCCTTGCCGCTTACAGTAAAATGTGAGAGGAAAGAGATGGACTTAAAAATGAACTGTGCAGAATGAAAACAGAACTTAAAGATCTGGGAAATTCTGTTGTACAAACTAAGGACGTGTGTTTAGAATGTTCACTAGGGACATGGCTACAAAATCTTTTGTTAAAGAGATTAAGCCTGTGACTGATGGATCTAACCAACTACAACAATAGAAAATCCATCAGCTTAGACTGAAGGAGACAAAGAAAGAACCAAAGGAAAGAATGCTGTCTACCTCTTGGAATTCTACAGGCAGGAAACAGGCCAAAGGAGCTACATCTGTTGTCCTCCAAGAAAAGAAAGGATAATCCCTGGAGCAGCCCACAGATCAGCAGAACTGTTGGAAGGAGCACAGGAAGCAGGGCCTTCTTGATTTCAAAGAGTGGGACCGTGGTCTCCTAGATCTCAAAGGGTGGGGCCACAGCCTCCTAAGTTTCAGAAAGACAGATCTTCACCAACTCGGTCCCGGAGTGTGGGGCTGCTGTCAGGGTGTGCCAGGGAGATGGGGCTGCCACCCAAAGCTTAGGGGGAGGGGCTGCCATGCCCAACAGGCAGAAGAATGAGGCCTGCCAGGGCTGAGGGGGTGGTGTGGCCACTCCGGTGGACTAGGAGAATGAGGCCGCCTAAAGCCAACAGAGCAGAGTTGCCAACCCAGAGGGCCTAGAAAGTGGAGCTGAAGCCCAGGGCCAAGGGGCCTCCACCTAGAAACCAAACAGTGTGGCCAACACCCAGAGTCTGGAGGGCACAGCCATTGCCCAGATGGTCTCAGAGAACAGAGTATTATTTTCAAGTCTTGAGAGCTAATGTCATTTGTTCTGCTGAGTTCTGGACTTGCTAAGTGCCTGTTATCCCTACTTTCCCTCCAATTTCTCCCATTTGTAAGGGAAATGTCTACCTTGTGCCCTGTGTCTTCCATCACTGTACTTGGGTAGTAGATAACTTGTATTCTAGATTTCACAGGTTCTCAGATGAAAAGGAATTTTGTCCCAGGATAGTATACGCCTAAAGTCTCATTCATGTTTGATTTAGATGATGCAAAAGATGAGATTTTGGACTTGGAGTTGATTTAAGACTTTTGGGATGATGTTATGAGGTGAATGTGTTTTGCATATGGGAAGGACATGAATTTTGGGGGCCAAAGGGTGGAATGTTATGTATTGAATTATGTACCCCAAAAATATGTGTTGTAAATCCCCACCTCTTTGCCTGTGGTTATAATCCCATTTGGGAATGGGTTGCCTTTGTTATGTTAATGAGGCAGTATTAGTGTAGGGTGTATCCTGAGTCAATCTCTTTTGAGATATAAAAAAGATTAAAAGCAAGCTAGCAAGAAGAGAAGGGGTAAGACAGATTCAAGACACAAGATCTCCAAGGAACCAGAAAGGAGAAGCTGAAGAGACAAGAATTTTACTCCAGAGCCAACAGAAAGAGAAAACCTTCCCCTAAAGCCAGCTGTCTGCATTTGGACTTCTAGCCTCCTAAACTGTGAGAAAATAAATTTCTGTTTGTTAAAGCCATCCACTTATGGTATTTCTGTTATAGCAGCACTAGATAACTAAGACAACAACTCTTCAGAGTGACATTATTTATAAATGGAAGAAACTGGAAACAGCCCAAAGGTCTAAAAATAGAGACATGGATGAGCAAACCAGGGCATATTTACATGATAGACTGTTCTATAATCATTAAAAGACAAGTTTATGGATTGTGTTGACTCAAGGTTATGTGTGCTTGAGATATTGTTAATAAAAAGTCAGAGTACTAAATGGTAAGTGCATAGTTATTTCAACTATATAAAAATTAGTCTGTACATTATGAATAAAATAAAGAAAATGTGGATGTAATAATTTAACAGTTAGTATGTTTTAAAATTAAAGTGCTTGATATCCTAGTTTGAAAAAGGTGAAGTGGAAACTGTGTGGAATTACTAGAAAAAAGTTATTTAAGGGAAGTTATAACATATATTTATGTATATGAGATATGTTTATTGACTAAGAAACATTGACAGGGATCTAAATGTACTCAGCCTTGAATTAGGCACAGCAAATAGAACAAAGACAGAGTAAGATATGGTCCCTAGGCTCAATAAATATTCATGAAACAAAAAGGGAACAGTAGACCAAAGTATAGATAAATTATTTTTTTAGTTCTATGGAAAAAGCTAAAAGGTTTTTAAAAAATGTGCAAAGTTCTATGAGAAATTTTGCAAATGGGATTATGATTTAGGCAATTTTGTGAAATTGGTTTTTTTACTATTATTTTTTATTAAAAATTATGATTTTTAAGTATTGTTTTCGGAAAAAAAAAGCTCTCTCCTAAAACACTCAAAAACTATGAAAAAAGAAGAAAGAAGAAATTTAAAAGGATAAATCCCCTAAAATCTATCCAATTACAAGCAATTCCTGGATTACAAAACGAGTTCTGTTCCTAAATCTGCCTTTTTTTTAAGTCAAATTTGTACACAATTCAGAACAGTTAGGTATGGTTCGTATCTAACATTTGTCAGTTAGTAAACTGTTTGTCCTAGTATATAGTTTATATTGTACATTTTTATGCATAAAAACATTAAATAAACACTTCCAGACACACTAAAACATTTTTAACATAATAATACAGTAATAATAATAATAATGTTTTGATGCATGTTGCAAAGTAGTGTCTGTTATTACAAACCATTGTGTCATTGTTGTTGTTAGGTGCCATTGAGTCGACTCCAACTCATAGTGACCCTATGTACCACAGAACGAAACACTGCCCAATCCTGCACCATATTCACAATCGTTCTTATGTTTGAGCCCAGTGTTGCAGCCATTGTGTCAATCCATCTCCTTAAGGGTCTTCCTCTTTTTTGCTGACCCTGTACTTTACCAAGCATGATTCCTTCTGCAGGCACTGATCCCTCCTGACAACACGTTCAAAGTATGTAAGAAGTAGTTGCACCATCCTTGCTCCTAAGGAGCATTCTCTGTGTGTACTTCTTCCAAGACAGATTTGTTCATTCTTTTGGCAGTCCGTGGTATATTCAATATTCTTCACCAACACAATTCAAAGGCATCAATTCTTCGGTCTTCCTTATTCATTGTCCAGCTTTTGCGATCGAAAAATACCGTGGCTTGGGTCAGCAGCACCTTAGTCTTCAAGGTGATGTCTTTGCTTTTCAACAGTTACAAACCATTGTAGATACCTCGAATTAATAATAGGCTTTATGGGGGTTGCTTCATAACTACAGGTTGTATATAAGTTGGACGTTGTAACCCAGGGACTACCTGTACTCAGAAATAATCACTGTTATCATTTTATAGAAATCATTTCAGAAATCATATTAGTCAGAGTTAACCAAAGAAACAGAACCAGTAGTAGGTCTATATTAATAGATTTATTGTAAGGAATTGGAAACTCTGGTGGAATAGTGGGTTAAGAGCTATGGCTGCTAACCAAAAGTTCGGCAGTTCATGCCGGCTCCCCTAAGCCAGGAACCCAGGGTAGGCACAGCTCCTTTGCCTAGGCACAGGCATAAGGGATCCATGGACTTTGAGTGCCTTTCCCCTTGCATAGACT
>NW_004443945.1:15851674-15874264 GCF_000243295.1 Trichechus manatus latirostris | reverse complement strand
GACTGGAATACTTATACACTGTTGGTAGGAATGTAAAATGATACCACCACTTTGGAAATCGATTTGGCGCTTCCTTAAAAAGCTAGAAATAGAAGTATCATACAATCCAGCTCTCCTGCTCCTTGGAATATATCCTAGAGAAATAAGAGCCGTCACACGAATAGATATATGCACACCCATGTTCATTGCAGCACTGTTCACAACAGTGAAAAGATAGAAACAACCTAGGTGCCTACCAACGGACGAATGGATAAACAAATTATGGTATATCCACACAACGCAATACTATGAAACAATAAAGAAAAATGATGAAGCAGTGAAACATCTTATAACACGGAGGAATCTGGAGGGCATTATGCTGAGTGAATTTAGTCAGTCACAGAAGGACAAATATTGTATAAGACCACTATTATAAAAACTCAAGAAAAGGTTTAAACACAGAAGAAAACATTCTTTGATGACTACCAGGGTGGGGAGGAAGGGTGAGGGTTATTTACTAACTAGATGGTAGATAAGAATTATCTTAGGTGAAGGGAAGGACAATACACACTACAGGGGAAGTCACCACAACTAGAGTAAACCAAAGCTAAGAAGTTTCTTGAATAGAATCAAACACTCTGAGGGACAGAGTAGCAGGGGTAGGGGTCTGGGGACCATGCTTTCAGGGTACATCTAGGTTAACTGGCATAACAAAACTTATTAAGAAAATGTTCTGCATCCTACTTCAGTGAGTAGCGGCTGGGGTCTTAAAAGCTTGCAAGCGGCCATCTAAGATGCATCAATTGGTCTCAACCACCTGGAGTAAAAGAACACCAAAGACACAAGGAAAGTATTAGCCCAAGAGACAGAAAGGGCCACATAAACCAGAGAGTAAACCAGTTCAGGCTGTAATCTTTATGGGAACACATCACCAGGTCTTTTCTTCCACAGAGCGACTGGTAGGTCCCAACCACCAACCTTACAATTAGCAAACAAGCATTTAACCATTGTACCACCAAGGCTCCTTAAGTTCTGCTCTTAAGGACTTTCAACTGAATAAGACCCACCCAAATTATCTAGGAATATCTCTCTTACTTAAAGTCAACTGATTTTGGATTTTAATCATACCTACCAAATAACTTCACAGTAACTCCTAGATTAGTGTTTGACTGAATAACTGGGGACTTTATCCTAGCCAACAGTTGACTTTTAACATATCAAAAAGACCATCATAGTCCATCTCTCATCAACATGGCAATGTACACATCTCTTAAACCATACTTAAGCTCCAAATAAAGACAATAACAAAGTTCTATTTCTGCCTAACACGATACAAGTATCCTGTGTACAATCGAAACACGCTAACCCTTCCCCCACAAGAGGATGCAAAGTCCTTGGATGATGTTAACTCTTGTCCTTCTATATCCTGTAACTTAAATGCTGTGGTACAAAGTTAGCTATTATTAGTACATCTTACATTAGATGATATATTAATAATAGTTAACTTTAAATCACAGTATAAAGAAGAAAACAAAAATATCTGCTTAATATATTTACAAATATATTCATAACAAAACAAGGAAGAAATACTTATAACTCTTACAGTCCTCATATCCACAACCAGTCATGTGGTTGCAACTGCTATTTATAACTACCTTCTTCCACTACACATTCTATACCCCCTTTGTCCTCAACAAGCACCTCAACTGGTAGTGGTTCTTTGCCTGGTGGAGTGACTCAATCATTCATTCCTAAAGGGCCTAGAGCATTAGGAGTTCTCCCTGAATTGAACTATTATAGTTTTCCATTGACTTTAATCACAGGACATAATAGTACTAAGAGACGTCCTAAAGGATCTTGTGTATTCCAGACATACTCTTCCTTATCTCTATTGCATAGCAGCAACACAATTTCCCTTGGTAATCAGGATCTATCACCCCAGCCAGTATGGGAATCCCTTCTTTGCTGAAGATTCAGAGTCATGAGGATCCCAAAGTGGCTGGGTGGCAGTCTCAGCTTCCAGTTCAGTGGAATCGTTCTTATGTCTCTTGGTAGGAGCATTTTTCCCTTTGGAACTGAGACTCTAAATCAGCAAAGCCTAAGGTACTGGGGACAGGAAGCAAAAACTTTGCTAGTAGATCACTAGCCACTCCTATTTCCACCATTTGATTCCTGGAACCATAAATCCTGGGTATGGGAGAAATAGCACCATATACTGGACACTAATTTAGAACACATACAACATCCTGGAGGGCATTGCTCCAGCCCTGCAAAGTATTACCACCTAGCTGGTGCTATAACTGAATCTTCAAAAAGCCATTCCACTATTTTACCAAGCCAGCTGCTTCAGAATGATGGGGAACATGGTAGCCAAATGGTGGTACTTAATCGCCAAAGACAAGGCAGGCATGGTTACCGTAATGGACAATGGATAGTCAGAAGAGCCTGACTCACAGAGACTTAGGCTGTTGGTTGATTGATCATAGTGTCCCTAGAAAGGAAATAGATAAGCAGTCTCCTAAATTCTTACTTGATCGGTAAGCAGAAGGGCTCTAGATCTAGTGAACATAAGTATAACATGATTCACCAAAACAGAGTTACAGCCCCTCAATCAGTTCCTAGACTTGTGGCCATTTACAGATCCAGAACCCTTTAAATGAAGGGGAGGTTGGGTCCCCTTGAGGAATGACCCTGCTACACTGCCAAAAATTTATACTGTTAATCTTTCTCCAGCCTTCTCCCAAAGGGACCTATGACCATTTACCAGGGTGATTGTGTGTCTTAGTCATCTAGTGCTGCTATAACAGAAATACCACAAGTGGATAGCTTCAATAGAGAGAAATTTATTCTCTCACAGTCTAGTAGGTTACAAGTCCAAATTCAGGGCATCAGCTCCAGGGAAAGGCTTTCTCTGTCGGCTCTGGAGGAAGGGTCATGTCATCAATCTTCCCTTGGTCTGGGAGCGTCTCAGCGCAGGAACCTCAGGTCCAAAGGATGTGCTCTGCTCCCGGCACTGCTTTCTTGATGGTATGAGGTCCCCATGTCTCTCTGCTTGCTTCCCTCTTTTATATCTCAAAAGAGATCGGCTTAAGACACTAACTAATCTTGTAGACATCGTCAATATAACTGCCACTAATCCATTTTATTACATCATAGTGATAGCATTTACGACATATAGGGAAATCACATCAGATGATAAAATGGTAGACAATCATAAATACTGGGAATCATGACATAGCCAAGTTGACAGATATTTTGGGGGATACAGTTCAATCCATGACACTGCACATTGGGAAAGGTGGGAAAAAAATTAGATTTCTTAGGGATTACTGGACACTGGTTCTGAACTGACATTAATTCCTGAGTACCCAGTACATCATGTAGCCTATCACTCAAGAGTCGGAGTTTATGGAGGTCAAATGATCAATGGAGTTATAGCTCAGATCTGCCTCACTTGTTCTCAGTGGGTCCCAGAATGCATCCTGTGATTATTTCCCCTGTTCCAGAATGCATAATTGGAATGGATATACTCAGCAGATCCTTTCACCACTGTTTTCCAGAAGGGAGCTATAGTGTTGCATCTGTCTGCTTTCTGATGGTTCCTGCATATTGTACAGAACCATCTGCAAACCAGGCCTGAGTTTTCTCTTCCTCTGTCAACTGTTTATAAGGAACTCCCCATGAGGCCATAGATGTGATCTGTGAGACAGAAGGTAATGTAGCAGGAGTAGGTGCCATGGCCATTTGGCCCCTTCCACATGCAACTTGTGCCTTCAGGGTCTGCGTTAGCCCAATCTCACATATACTACTTCCATTTGATAATGGAATGCTGCTGTGCACACTCAACTTTATGGCTTGCTAGGTCAGACAACACCTAGTCCATGATGGGCAGTTCAAGTCATTGTGGCTCATGGTTAAACATGCATGCGCCACTACGGCCCAGTAGCAAGCCAAAAGCTGTTTCTCAAAGAGAGAGTAGTCATCTGCAGAATATAGCAGGGCTTTGCTCTAAAATCCTAAGGGTCTGTGCTGTGATTCACCTACGTTGTTGTTGCTGTGTGCCATCAAGTCAATTCCGACTCATAGAGATCCTATAGGACAGAGTAGAACTGCCCCATGGGTTTCCTAGGCTGTAATCTTAACAGGAGCAAATTGCCACATCTTTCTCCCGTGGAGCCACTGGGGGTTCCAACAGCCAACCTTTTGGTTAGCAGCCTAGAGCTTAACTACTGCACCACCAGGGCTCCCTAATTCACCTATAGGTGACTCCAAAAATTCCAAATAGTATCTCTACATGCAACTGAGACTTTAAGTACCCTCAGATGTGCTGGATCACATGGCCCAAGTGGCAGAGAAGATTACATATATTGTATAATTCTGTTTATAGAAAATGTCCAGAATAAACAAACCCATAGAGACAGAAAGTAGCCTAATAGTTACAATAGGCTGAGGGAAATGGGGAAAGACTGCCAGTGGGTACAAGGTTTCTTTTCAGATTGATGATAATGTCTGGAAATTATATAGTGACGATAGTTACAAAACTTTGTGAATATACTAAAAACGACTGAATTGTACACTTTAAAAGGGCAAATTTAATAGCATGAAATTGATGGTATGTGGTAAAATAAATAAGTAAATAATTTTAAAAATCTCTACTTTTTAAAAATGTTAGTCATTTAATATATATTCATTGTACAAAAATTAGAAAGTACATATAACACAAAGAAGAAAATGAAATCATTTGAAATTCTTAAAAAATGATGAATAGTCTCAGTCAACTGGCATAATATAGTTCGTAACTTTATGTTCTATATCCTAATTTGGTGAGTAGTGTCTGGTGTCGTAAAAGCATGCAAGCAGCCACCTAAAATATAATTATTGGTCTCTACTCCTCTGGAGCAAAAGAAGAAAAAGTAAACCAAACACTCAAAGAAGAAACTAGCCTGCAAGACTAATAGTTTACACAAACCACAGCCTCATCTACTCTGAGACCAGAAGAAGTAGATGGTGCCCAGCTACAACTACCAACCATTGTGATCAGGGCTGCAATAAATGGACCCTGACAGAATGGAAGAAAAATGTGGAATAGAACCTCAAATTCCTAAAAAATAAGCCAGAGTTACTGGACTGATGGAGACTGAAGGACTCCCCAAGACTACTGTCCTGAGATAGTCTTTAAACCTTCAACCGAAACTAGCCCCTGAGGCCGTGTTTTAGCTAAATAACAGATTGGCTCACAAAATAAAGAATGTCAGCCATGAATACTGTGCTCCTTTAAAAAATCATCTATATGATACCAAATGGTTAACAATTACTTTAAAACAAAGATGATAGTGTAAGGGGGCAGGGAAACTAGATTAATGGAACAACCAGAATGGAAATATTGGGAACGCTCTTGCATTGTGAAGAATGTAATCAGCGTCACTGAACAATTTCAGTAGAAATTGTTGAATGGGAACCTAAACTGCTGTGTAAACCTTCACCAAAAACACAACAAAATATTATTAAAATAAAAATTTTAAAAATGATAAATAGAAGAATGAGACATAACTTTGACCTTTAAAGGACTCATATTTTGGTACTTAATATTTATAAACTAAGAGCAATATGACTTATAAAGTGTTATTACAATTATGACCTCCATATTACAGGGATTATTGGATGATCTTTCCCAAGATGTGCACTTACGGGATAAATTGTCTGCCTACCCCCACAATCAGCCATTATATTAGTGGAGAAGATTCCAACACTGGCCATGCCTCATGAAGAAAGCAGATCTACCCTTCTTGCAATGGATTGTGCCTAGGTTGGCTCTTGAAGTGGTTGCTGAACTGTAGGTGATGTGGCAGAGAAGATTGAGCCAAGAAATGTCAGTCTAACTCTATAGTCAGAAGACTTTGCTAAGAAATTTTTCCCTTTTATAAATTTTGTTATTTAACATAGGGTGCTTTGCAATCCCCATTTTTGTGTTTGTTATTTCTATGCATGCTCTTTAGTCTCTGGGGAAGCCCAAAGAACGAAGTATAGAGTTTGACAGAACCCTCCTCAATCCTCCTAGGTATTCATAGCATATCATGGTCTGCCTAACAGCTCCTCTGGTTGAAGGAGCTTTAGCAAGGCCTGTCGAGTGTGTATCAATGATGATGTCTTTAATGGATGAGCCATGTCTAGTGTCCTGTTAGGTCACTTTGGAGTCTACTTTGAAGTGTTTCTCTAACACTGAAAAGGGAATTTCTGGAACTTCTGTGATATTTCTTTCCAGAGAGGCTGAGGCATGATTATCCCTAATAATTTTTCTCTATTCTCTCTCAGGGACCCCCAACCCCCTTCACTTTCTTCACCCTGCTAGCATTAAGTCTCCTAGCAGCTCCATGTGGGAGGCATCCTGGAAGCAGCTCTTTATATAGAGCCTGTCTAATTTCTTAATTGTGCATTTTCAATTGAGGATGCCATGCTCACGATTTTGTTTCTTGATTCATCCTCCTTTCACTTTTGTGGTACAGTAAATATCAAGAGCAGGCCCCTTCCCCTGCCCCGTTAAAGTGTTTTGGTTTTGATGGGTTAGCTAAGTGCAGGAAGAACTAATTAGCTTTTCATCATGAGAAACTACCTTACAAATTCTTAACCAAGTATTATTTGGTACAGAGAAAGAAAAGGAGAGAGATTAGTGTGACAACACTGTGGGAGGGGGAGAGAAGGGGCCAAACCTTCAGGCTTCAAGGACCCTGTTTCCTAGTATTCACATCCCACTCATTGCTTTAAATATCTATTCTTTTATGTTTTTGTATCCTTCTAATCAGTTCTTGTCAGTAGGAATTGTATTGTGAATTTACACCTTTAATTCCTTAGTATCGTGGCTAGATGAGTTCAAAGAACCTAAAAGACAACATAAATAAAGTCCTAAGAAGAGAGATAGAGGATAAAAGGAAGGTAAGAGATCATGAGGTAGTTTTCCCAGAGGCAAGCAAAGCTGAAAGACTTAGCACCATGAAATGCCTAAGAGAGGGTTGAGTGTTCAATACCCTAAATAAAGTCAGCAAGTGGGGTCCTGTGGTGGGGCCTCATTTACATGTTGGTCTCATGGACTTAAGAAGTATATAACAAGGCATTATGTTCAGGGTTGCTATGAGTTAGAATCAACCCTATGGCAATGGGTTTGGTTTTAGTTTGGTTTTTATGTTCAGGGTAGAGGTATGGGCAGTAGGATCAGTCCCACTCTTAGTCCAAGGGGTCCACTTGTTCGGCTGGCTTGCATCAGAATCACACGGGGCAGGGTTTTCAAACTTTTCATACTCACATACATGCATACACAGGTATGCACACACATCTAGCAATTCCAGAATAGATTTTGGTGCAGAAGGAGGGCAAGCATGGTTTGAAAAACTCCCCAGGTTATTCTGGTATACAACCTTATCCATGCCTCAGCCATTGTCCTGGAACTAACCTCACTCTACTACTTAACCATGAAAAGCCAGAGTAACTCTCCTTTCCTTTTCAACCACAAATGCTGCTTCCCTCAGTGTGCCAGTCATGGCAGTAAGCACAACTCAAACTGGCTTAAGAAAAAACTAGGGAATGAATGTAGTGGCTCATTTTAGTGAACAGCTGTGTAAAGGGTAATGTGGCTTCAGGTGCAACTTGATCTAGAACTCAAATGATGTCACCAGGACACAATCCCTACCCCCTCCATTTCCTGTTTCTATTTCCTCAGTGTTGGTTCCAACCTCTGACCCTATATGGCCACAGATGGCACAGCAGTACTAGCAACTATATTCTCTCCTTCATGTCCAGAAATAAAAGAATAACAGTCTGTTTCCCAGGATTGGTGAGGTATTATCGCACGTCATTGACTCATCCCCTGTGGCCAAAATAATGTGATATGCTGATTAACTGATCAGAGTCCACTCCAAGATTTGTGGTTTGAAGTCAAACTCATCCAAACCACAAAGCTGCGAGGTAGAGTGGTAGTTGCTCAAAGGAAATTCTAGAAACTTTTGTCAGAAGGAGACGCAATAGATGCTGGGCATCAAATTACTGGTGGCCACTACATTCATAGTATGTAGTTAAGCAAAGCATCTGTCTCAGGAACAATACCTCATCCAGCTGTTTTGTGTAACAGGCCATCTCTGATACATCAGTCTGAAGCTGACAGAAAAAAAATGTCAAGGAGACTTGATCCCTGCTCTCAAACAGCTTACAATCTAGTCAGCAAACATAAGTTCTCATTTTAAAAGAAAGAAAAAGAAAAAAGGCTGGTCTACCTGATTGGATGTTCCCCTTTTTAGAATTCAACTATTAATGACCCAGCAAAGTTCTGAAAGTCATGTTTTTTGTTTTGCTGTTGTTGTTGTTCATTTTCTTCAACCAGGCATCTAACCTCATTAATTTAATATCTTTCCTCAGATTACCACCTGTTAAAATTGTGTGAGCCATCACCACAGAGCCACCTAATGCACCCACTTTCATTTGGCTTAAGTCTAGTGAGTAGAGGAAAGAGCAATGGATCAGGAGGCAGATGACCTGGGTTCTACCCACTTCTTAGCCATCGCTAGTGATGAGATACTAGGTAGGTGGCTTTTTCTCTAAATAGGAGAGTTTTAAAAACTGGACAACATTGAATAAAATCAAGAGAGTTCCTCTTAAGTAATTAACCTTTTCCAGTTTATGTTTAAAAGAGGCAAAAGAGGAGCTTTCTCTTTCAGGGAAAAAAGATACTAATCACTAGACACTTACTGAGCACCCACTAGGCGCCAGGTACTGTGCTTGGCTCTAGGAAGGCACAGCTCCTGACCTGGTTGACCTCCCGTTTTAGTTGGGGAGATAGATAAATGAACAATTACAATGTTATCGCTGAGGTAAGCACAGGCTGCTATTCTAAATGAAAGGGATAAGGCTGGACATGAGTCTTGACGGAGGAGGGTGAGTTTTTCACGTGGACACAAGGCAGGAGGGAAAAAGGATGAGGTTAGGTGAGCACTTCAGGCAGAAGGAACAGCATGTGCAGAGGCTAGAGGAAGTACAGTGTGTGTGCTGCATAGTCTCTGTTGGCCCCTCCAGATCTACTCTCCACCGTTTTCCACTCTGCTCTGTGCCCTGGGGCTGGCCTCTACAGATGAATCACCTGGGCTGCCTTGCCTTCTGGCTTCTTGTTGGGTTTAGCCAATGGGATGCAGCAGGTGGAGATTGGAGGGGAGTGAGACAGAGAGGTTCAGATAAGTATTCCACCAGCTCCCTTCCTCTCCATGTCCCAGGAATAGCTCCCTCTCATTGCCCCTTCAAGCATAGAGGTGGTAATGACTTTCCATTCTTATTTTCCTTAATTTGTAAGAAATCTACTAACCTCTTCAATTATGCCTTTTGTGAGTATCTTCTGTTTCCTGCTATGACCCTGACTGGTATATGTGTATATATTCTGGGCCTGCAGAAGTGGCTTACTCCACCATTATTAGAAGATAGCGAATCCTAACTAGATAGTAGGCAAGAATTATCTTAGGTGAAGGGAAGGACAGCACACACTACAGGGGAAGGCAGCACAACAGGACTAAACCAAAGCTAAGCAGTTTCCTGAATACAATCAAACACTTTGAGGGACAGAGTAGGAGGGGCAGGGGTGTGGGGACCATGCTTTCAGGGGACATCTAGGTCAACTGACATAACAAAGTTTATTAAGAAAATGTTCTGCATCCTACTTTGGTGAGTGGTGTCTGGGGTCTTAAAAGCTAGCAAGCAGCCATCTAGGATGTATCAATTGGTCCCAACCACCTGGCGTAAGGAAGAATGAAAAACACCAAAGACACAAGGAAAGTATTAGCCCAAGAGACAGAAAGGGCCACATAAACCAGAGACTTCATCAGCCTGAGACCAGAAGAACTAGATGGTACCTGGCTACCATCAATGACTGCCCTGACAGGGAACACAACAGAGAGTCCCTGATGGAGCAGGAGAAAGGTGGGGTGCAGAACTCAAATTCTAGTAAGAAGACCAGACTTGATGGTCTGACTGAGACTGGAGGAACCCCGGAAAGCATGGCTCCCAGACTCTCTGTCAACCCAGAACTAAAACAATTCCCAAGGCCAACTCTTCAGACAAAGATTGGACTGGACTGTGGGACATAAAATGATGCTTGTGAAGAGTGTGCCTCTTAGCTCAAGTAGATACACAAGACTAAATGGGCAGCTTCTGTCCAGAGGTGAGAGGAGAAGGCAGAGAAGGTTAGGAGCTGGTTGAATGGACATGAGAAATCAGGGGTGGAAAGGGGGAGTGTGCTGTCACAGTATAGGGAGAGCAATTAGGGTCACATAACAATGTATGCAAAAATGTTTGTATAAGAGACTAACTTGAAATGTAAACTTTCACTTAAACTACAACAATTAAAAAAAAAAAAGAAGATAGTGAATCCCTTGCTTGAATACCCCCTTGTATGAGAGCAAAGTCCTCAAATGAGGCAGGTGCTTTATAAGACAATGCTTGTTCCCCTCAGTATCTACCTCCACAAGCCCTCCTGGCAACCATACCAACAGCAAGGATCATATCTCTGCATAACCTGACTAGGAATGTGTTAAGCCTGCAATGGATGCAGATGGATTATATGCTGAAGGAACTGGGATCAGGCTGATATGTACTGCCAGGAACTGTCAGAAGCAAGGTGGACACAATTAACAAATGAGCAAAAAGACTGGAATGATATTTGGATGTGTGTGTAGGGGAATGTATCTTCAGACAGATATGGTGATGATTAATAGAACACAGTGTTCTTAGAGGCAAAACAGATGAGCAGTCAACAAAGGTACTGCCTAATTTAAACAATCAAAAGAAATCAAGGGAGCTAAGGGTAGCTGCCCAAATAAAGTCATAATCCTTTACCCAGTTCCCAGACATGAGCCATTTCTCAGACCCAGAATCCACTGACTGAAGTAGAGGTTGGTCCCTATAAGGAAGGACCCTGCAACACTGCAGCAAGTGCGTTCAGTAGTAATTCACCAGGTCATTCTCCACGGGCCGCCAGCGTGTGATATGTGTTCACTGATCTAGCAAACACACTTTTCACTCCTATCAGAAAGGAGAATGAGAAGCAGTTCACATTCACATGGGACAGAAAAACCCTACATATTATGGTCTTACCCCAGGTCTATGTTAATTCCCCTTGCCCCACGCATAATATAATCCAAAGGCCACTGGATTGTCTAGACATTCTGAAGAACATCAGTGTGGTCCTCTATATCAGTGTCCAGCAGGAGTCCTGGTGGCACAATGTTTAAGTGCTTATCCACTAACTGAAAGGTCGACAGTTCGAACCCACCAGTGGCTCCAAGGAAGAAAAGACTGGGCAATCTGCTCCCATAAAGAGCACAGCCTAGGAAACCTTATGGGGCAGTTCTACTCCATCATATAGGGTTGCTATGAGTCAGAATCGACTCACTGGCAACAACAACAACATAATCAATGTCATAATGTTCATCAGAATTGACGATCAACAAGTAACAAGTATGTTGGACATATGCAGTCCACAGGGTAGGCAATAAAACCTAGAGATACAGAGGGGACCACCACATCAACGAACTTTCTAGACTAGTTCAGGGAATGCTGGGACATCCTCTCCAAAATAAGGAATGAAACTTTGCATCTCACACTTACCACCACTAAGAAATAAGCACATTTGGTCTTGTGTTTACTACCAGGTCTTTTTAGGTTCTGGATATAGCATATTCTACATTTGGGATTATAGTATTAACTCATTTAATGGGTGGTACAGAAAGCTGCCAACTTTAAGTGCGGCCCTGAATGAGAAAAGCCTCTGCACAGATGCAGACGGAGGGGCAAATAGTCCTGCTGCTTAAGTCATATTATCCAGTAGACCCGCTGGCACTTAAAGTATTTGTGGTGGGAAAAGATGCCGTGAAATGTTTAATGTCAAGCGTCAATAGGAGAATCACAATATAGACTCCTAAGGTTTTTTGAGCAGGACCATGCCATCTGCAGCAGAGAACCATGCACCATTCAAAAGCAGCTCTAGCATGCTACTGGGCCTTAGGACACATAAGTAGAGATGGAGCATGAAACATCAAGTAACCATGTGGCCAGAGCTGCCCATCATGAGGTAGGTTCTGTCAAAGGTCAGCAATCCATCATAAGTTAGAAGTGTTATAACCAGGATTAGGCACCAACAGGGCCAGAAGATACAAGTAATCAGTACTAGGAGAAGGCTCAGAATCACCCTACCTCATATTACACCATAGCTACATGGGGGAAGGAAGGCTTAGGACCAGCTGAAGGAGGAGAAAATGGGCTGATCTTTGTTCATGAATGGGTTGACTTGGTATGCTGATGTGAACTTGATGTTTATTTACAACATCACTTAGTGTGGCTCCGAAAGACATGGAAATCCTCCCAACGAGCAGAGTTCCAGGTAGTACATCTCATCATCCACCTTGTGTGGAGAAAGACGTAGCTCGAGGTAAGAACAAAAACAGATTTACGGGCAGTGGCAAGTAGCATGGCTAGTTGATTCGGGGCCTGGAAAGAGAAAGATTGGAAGATGAGAGACAAGAAGGTCTAGGAAAAAGACATATGGATAGACTGATGGGAGTGGGCAAAAATATCAATGTATGACATGTTAACACCTGCCAGAAATCATCCACAATGGAAGAAGCATTAAGCAACCAACTATACAGAATTATTGCCCAGTGGGCATCAGCCAGCCTCTAACTTTACCCGCCCCAGTGCTAGCACAATGGACTCATGAATGATAGCCATGGTGACAGGGATAGAGGTTATGTATGAACCCAACAGCATGGACTTCCACTCACCAAAGCTTATCTAGCCACTGCCACTGCTGAATGTCGAACCTACCAGCAACAGAGCTAAGCCTCCTAATATGACACCATCCCTCAAGGAGACCAACTGGCTATTTCTACCTAAAAAAGAGCATCAATTTATCTTAACTAAAATCAATACATATTTTGAACATGAGTTTGCCTTTACTGCCTGCAGGGCCTTCCCGCAGCACTACCACCCAAAGATGCACTGTTTGATCCACCAACATGAAATGCCATACAATACCATCACCTCAGAAAGAGGGGCTCACTCTACAGCAAATAAGAGGAGTGATGCGAACAAGACCATGGGATCCATTGATCCATCATATTCCACTCCACTAGAAACCACCAGACTGATAGCAGCAGAATGGCCTCTTAAAGACACAGCTGAGGCACAATTTGAAGAATATAAACTGAAAGGATGGGGTGACATCCTAAGTCAATGACCATTATGCAGAGCTATGTCCCCAACAGCTATAATATTTGACCAAGGGTTCGAAGTAGGAGTGGCCCCATTTATTATCAATCCCTAGAATACGAGATCAACCAGAATCCTGTGAAAACTGTTCCCAGGTGAGACAAATTTACTGTATATAAGAAGCAAGTTTATCTGAGTGGCATGAGTGGACTGCAGTAGATTCTATGATACTCCATCTAGACCTCCTCTTCAGGGCCAATACACTGTTGTCCAGCCGCTGGGAATATCTGCTGCTGACAACTCACAGCTGTGTCCTTCACTAAACAGTGTCCTCAGCCACAGGGAATTGCCTTCCTTACAGTTATGCCACTTCCCAGAGGGCAGCCCACAGTTATGACTGGTTGATGCAGGTTTACAAATGCCAGACCACTTTGCCTCAATGTGGGGCAACTATGAAGGGCTTTCCTACCTCCAGGGCTCCCCAGAGGCTCAGCTGAAGCCTCAATTACAACCACATTGCTGGTTAACTGCTCCCTCTGCCCAATCTTGCCTTCTTTACTTTCTTACAGGTACATGCGTCAAAAGCACTACCCTAAAAACCCTCCTTCACACAACTCTGTCTCAGAATCTGTTTCCAGGAGAAACCAATATAAGATCTAAATATTCCATTATTTCTAACAAAGTAAACACAACAGAAAAGAAAACAGGGAATTACTTTAATTTTAGGTTAGTACTGAGTGCAATTAGACTTATCATTTTGAATTTAGGCAACTTTGTTGTTTTTTTAAGGAAAAGATTGTGCAAATGACTGAAATTCTCACAGCTACCTCCATCATCTCTTCCTTGGCGAGTTAGGCACCCACAAGTGTCTTCCAGGCATCCCACAAACTGCTATAAAGTTCTATCTGGATTATCTCAGCATGGGAAAGTGGGTTGGCTATAGCCAACAGGAGAGAAAAGGAGAGTCGAGTTTTGCAGTCCACATGGGCTATATTATATCATATTCAAAGTGCACTTTATCGCCCCTAAAATATTATTTTGTGGCTACCTCTTCCCTAGTGGATTTTGCAGTAGCAAATGGGAGTGGATGAGTGTATCAGTCAGAATAGGCTAGGTTCTGCTGTGGCAATAAATGGCTCTAAACCCTTCAGTGGTTTACAACACGTGGTTTTAACAAATAATTGTTTCTCTCTCATGCAACTTGTTCAGTGAGGGGTCAGTTGTTGCTCTGTTCCATATAATTTTCATTCTGGGACTCAGGCTGATGGAGCAGCCTTTATCAGAAACTTTACCAATCACTGTACCATCGTGAACCACATGCTAGTCAGAAATGCTTCTGTCAGAAGTAGCCCATGTCACTTCTCACATTTGATTGGCCAAAGCAAGTCACATGGTCACTTCTGTGTTCAACAGGGCAGGGATGTATAATCCTCCCATAGACAGGGGCACGTAGAGAAGGACACCAAATTACGCATGAACAGTAATATAACCTACCACAGTAAGGTTGTTCCTTTTGTTCCTTCAAAGGTGGTCAAGAGACATGGTCTCAGAGGACATCTAGCTCAATTGGTATAACACATTTGTAAAAACGGCAGGGGAGAGGTGTCTGACCTCCTCCAACCCCACAAGGGGGAAGGAGAACCAAGATCAACAGCACAAGGCTGACTTTCATGAGGCAGAGGCCAGAAAAGCCTTCTCTCTCTGCCATCTTTACCAACTCTGACACCAACCATCCCTCACACAGCACTCTCTACTTCTCTGCTAGGTTCAACAATTCACTGCAATGGCCACATGGAAGTCACAGACCATGCTCACAATTATGGGGTTTATTAGGGAAGTAACAGTTACAGTTCAGGCTCAAGAACACTCAGGATACTGTTCTTCCCTTAGGATAGCCTCTTCCCAACCGTGTTCACAGGCACGCCTCTCCCTGGCCCTCAGTCTCTGACCAAAGGCACTCAGCTTTATCTCTCCATGGGCCAGGGAGCCCACCGTGCCATCTCCTCCTGCCAGGTCTCTGCTGCTGGGTCTCTCCTTCCTTGCTGGTGGTGGGCTCCTCCTCTCTGCTCTGGAATTGGCTCTCTTTTAAGGCAAAACTGACCAATCCCCTTGGTGGGCCACAATTGCAAAACCATAACTAGAAAGGCCACACACAAAAGTAATTAATCCACTGCAATAGCTTATAAAGAATATGCTCTACATCTTACTTTGGTGAGTAGAGTCTGGGGTCTTAAAAGCTTGTAAGTGGCCACCTAAGATAGTCTACCAGTCCCACCCCATCTGGAGCAAGGGAGAATGAAGAAAACCAAAGACATGAAGGAAAAGTTAGCCCAAAGGATTAATGGACCACAACTACAACAACCTCCATCAGAATGAGTCCAGCACAACTAGATGGTGCCCAGCTACCACCACCGACTGTTCTGTCAGGGATCACAATAGAGGGACAGAGCTGGAGAAAAATGTAGTATAAAATTCTAACTCACAAAAAAAGACCAGACTTACTGGTCTGACAGAGACTTGAGAAACCCTGAGGGTATGAACCCTGGACACCTTCTTAACTCAGTACTGAAGTCACTCTTGAGGTTCATCCTTCAGGCAAACATTAGACAGGCCCATAAAACAAAATGATACTAAATGGGCACACCAACCCAGGGTCAAGGACAAGGAGGCAGGAGGGGACAGGAAAGCTGATAACGGAGAACCCAAAGTTGAGGAGAGAATGTTGACAAATCGTGGGGTTGGCAACCAATGTCACAAAACAATATGTGTATTAATGGTTTAATGAGAAATTAATTTGCTCTGTAAACCTTCATCTAAAGCACAAAAAAAGAAGAAAAAAAGGTGGCCAATAGACACCGAAATTCGAGAAAAGTGGGCCTGTAACTATAGTGCTTTTGCCTTATTATATCCCTGGGATTTAAAGATTAACAATAAAAGTCACTCAATCTAAAGAACAAATATTTTGGATGTGTAGTAGACATCATACAATCTATCTCTTAAAAGAGCATTCTTTTACTGTTTTATCATGTGATAAACATATTGCTATTTCCAAACATCAAATATGAGAAGTAGAGGGACAAGTTAGATAGAAGTACATACTCTTCTCTTAATATCTCCCTGGAGCTCTGGTGGTGCAGTGGTAAGAGCCTGGCTGCTAACCAAAAGTTCAGCAGTTTGAATCCACCAGCCACTACCTGGAAACCCTACGGGGAGATTCTACTCTGTCCTATAGGGTCGCTATGAGTCAGAATCAACTCAATGGCAACAGGTTTTTTGGTAACATCTCTGTGATGGTTAAAATTGTGTGTTAACTTGGCTGGGCCATGATTCTCAGTGTTTATATGTGATCACTCCCATGATTGAATCTGCTGTGAGTAGCCAATCAGTTGAAAGGGAGTTTCCTTGAGGGGGTGGCCTGCATCTGAATATAAGCAGACATTCTGGCTTTTTGCTTGCTCTGGATCGTGTGGCTGCCTCCTGTTCATCTGACCTCCGGTTCTTGGGTCTTGAGCTATCAGCTTATCTGCCGATCTTGGGATTCATCAGTCTTCACAGCCTGTAAGCAGAGCCCTGCTCTCCGACCTGCCGATCTTGGGTTTGCCAGCCCCTGCGGCTACGTGAATCGGGAGAAGCCTCTATCCTAATGCACAGACTTGGGGCGTTCCAGCCTCTACACTCACGTGAGCTGTTTCTTTGATATAAATCTCTCTCTATATATATATATTTATATGCTTTACTGGTTTTGCTTCTCTAGGGAACCCAGCCTAAAACAATCTCCCTAATTCATAAATACATGGATAGAGAAAAAGAAGGAGACAGAAACCTAGAAGGTCAGCACCATGTGTAATACTGAAAGGTCCTAATATAAAATATAACCTGTGGGTTCTGCAAGGAACCACCATGGACAGTTCCCATGCTGAGCTTCTGCTGTACAGAGAACCTGTGGTCCTGCGACAAGTTCAGTCTGCACAATCCAATAACCTCATGCAAACGTGACCATCTTTCTAATTGTGAGGCAAATGGAGGTCTGGGGCAAAGAGCTAGGTTTCCAAATAAAAGGAATATTTGAGTCACAGAAACCCATCCACAGTATCTAACAATCCAAATATACTTGGGACAAATACAGAATACCGTCAAGTCATAAGCGTTTCGATGGGATTACAGAGCTTCAATAGCATAATGAAGATATTCTGTATTTTCAGCCAGACAAATGCCTTAAAAGTGATCCTGACATGGCAAAGGAAAATAAAAAATAATTTGCCAGTGATTCTATTTTGGTTGTGTCCGCTAGAATCAGAATGTGAGATTCATTCCTGCAAGTAATTCAAAAACGAATCCAAGCTTGCAGAGTTAGCATGACTTGGTCTGGCAAAGTTACTGGATTTTGTAGTCAAGCATACGTGAGTCTGAATCCTGTCTCTGCCACTCATCAGCCATGTGACCTCTGAGCCTTGGATTCCTCATCTGTAAAATAGGGATAATAATAGCACTTATTCATATGGCTGCAGGGAAGATTAAACGAGACAACGCACAAGGAACAATAAAGCTTAGCTAGCATCATCAATTGTCAGCAGCAGCTGCTTTATATTATCTTCTTCATCTTCATCTTCATCATCATCATCATGACGGAACAACTTACAGAAAGATTTAGGGAGACCCAAAGGCAGCTCAACCATTAACATTTTCCAATTGGTGGAGGTAATGTTGTTTTCACAAATGTTAAAAGTGTAATTACAGGCCCTAGATTTCTAATTTCAAAAACATTGTAACATTCAATCTCATTATTTAACTGACTAATGGTTTAATGCTTTATTAAAAAGGGCTTTAGAAAAGATGAGTATTACAATTCTAATTGTTTTTCCCCATTAAATTCAACAGCAACCACGGCACCACAAAAATGAGTGTCTTCATAATGGAAACATCTCTATTGTCATTGAGAAGTGTCCAAAATTTGTGATTTCATGAACCAAAGTGGTTCACTCAGAAAGAGAAAGCATCTGCTCCCTAATAATTATGCTATGGAGAAATTACTGCAGAAGTCAGTCATTTTGTACTTCCTCCTTGGGTAAATTTACAAAATTTTGTAAATTTGTAGACTTCTTGCAAAGAAAAAGACAAATATAAATCCATCAAAAATGCTGACTTCTAACTTAATTGCTACCAAGTTATTATATTTTCATATTTAGACTGTTATTGGATGAAGCACAATTTGTGGGATGGTGTTTTTCAGAAAGAAACAGTGGAGAAAAATTCATTACAGAGCTCCAGAGTTCATTCAACAAAAACCATAGAAAATACACATTAATAAGTATTCACAGATCACAGATGTATGAAGATTTTTCTCCATTAGATATGAATAAGTTTTCCCAGCTGATAGTCATGAGTTGAAAAATTGAAATACAGTTCATAAACAGACAAATATTTTAGGATGGAAAATTCCATGCCATGTCAGTTCCCTACGTGGCCATTTCACTAATAGTTTAATTTAATCTAAAATCTATTTTCTTAACTAGAGAAGACAAAAATTGGAGATGTTTCCCTTATTATCTCCCCTTTCTCATCATAATACTCCAAGAAGTTACTATTCATAAACTGAGAACTCATGAAAGAGGAAATATAGCTAGAAAACAAAAATCTAAGGAGATGTTCAAGGAAAATCAAATTTTTTAAACTGTGAGATTCAATTTTTATCTAGTTGTAAATTTTACCGTTTTAAGACAAATAACAAATGGGGCAAAAATGTTGAGAAACTGATACCCTTGTTCACTCTTGGTATAATTGTAAACTCATACAAGCTTACTGAAAGTTTGCCACTGTGCCTCCAAAATCAAACACTTATTCACAATGTTTGACCATGCATCTAGAAATCTTATCAAAGGCAGGTTAAGACTATGGGCTCTAGAGTTGGAAACCTGACTTCAAATTCCTACCCATTACCTGCTATGCGACTCTGGGAAAGTTTCTCACCTTCCCTGAACCTCCAACTCCTCATCTATAAAAACAAGAATAATAATAACATCAAACTTCTTATGTTTGTTATGAAAATCAAATAAGATAATATCTGTAAAGTATTCATCACATAGTGTATTAGCTTTCTACTGCTGCATAAAAAATTCCCACAAACTTAGCGGCTTAAAACAACATGTATTTATTATCTCACAGTTTCTGTGGGTCAGGGGTTTGGACATAGCTTATCTGAGTTCTCTGCAAGGCTTCAGTCAAGATGTCAGCTAGGCTATGTTCTCATCTTGAGGCTCAACTGGAGAAGAGTCTGCTTCCAAGCTCACTCAAGTTGTTAGTAAAATTCATTTCCTTGTGGCTATAAGACTGAGGGCTCAAGCGTCTTGCTGGCTGTTGACAGGAGGCCACCCTCAGCTCCTAGACACTGCCCTCAGTTCCATGCCACATGGACCTCCTAATATGGCCAGTTACTTTTTCAAGTCAGCAAGGGAGAAAAATCTCTGGATTGATTCCACTAGCAAGACTGAGTTAATAACATAATGAAATCACAGGAATGACATTCAGTCACCTTTGTCATATTCTATTGGTTAGTGCTCAGCTGCTAACCAAAAGATTGGAGATTTGAGTCTATCCAGAGGCTCTTTGAAAGAAAGACCTGATGATCTACAGGCAGTCCCCGGTTATGAACGTTCAACTTACATACAACCCGTAGTTAGGAAACAAACCCCACAAAGCTTATTACATAAAAAATTTGAAGTACATACAATGGCTCGTAATAATAAACGGGTGCTACTTTGCAACACTCATCAAAACATTATTATTATTATTACTGTATTATTATGTTAAAGATGTGTTAGTGTATCTGGAAGTGTTTCTTTAATGTTTTTTATGCATGGAAAGGTACACTATGTACTCTGTACTAAGACAAGCATTTGACTAACTAACATTAGATATGAACCATACCTAAGTGTTCCAACTTACATACAAATTAGACTTAAAAGACAGACTTAGGAATGGAACTCGTTCGTAATCCAAGGGACTGCCTGTACTTTTGAAAAATCAGCCTATGGAGCACCATTCTACTCTGACACACATGGGGTTGTTATGAGTCAGAACTGACTCAACAGCAACTGGTTAACTGCTTACCACTGGGGCAAAAGCAGGAAACTCTCTCCCATATAAGATCTGCCAAAGATACAAGACAAAGTTTGGCTTCCAGGGGGAGGAGGAGCAGGATGACTGAGAGACTCACCACCCTGGGACCAAGACATGGAGGACCTAAGACTAGGGCTAGGCCAGGACAACATAGAACAACCTCTGACTCCCACCCCCAAACTAGCAAGCACTGAGTAAGAAGCAACAGTAGTCTATAATCAGGGGAGGAGCAAGAGCATGGAGAGAGACCCCTCTGTGGAACAGACACACAAGGAAACAAAAATCTGAAGGTGGAACAGGAAAATTCTCTGGCACCATAGTCCCCACCCTAGGAAAGTTAACACCACAGGAATCTGAAGTTGGTGGTATACAGAATGTAATCATAAAAAAAAAAAAAAAAAAACTCACTGCCATCGAGTAAATTCCAACTCATAGTGACCATATAGGACAGAGTAGAAATGCCCCATAGAGTTTCCAAGGAGCATCTGGTGCATCTGAACTGCCAACCTTTAGGTTAGCAGCTGTAGCTCTTAACCACTATGCCACCAGGGAACATAACCATAGCAACAGCAAAATCCAAACCCAGTCCAACTCCTGACTAGACTGACACACATACACACACAAACACACACACACACAAAAGGTATGCCTATTTCCTGGAATAAATACAAATTAACTTGCTCTATTGTTCTACAGACAATGGCCAGCATTCAACTGAACTTATGAGACACACAAAAAAGCCAGGAAAAAAAAAAGAGATGAAGTAATTAACAGAATCAAACTAAGAGATGACCCAGGGGTTAAAACTAAGAGACAAGAAATTTCAAAAAACTATAACTAATATGTTAAAGGTTCTATTGGAAAGGTAGGATAGTATGCATGAAAAAAATGGAATATTTCAGCAGAGAGCTGGAAAGTAGATGAAAACGTCAACAGGATATGCTTGGAAATAACACATACACACACACATTAACAGAGATGAAGAATGCCTTGAACAGGCTCATCAGTAGGCTTGACGCAGTCAAGGAAACAAACAGTGAACTTGAAAGTAAGTCAGTAACGATTATCTCAATTGGAACAGAATGAAAAAGGGTGAAACAAACACAAATAAAAAGAGTGAAACAAACAGAACAGAGCATCCAAGAGCTGTGTGACAATATCAATGGTCTAATATACATGCAATTAGAAATCCAGACAGATAAGAGAATGAGGCATAAGAAATATTTGAAGAGAGAATGGCTGAGAATTTTCCAAAAATAATGAAAAACATCAAACTGTAGATCCAAGAGACTCGAGAACTCCAAGCAAGATAGATATTCCCTCCCCCACAATGAAAGCTCATAGACACATCATATTCAGACTTCTGTAAACCAAAGATAAACAGAAATTCTTGAAGTCAGCCAGAGAAAAAAGACACATTAAATACTGAGGAACAAAAACATGAACTACAGAGACTTCTTGTTAGAAACTATGCATGCAAAAAGACAATGAAGTGAAATCTTGAAAGTACTCAGAGGAGGAAAAAAAAAAACAACTCTCAATCCAGGATTCTACACCCAGCAAAAATATCTTTCAAAACTGGTACTACTGTAAAACACTTTTCAGACAAAATCTGTTGAGTACTAAGTGTTCAAAAATAAGTAAGAAACATCCTCAACAAAATTCTAGCCAATAGAATTCAACAACGTATCAAAAAAACAATTCACCATGATCAAGTGGGATTTATACCAGGTATGCAGGGAGGGTTCGACATTAGAAAAACAATCAATGTAATCCATCACATAAAGAAAACAAACAAAAGACAAGAACCACATGATCTTATCAATCGATGCAGAAAAGGCATTTGACAAAGTCCAACACCCATTCATGATAAAAACTCTCAACAAAATAGGAATAGAAGGGAAATTCCTCAATATAATTACGGGCATTTATACAAAACCAACAGCCAACAGCACCCTAAATGGAGAGACTTTGAAAGCATTCCCCTTGAGAACGGGAACAAGACAAGGATGCCCTTTATCACCACTCTTATTCAACATTGTGCCGGAGGTCCTAGCCAGAGCAATTAGTCTAGAAAAAGAAATAAACGGCATCCAAATTCGTAGGGAAGAAGTCAAAGTATCTCTATTTGCAGATGATATGATCTTATACACAGAAAACCCCAAGGAATCCACAAGAAAACTACTGCAACTAATAGAAGATTTCAGCAGTTTCAGGATACAAGACAAACATACAAAAATCAGTTGCACTCCTTTACACCAA
>NW_004443945.1:15814600-15850534 GCF_000243295.1 Trichechus manatus latirostris | reverse complement strand
GGGAATGTAAAATGGTACAACCACTTTGGAAATCGATTTGGTGCTTCCTTAAAAAGCTAGAAATAGAAGTACCATACGATCCAGCTATCCTGCTCCTTGGAATATATCCTAGAGAAATAAGAGCCGTCACATGAATAGATATATGCACACCCATGTTCATTGAAGCACTGTTCACAATAGCAAAAATAAGTAAGAAAAAATATCTGCCATCAAAAATATTATAGAGCATAATCAGGAAGATATACTTTAAAAAATAATTTCAATATAATGTCATAAGTGATAGGAAAGATAATGAGTTTGATTTGAATAGCATCTGTGTCTGTAGAGTATCTAGTGAGTAGCTGGAAATGTGGGTCTGGAGTTGAGATGAAAAGAAGGGGATCTGGGAGTCGCTGACATATGGTTAGTAGTTAAACCAAAAAAACCCGTTGCTGTCGTCTATTCCAACTCATAGAGACCCTGGAGGACAGAGGAGAACTGCCCCCATAGGGTTTTTAAGGAGCAGCTGGTGGATATGAAGTGCCAACCTTTTGGTTAGCAGCCATATCACTTAACCACTGTGCCACCAGGGCTCCAGTTAGTAGTTAATGCCACGGAAATGCATGAAATCACTCTGAGAAATTATGTAGTGATAGAAGAGACAGAAGGTGGTCCAAAGATGGAAATGGAGAACACCAATACTAGCAGATAAAAAGAGGGAGAGCTGTGCTGGGGCTCCATTTTCATCTGCTGTTTTAAAATATACGTGAGCCAACAAAACAGGTTGGGGAGGCAGATGAAAAGAAAAGGGAGAATTAATGCTAATTGGTTCTTAGTAATGCCAGGTATTGTTCTAGTAGAGAGATGGAGAAAGAGTCAAGCAAAGTCAAAAGGATTTTTTTACATATATTACCTCATTTAATTTTTTCACCAGCCCTGCGAGACAGGTACTGTTATCCTGTTTAACAAATGAAGATATTGAGGCACAGAGATTAAATAGTTTCCCCAGTGTCACAGAGCAAGTGGTGGAGCTGGGAACCCAAGCCACATGTTTGACAAAAACCCGTCTTCCACTATATTATGTTATCTCCAAAGAAGGTAGGAAAGAAGCACCCTTGTATCCACACTCAATCCTTAGTCACGATGGCAGTCTAAAGCCTAGAGGATCAGTAGATACCAAAGCTTTTTCTAAGAGACTGACAAAGGTTACTGATGGAAGTCTTCTGAAATAGACCTCCCATGAGATACAGGCACTCATATACACTGGGGTGTTCAATCCAGACTCCCAACTCCACATTTGGTTTCTTCTAAATGACCATGTTGTCCCTAAGGTCATGTTTCTTCATGAAACCCAATAAGGGTGGGTTCTGCCTGGTGTGACCACTCGAGTCAATTGAGAGACATCAGGCCTTTGAGAAAGAGAAAGTACACTTCATTGCAAGCCAGTCAAGCAAGGAGCTCGGAGACTAAGTCTCAAATCAAGCTCCCAGAGGTCGCGGATTCTAGGGCAGTAATAGGGTTCGGGATAGGGAAGTTATGCATAATTCATGAAGCTTCTGAGAATAGGCTGGCAATTCCAGAACTAAGTAATATGTGTGGGTGTGATGGCTAAGGTTGTGTGGCAACTTGGCTGGGCAATGATTCTCAGTGGTCTGGCAGTTGTATGATGTTGTGATCACTTCAATGATGAAATTTGATATAACGTGATCACCTCCATGATGGGATCTGCTGTGAGCAGCTAATCAGTTGAAAGGGAGTTTCCTTGGGCATGTGGCCTGCATCAAATACAAGTGGCCGTTCTGAAAAGGCCTGTGGACTTTTGCTTGCGCTGGATCCTGCAGCTAGCTCCTGTTCATCTGACCTCCAGTTCTTGGGACTTGAGCTAGCAGCTTACCTGTGGTCTTGCCTGCCAATCTTCGGATTCATCAGCCTAAGACAGTAGGGGTGCAGTAGGGGCTGCAGTATGGCAGCTACGGGGTGTGTTTTTTGGGGGGGTATGCAGCATCAAGTTCACCTAAGGACAGCTTTGCAGCTTATTGCACATGTCCGAATGGAGGGGGCCAGTGAAGTGGCCTTGGGTAGAGGAGCAGTGAAGTGGCCTTGGGCTGCTACACAGGATGCCTTATCAGGAACTTACAGACCAGGGGTATGATGGAAGGAGGGGGAACAGTTCAACCCTGCCGGTTACACTTATTCAACGGAACTCCACCATCAGAATAATACAAGAAACCCACCACTAGGAGGATGGGATTATTTACAGAATGTAAAAAAATTAGGTATTTTTGTAGTCATGAACATAACATCCACCAGTCATAGAGAACACAATGTGGCTATAGAAGACTGCTTCTGAGAACCCAGGGAGAAGGTTTATAAAAAGAAACAGAAAAATATAATAAATTAAGGGTCTTTTTGGAGGTAGGAGGGACAATCTTGTTAACGCTCTATCCTGAAGATTTTTTTTCCTACCAAAGATGATCGAATCAGTGTTCTGAGAGTGTAGAACTAAAGAATAAAAGAGTTTTGTCATGTGTTTTGGCTTTATTTTAACCACTATACAAGGGGAGACAGACAATTTGTGTTTCACATAGCAGGAATTATAATGTGGCTTTTAGAACGTTATCACAGAGAATTTAACTTTTGGCAGTATTATGGACTGAATTGCGTCCCCCCAAAATATGTGTTGTAAATGTTAACCTCTATGTCTGTGGTTATAATCCCATTTGGGAATGGGTTGTCTTTGTTGTGTTAATGAGGCAGGTTAACATAGGGTATATATTGAGTCAATCACTTTTGAGATAATAACCAAAACCCAAACCAAACTCCCTGCCTTCCAGTCGATTCCGACTCATAGTGATCCTATAAGACAGAGTAGAACTGCCCCATAGGGTCTCCAAGGCTGTAAATCTTTATGAAAGCAGGCTGCCACATCTTTCTCCCTCGGAGCAGCTGGTGGGTTCAAACCACCGACATTTCTGGTTAGCAATTGAGTGCTTTAACCACTGCATCGCCAAGGCTCTTTTGAGATATAAAAGAGATTAAACAAGTAAGCAGAGCATAGATAGGGGAAGACAGATGCCAAGGCACATGGAGACCACCCAGGAGCAAGGACCTTTCTCCATAGCCAACAGAGAGAGAAAGCCTTCCCCTAGAGACGGCACCCTGAATTCGGACATCTAGCCTCCTAAACAGCGAGAAAATAAATTTGTTTGTTAAAGAAAAACTTGTGGTATTTCTGTTATAGCATCACTAGGTAACTAAGCAGGCAGGAACAGAATTTAATACTCTCAGGGTTTATTTTAAGTTCAGTTATGTCTGAACTGACTAACAACTATAATTTATGAACCATTATTATAATTCTATACCAGTCATGTTTTATGACTTCGTATAATTATCTAAAACCTACTTCATGGTCCTTGAGGGGCACAAAATCATGGCAAGTTTATGTATCACATGGGTAAAAATAAGCTCTTCTAATGAAATAGTTTGACTGCAAGAGGACCCTTACCATGTACTTTATATGGAGTGGCAAAGAAATTTACCACCTAGAATAATAAAATCAAGTTTATTTGAGACTTTGTCTCTATCTGATTAATTAATAAATATTTAGCTCTTGAAGGTCAAAAATACTCTGAATACTCTGGCTTCTTTTTAATCAGCAAATAAAAAAGAAACCAATTTACAATAGTGTTTAGAATAAATTGTTCCAGTATTTCCTTCAGAGTTTCCCTATTAAAACTGACTTCCTTCTTAAAAAAGACTCATATTTCCATTTCCTATTTTTATTTCTTGATCTATGTACAGGTTCCTCATGAGCATAATTAAGTGTTATGGAATTCCCATTCTTCACAATGTTATTCATAATTTGTTATGATCCACACAGTTGAATTCCTTTGCATAGTCAATAAAATACAGGTCAATATCTTTCTGGTATTCTCTGCTTTCAGCCAAGATCCATCTGACATCAGCAATGATATCCCTGGTTCCATGTCCTCTTGTGAATCCGGCCTGAATTTCTGGCAGTTCCCTGTCGATATACTGCTGCAGTCACTTTTGAATGATCTTCAGCAAAATTCTACTTGCGCGTGATATTAATGATATTGTTCGATAATTTCCACATTCTATTGGATCACCTTTCTTGGGAACAGGCATCAATGTGGATGTCTTCCAGTCTGTTGGCCAGGAAGCTGTCTTACAAATTTCTTGGCATAGATGAGTGAGCACTTTCAGCGCTGCATCCATTTGTTGAAACATCTCAATTGATATTCCATCAATTCCTGGAGCCTTGTTTTTCACCAATGCCTTCAGTGCAGCTTGGTCGTCTTCCTTTAGTACCATCGGTTCCTGGTCATATGCTACATCTTGCAACAGCTGAACGTCAATCAATTCTTTTTGGTATAATGACTCTGTGTATTCCCTCCATCTTCTTTTGATACTTCCTGCATCGTTTAATATTTTCCCCATAGAATCCTTCAGTATTGCAACTCGAGGCTTGAATTTTTTCTTCAGTTCTTTCAGCTTCAGAAATGCCGAGCGTGTTCTTCCCTTTTGGTTTTCTATCTCCAGCTCTTCGCACACTTCATTACAATACTTTACTTTGACTTCTCAAGCTGCCCTTTGAAATCTTCCATTCAGTTCTTTTACTTCATCATTTCTTCCTTTTGCTTTAACTACTCAACATTCAAGAGCAAATTTCAGAGTCTCTTCTGACATCCATTTTGGTCTTTTCTTTCTTTCCTGTCTTTTTAATGACCTCTTGCTTTCTTCATGTATGATGTCCTTGATGTCATTCCACAACTCCTCTGATCTTCAGTCATTAGTGTTCAATGCATCAAATCTATTCTTGAGATGGTCTCTAGATTCAGGTGGGATATACTCAAGGATGTACTTTGGCTCTCGTGGACTTGTTCTAATTTTCTTCAGTTTCAACTTGAATTTGCGTATGAGCAGTGGATGGTCTGTTCCTCAGTCGGCCCCTGGCCTTGTTCTGACTGAGATATTGAGCTTTTCCATCATCTCTTTCCACAGATATATTTGATTCCTGTGTATTCCACCTGGCAAGGTCCATGTGTATAGTCGCCGTTTATGTTGCTGAAAAAAGGTATTTGCAATGAAGAAGTCGTTGGTCTTGCAAAATTCTATCATACGATCTCCAGCATCATTTCCATCACCAAGGGCATATTTTCCAACTAGCAATCATTCTTTGTTTCCAACTTTTGCATTCCAATCACTAGTAATTATCAATGCATCCTGATTGCATGTTCGATCAATTTCAGACTGCAGAAGCTGGTAAAAATCTTTAACTTCTTTATCTTTGGCCTTAGTGGTTGGTGCATAAATTTGAATAATAGTCGTATTAACTGGTCTTCCTTGTAGGCGTATGGATATTGTCCTATCACTAACAGCGTTGTACTTCAGGATAGATCTTGAAATGTTCTTTTTGATGATGAATGCGACACCATTTCTCTTCAAGTTGTCATTCCCGGCATAGTAGACTATATGATTGGCCAACTGAAAATGGCAAATACCAGACCATTTCAGCTCACTAATGCCTAGGATATTGATGTTTATGCATCCCATTCCATTTTTGACAATTTCCAATTTTCCTGGATTCATAGTTCGTACATTCCATGTTCCAATTATTAATGGATGTTTGCAGCTGTTTCTTCTCATTTTGAGTCATGTCACATCAGCAAATGAAGGTCCCGACAGCTTGACTCCATCCATGTCATTAAGGTCGACTCTACTTTGAGGAGGCAGCCCTGCCCCAGTTATCTTTTGAGTGCCTTCCAACCTGGGGGGTTCATCTTCCAGCACCATATCAGACAGTGTTCTGCTGCTATTCATAAGGTTTTCACTGGCTAATTCTTTTCAGTCTTCCTAGTCTGTCTTAGTCTGGAAACTCAGCTGAAACCTGTCCACCATGGGTGACCCTGCTGGTATCTGAATACCAGTAGCATAGCTTCAAGCATCACAGCAACATACAAGCTCCCACAGTACGACAAACTGACAGAACAAGGGGATACTGTGTGGTTTAAAGTCAGGAAAGGTGTGCGTCAGGGTTGTATCCTTTCACCATACCTATTCAATCTCTATGCTGAGCAAATAATCCGAGAAGCTGGACTATATGAAGAAGAATATGGCAGCAGGATTGGTGGAAGATTCATTAACAACCTGCGTTATGCAGATGACACAACCTTGCTTGCTGAAAGTGAAGAGGACTTGAAACACTTACTGGCGAAGATCAAAGACCACAGACTTCAGCATGGATTACACCTCTACGTAAAGAAAACAAAAATCCTCACAACTGGACCAGTTTCTCCAATAAATGGAGAAAAGATTGAAGTTGTCAAGGATTTCATTTTACTTGGATCCACAATCAACACGCATGGAAGCAGCAGTCAAGAAATCAAAAGACCCATTGCACTGGGCAAATCTGCTGCAAAAGACCTCTTTAAAGTGTTGAAAAGCAAACACGTCACCTTGAAGATTAAGGTGCGCCTGACCCAAGTCATGGTATTTTCAATTGTATCATATGCATGTGAAAGCTGGACAATGAATAAGGAAGACCGAAGAAGAACCGATGCCCTTGAATTGTGGTGCTGGCAAAGAATATTGACTATAAGATGGACTATCAAAAGAAAGAAAAAAACCTATCTTGGAAGAAGTACAACCAGAATGCTTCTTAGAAGCAAGGATGGCAGACTATGTCTTACATACTTTGGACATGTAGTCAGGAGGGATCAGTCCCTGGAGAAGGACATCACGCTTGGTAAAGTACAGGGTCAGCGAAAAAGAGGAAGAGCCTCAATGAGATGGATTGACACAGTGGCTACAACAATGAGCTCAAGCATAACAACGATTGTGGGCATGGCACAGGACCGGGCAGTATTTCGTTCTGTTGTACATGGGGTTGCTATGAGTTGAAACTGACTCGACGGCACCTAGCAACAACAACATTTTTCTTTCTTAAGGAAGGGACTTGTATGACTCTGATTTTAGAGAAGAGAAACATACCAACTGATGGGAGAAGTCAATCAGAATAAACTGTAGGAATATAACCAGAAGGGTAGGAATAAGAATGCAGATTCCTGTTTGGTAGATCTCGTATGTCTTGAGATTCTGCATTTCTAACAAGCTCCCTGGTGATGCCTATAATGCTGGTCTGAAGACCACACTCGGAGTAGCAAGGGTATAGGCAATTCGAGGCCACTACTGCCTGAGGGGCTAGGCTGCAATGAGTTGGACAGTACAACCCACTGCAGTCAGGGAGGTGAGTGGGACCAAAGCGAGCTGGAAAACCAGACCAGACATTGACCTCATAATCATATGACCAAGGCAGGACTCTACTATAGTAGAGCATCCATGCGAGTGTGCCCCAAGCCACTGACCCCTTGATCATCAAGAATCTGGAGTCTTGAGCTGGTCACCTCCAGCCCCTGCAACCTCCACTGAAGCTCCAAATCTTGCCAGTTTGTCACTGTGGGTCACAAAGTATCAATTCTCAGTATGCCATGATGGTTAACAGATTAGGAAACACTGTTTTAGAGGTCTGGAGTATGAAGATTTGCTGTTTGTGAGCAGGTGCCTAAGAAAAAATCTTCAGAGGCCATACAGAGGGCAAAATGTGGAAGAAAATATGAGCAAAAGCAAGCCCTGCTTGGGAAATTCCAGAGGCCAAGAGAAGCCAAGACAGAATAGCTGGATAAGAATGCATTATAGCATGGTGGCAAACACTTGTGACGATACTGAGAATATTCAGGAGTCTGAGAGTTAAGAATCAATGTGAAACTCTAACAATGAACACAGGCCAGGACCAGAAGCACAGGATTTGGCAAAAAAAAAAAACAAAAAAAGGCTAGAAACAGATTTGAGATTAACCACTCATGGCTAGAAAGAGTTTGCCAAAATCCTGAGAAGGAATTAGAATTTAAGCAAGAACACACCTATAATGTGTGTATGTATATATAAAACCTACTGCCGTCGAGTCATTTCTGACTGACAGCAATCCCATAGGGTTTCCAAGGCTGTAAATCTCTATGGAAGCAGACTGCCACATCTTTCTCCTGTGGAGCCCCTGGTGATTTTGAACCACCAACCTTATGGTTAGCAGCCGAGCACGCATATAATGCATGCAAATGTTCTTATTGTAGCAGACTGTATGTATCCATCTATATAGTAATATTTTTGTTTTCAGTCAATTCTTTTTATTGTTTCCAAAGAGTAGAGCATTATAGAATCCCTTTAGATATTGTAAATCAGTCCTGGGTAGTTGTCATGGATTGAAATGTGTCCCCCAAAAAATGTGTGTATCAATTTGGCTGGGCCATGATTCCCAGCATTGTGTGGTTTTCCTCCATTTTGTGATTGTAATTTAATGTTAAAGAGGATCAGGGTGGGTCACATCCCTGATCCAATGTAAAGGTAGTTTCCCTAGGGTGTGGCCTGCACCACCTTTTATCTTACAAGAGATAAAAGGAAAGGGAAGCAAGCAGAGAATTGGGGACCTCATACCACCGAGAAAGCAGCGCCGGGAGCAGAGCACCTTCTTTGGACCCAAGGTTCCTGCGCTGAGATGCTCCCAGACCAAAGGAAGACTGATGCATCATACGGACCTTTCTCCAGAGCCAACAGAGAGAGCCTTCCCCTGGAGCTGATGCCCTGAATTTGGACTTGCAGCCTACTAGACTGTGAGAGAATAAATTTCTGTATGTTAAAAGCCATCCACTTGTGGTATCTGTTACAGCAGAACTAGATGACTAACACAGTAGTGAACCCTGTAGATCCAACCAAGCACCTGGTCTTAATCTTGGTGTCTTAGGTGAGGACTCCCCTTAATTAGGTTAGCCACATACCCACTACTTACAAGGTTTCTGATTGCAAAGGAACTATGGAGTTAAGTCCTTTCAGACCTTTCCCCAAAGTCCTGTACCAAACTAGATGTCCTTCCTATATCAATCTACTAGTTCCCACACTGAAGATGGCGAACTTGAGCCATGATCTATCTTTGTTATGTTAGTGTCGTAATTCCATTCTCTAGAGAACTTCATCTTTACTCTCCCAGCAACATCAACTGGACTCTTTCCAGAGGTTTAACTTTATTTTCCTTCCTCGCTCTCTCTGGAATCCTCCTTGATTGTTTATAACTCTACAATTTAAAGACATTCCAGTGTATGAATTAAACCTGTTTGCTCTTTTTTCCAGTGTAGAAAGTTGTTACCTGTAAGGTAAGCCCAGTCAGTCCAGCCCACTAAATATCTCAGAGTCTCTCCATTCTTCCTCCCTCATATGCTGCACAAGCACAAATTGAGTTGTAGTCAAAAGGCAACTTTATTTTTGTCTCCCACTAACTTTTTTGAATTAATTCAGTGAGCATAATTTTTCCTTGCCCCTGGATAAAAACTTGTTAGGTATCATGGCCTTTTCTGTTCTTTCTTGGGTTATAAACTTCGTAGAGTCCATAAATTGCAAACGCAGATCAACTGAGTAATCTGAATGTCCAGTCCAAGATATTACTCAAAACTTCAAAGTTGATTTAGCATTAAATACATTTGTCTTCTCCAGTTCAGACCTATTTTCTTACAGTGGCAAAAAAGCAACGTGGTTGGTTTTGGTTTTGTCTTAGGGTCATCGATTACAGTTGTGTAAGTTGGGCACTGAACAACTCCAGTAGAGGCAGATGGTGCCACCATTCGTATTCATAGATCTTTTCCTAATTTTTACAAAAATGCTGTTCGGTGCGGGCACTTTAGCTTCCTCTCTGCCTCTGCCCGTGCTCCAGGCTTCCTGGGTCAGGGCAGGGTTGAGGAAGTGTGGTAAGGCACAGGAAATAGCTTCTCCAAACTGGTACTTCCCTCAGCTACATTTGTACTCTCTGGACTGGCAGATGTTTAAAGCTGACTCTTTCTTTGGTGGGCTCTTCTGCAGATTTAGCAGGCACTCCAGCTGCAATCCCATGATGTGGGTGATGCTGGTTTTCCTTTGTGTAGCAACTCTTAGCCCCTTTCAGCTTCTACTTTTCTGGGGGTTCACTCTACACGTACTCTCCCTCTGGCTAAAGCCCTCTTGATTAGGACTCAGACTGGTCCAGGCCAGCTCCTCATCCCACCTGGCCCACATCTGCTCTGGGGATTCCTGCAAGTCCATCTCAGTAGCTGTGTTCAATTCTGCTGCCAAAGGACTAGAGCCTTCTCAGTTGTGAGTCAGGCTCCCATTTCCTGTGTTCCTCAACTGCAGGGCTCACATGTTAAACTCTCCAAGGGGCCCCATGTGTGTAGGTAAGTGCATGCACCTGTCCCTTCCCATGGAAGTAATGACTATACTTGAGACAGAGGTAGCCCTTCACCTCTCTCACCCTCAAGAGGGGATGAAGCTCACAATGGGACAGTATTTCTCTCCAAAGAAATCCATCCTACATCCTCTCCTCTTTCCTGACTCCTGTTCATATCCTTAATATGGCTAGTGGCCCAAGTATTACAGAAAGGGCCTGCAAAATTTCCTTTATAAATTCTGCATATTGGAGATGGGTCTCACACTCATTTTGGTATCTGATAGCCATTGTACTGGGGTCTTTTGATATTGAGGCCCTAACTACATCCATTTTAGAGTCTCTCCATTCTTCTTCTCCTGGTATTAACAGAGACTAACTTTCAGGGAAATCCCTAATCCTCCTTCTAGATTCAACAGGGAGAAACACAGCAGAGCTCACTAGCATAATAAACTCTCTGTCCAGATCCCTATGGACATGTTCGGCAGCCAAGCTGGCCTCTGCGTGGGGTTCTCTCAGACACCAGCCCCCTGATCGGCAGGCTGTTTTCTAGTTCATTAGGCCAGTCAGTGATAATATGATTCTTCTCATCAATTTAGACAGAAAGAATCAAGCTTTAAATACATCAAGTTGGAAAACATCCTGTGAGTGAGAGACACCCACTCAAAGCATTTAGCTATGAGATAGAACTCTTATATTTTAAAATATCTTTTTTTTTTTTTTTTAACATTTTGAAAAGCCCCTCTCAGGCTCTCTCTGGTAGCCACAAAACTATTTACAAAAGGTGTCTCTTTGGTAGTGCCCCAAAGATTGGCCCGCAAGTGGTTCCAAAGATGCCCTCTGTGATCAAAACTCCATTGTCAACCTTCCTGGGTAGAACTGAACTTGTAGAGAAGTACCAGCTGTTTTTAATTGCAAAGAGGACATATAGGAAGGAGGTAGATCTCTGTGGCTACTAGAGCCCTGGCTACATCATTGGACCATGGGCTGGAAAACTAAAGTCAAGGTCTTCCTGTTCCTGCCTCAAAGGACTTTCATAAGATCAGTGTCCCCAGCATATACTTAAGCACCTGGACATCCTAGTCAGGGCTGGGATGTGGAGTCTGGCTCTTTGAAGAACTTGTAGGCTGGGGATTCCTCTGAGTGTTTATTTATAAGAGTTGGTACCCAAGGAATCTTTGTGTGTAGGTATGTGCATGCACCTGTCCCTTTCCTTAACTATTTTTGAGTTTCTCTAAGAAAAAAGTGAGGCAGACACTGGAGGAACTGTTGTCATGAGGGAAAGTGTAAGACACCGGGCACACCAGTACTGTCTGGGACCCTGGCAATGAATGAGAGGAAAAGTTGGGAACAGGACTAGTCCCCACACCTTAGCTTTGAGTCTTAGACCAGGAGATGACACCCTTGATATAGGCACTAGTGTTTTCACAGAGTACCACCAGGAACTGGGCTACTCTGTGAACAGGGGACAGTAGCAGGGAGAGCAGAGACAGAGAGGCAATGACAGCAGACCTCTGCGGTGAATATGTCTCACAGACTGGTTCATGAGTCACAAGAGGCAACCTTTGCCACCTCTCAAAGTACCTGGGGGTAGAGAGGTTTCACAAGAAGGCTGGAGGTCCTACAGAAACAGGTGACAGGCAAGAATAGGAAATTTGGGAGACTGATTACAGGGGTACCTAGTTTATGCCTACAAACTAACTCAGTCTTGATTCCCGACACACAGCCAAGAAGAAGCAGAGGACAGTGGCTGAGGGTATTTTCAAAAACCAGTTGAACCTGGTTATAACATGACTCATATTACATGGATTAAGGCTTATTCTGGGGCAAATCTGGGGCCCTGGTGGGACAGTGGTTAAGAACTCGGCTGCTACTCCTCGGAAACCCTATGGGGCATTTCTACTCTGTCCTATAGGGTTGCTGTGAGTCGGAAAAGACTTAATGGCAATGGGTTTGATTTTTTGTTGTTGTTGTTGGGGCAAATCCTAAATGGAAACAAATCCACCACCTACTCAAACCTTAGGGTGCATAAGAATCACTTCCAAATTCTCTCTAAGCATGCAAATTCCAGGCCCACCCCTAGAAAGTCTGATTGAGCAAGTCTGGGACAGAGTCCAGGAAGGAATCTGCTAACAAGCACCCCTAAGTGCTTCTGAAGCTGGTGAACTAACACCTAAGCTTTGACAAACACAGCCCTACAGTAGTAAACCACTGGGCTTGCATATATAACAAAAAGTTGGAAACATTTTCACTCCCATGAAGAGATTGAGGCTGAAGATAAATCTGCACACTATAATGTCTGAAGGTCACTATCCCAGATCCTCTCCTCACATGTCTTGCCTCTGGTAGCAGGAATAGCCTTTGAGAGAGTCTTGCTGCTGTGTGTCTCAAAGGTGACAAAAGTTCCACCTGGCTGCCAGTTGAAGAGCTGGCCTTTTTAAACAGGCACTTCTCATCTGAGGCCATCTACAACTACAAAAACCAAAAACCAAACCCATTGCCGTCGAGTTGATTCTGACTCATAGCAACCCTACAAGGGTCCCCATATATTTTCATTTTGGTTGGAATGAGATCAGCAGTGAAAGGATCCTTGGACAAATGAATTAGGCAGATAATCTAGATGCCATCTGAGGACTGGATGAAGAAAATGTGTCAAGTTGCCTAATGAAAGGGAAGACACAAAGGAACCACTCCTACTGATGGGAACCTGCATGCAATTATTTCCACGAGCTTGCAAGAGAGAGAGCAAAATGTTCAAGAAGATGAGCTTTCAAGATTTCAGAGACCTGGAAGCAAAAGTTGGGGTGTTAGGGAGGTTACAGGTGGGAGGGGGCTACCTAGAAAACAGTATTACCAAATTGAGGGAGTTGGTGTCTGCCTCAGCCTGAGATAGAGTCAGGGTGCATGAAGGAAAGGGGAGAGGAAGGGGGCTAAGCAGTGAGCTGGGTGGAGTACAAGAGAGTACTAGATGGGCAGGTAGAGGTCAGGGCAACAGCCCAGAAGGCAGCTATTGCCAAGATGCCAAGCTAAGCCCGTCTGGGCATGCTATGTACATGCTATGTACATGGTTGTATTGCTGTTGACTTATTTCTTGCTGTTATTTAGCTAATACTCTAACTTCCTCAGACAGGAATAAATAATAGGGTTTCTGCCATCCCATAGTCCAATGGTTCTCAAGCATTAGTGTGCATCAGAATCACCTGGAGGGCTTGTTAAACCACAGACTGATGGGTCCTAGCCCAGTGTTTCTGACTCACTAGGTCTCGGGCAAATCATGGTGATTTGCATTTCTAACAAATTCTCTACTAACCTAAAGGTTGAGGGTTCAAACCCACTCAGTGGTACCACAGAAGAAAGGCCTGACAATCTGCTTCCATAAAGATTATAGCCAAGAAAACCCTATGGAGCAGTTCAACTCTGTAACACCTTGGGTCACCATGAGTCAGAATTGAGCCAGCAGCAAAAAGAAAATAAAAAAGTTCCTGGGTGATGCTGACTCTGCTGGTCTGGGACCGCACTTTAAGAACCACTGATACAGACAATGCTTCCTCAAATAGGTGACACAGGAGGAAGGGAGGAAGCTGAAGAAAGAATGAAGAGAAAGGGGCCCAGTAAGAAGCAATATGCAGATACGGCAGGTAACTCCCGGGCTACTGTGATTGCAGTGGTCATGGAAAAGGTAAAAAAAAAAAAAGATTTTTTAATTTTTTAACTTGTATCAGTTGATTGATGCAATAAATTTTACATGTAGTTTACTGCATTAATTTGAAAGGAAAGACGTCTGGAATAAAATAACACTCAAAGAGGTTATCAGATCTTTACATTTACTCTGAACAAGTTTTAAAATTCATACCCAAGAGGGTTTAAAGGATGGGGAGAGGAGAAAGGACACATATTGTAGGGATGCCTTATAATTGATTCATTTGACCTCATTTCGCCCATGCCCAGCCTGAGGCTGAAAGTTTTGAAAGTCAAGTCAGTAAGCAGGATTTAAAGACAAAACTGATTACCTAGTTTTTCTTCCTACTATACCTTGCAATGAGCTGTGGGACCTGGGTCAAGATTCTTGGCTTTTCTGGACCTTTGCCTCCTTCTCTGTAAAATGAACATGCAGGTGGCATTTGATTAGTAGGTGGCATCCTGAGAATAATGCAGCTCTAAAATGGACCTGGAATTCCTGAGCAGAGCAAATTGGTTAAGCACTCGGCTACTAACGAAAGAATGGTAGTTTGAGGTGCCTCAGAAGAAACACCTGGTAATCTACTTCTGGGAGATCACAGCCATTGAAAACTCTATGGGGCATAGTTCTACTCTGAAACACGTGGGGTCCACATGAGTCAGGATGAACTCCGCAGCAACTGGTTTTGTTTTGTTTTTTTTCAGGTGGGCTGGCCCTGACCAGAGTCCTGGTGGCACAGTGGTTAAGAGCTTGGCTGCTAACCAAAAATGTCGGCAGTTCGAATCCACCAGCCACTACTTGGAAACCTTATGGGGCAGTTCTACTCTATCCTATAGGGTTGCTATGAGTCGCAATTGACTTGACGGCAATGGGTTTGGTTTTGGTTTTTTGGCCCGACCACAGGTGAGTCAGCTATCACTTTAAACTGTTTAACAATTAAAGCCCACCATGACCAGCTCACCCACAAACTGGGGCTTGACCCCCCTCCCCTTTCTCCCAGCACTCTTCCTTTCTGCACCCAGCTCAGCTCCACATTCCTCTTATTTTTCTACAGTGAACTGCTCACCCTATACTGCAATTTCTTTAAACTCAGATCAGCGTGTATCCTTATTTTACTGATAAGAAAGCTGAGGTTCAGAGGGGATTAAGCCACTTGCCTATTGTCACATGGCTAATAAATTGTAGAGCAGAAATTTTCCTCCTGTTGGGCTCTAAAGTTTTTAATCTTTCCACTTGACTGCTCTCTGTGACTCCCAGCCTAGTACTTTTTTCAATGCATCTCAGACTGTGAACCCTGGTCTCTGCCAGCTGTACCCGTCGCTACCTCCATCTGAACTTCTGCAGCTCCTTTTAGTCCCTCCTCGGTTATCAAACCCTAAAGCAGGAGCGGGGCACTCCTTAGCCTGCCCCTTCCCACCCCAACCACTCACTGTGGGCACACAGTCCCACAGTCTCCCACTGGGCTGTTAGTGAAAGGTGTGGGCTACAGGATAGAATAAGCCCTGTAATTTATTCCTGTCACAGGAAACTTGAATATTAGCTAAATAACAACAGGAAAGCAGCCATTCAAGAGTAATACAATCAAGTGTTTCACTCAGTCCAAACATACCTGCAGAAGGGAAAACAATTTCAGCTGTCTTCAAATCTGAAGGAATCACTGAGTCCTTTGTATTCCAGGCACGATTACCTAATGTACCGTTTCCAGGACAAGAGTTCTGGTTTGAACATTAAGCATTCCTAACTTGGTCTCAGTTAAAAGGCAGTAGCACAGAGGCTCCACCCGCAGTGACCCCTCCCCAGGAAGGAAAGGCACTGGGATACAGTCCTGAAATGATAAGCAGGCAGGGCAGCCTAATGGTAGATCCCAGGAGTACCTCAGACACCTTCTTCTCTGACCTTTCCACTGTTGGAAAGTGAGGCCATGAGGAAGGCTGCTGGCTGATCAAAGCCATCTTGTCTCCTGTGCCAGAACATGGAAAAGTCAGGCTAAGGGAGGGCTGGGAGGGGAAAAAAATTTGTGAAGGATCCCAGAATTGCTGAGAAATGGATCCATGAGTATTATACTTTTCAGTGTTTATAAAGAATATAATCAGAGTGAGAGTTCTGAAACTGCCCTATGAAAGAGGGATGTGAAATGAGAGAAGAGGGATAATGTTCTCATTTTCTATTGTTTTAAAAAGGGGAGGTTGTTTTAATTAAGATGCATTTGTTATAAGTAATAGAAGCCACATATAAGAGTGGCTTAGGTAATCTTGGTACTTCTTGTCTCACCAAACAGAAAATGGGAGGCAGGAGGTTATAAGGCTGGTCCAGTGACATAACAATATCTTCAAAATTCAGACCTCTTTTGCTTTTTAATTCTTCCATCATTAGTATCTTGGCTTTTTTGTTCTTCCTCATGTTTGCTGCCTCACAGTTACAAGATGGCTACCACAGTTTCGTGGATCACATTCACACACACACAATGGTATTGAAGGCAGAGTGCAAGAGGACATGCCTGGCAGATTTTCTTTTCACAAGCTTCATCTTTAGCAGGAAGGAAAAATATTTCTCCAGAAGCCTCCAACAGGCTTCCCTTTGTGTTTCATAGCCAAAGTGGGTCACATGGCCACCTCTAGCTGTAAGGGAGTCTGGGGAAGCAAGTACTTGTTTTTCCCAACTTCTATCATTGAAAGTGGGCAAAAAACAAAAAGAAGGTTGGGAATGAGTTTTCAACAGACAGCTAAGAGTATCTGCCCTAGGGATAAATAGAAGTGTTTGGCCTCTAAGTGTGCAAGTGAAAGGAACAACCGTATGTCTCTCACTTTAAATCAAAAGCTAGAAATGATTCAACTTAGTGAGGAAAGCATGTTGAAAGCCGAGACAGGCTGAAAGCTAGGCGTCTTGCACCAAACAGTTAGCCAAGCTATGAATGCAAAGGAAAAGTTCTTGAAGGGAATTAAAAGTGGTATTCCAGTGAACATACAAATGATAAGAAAGTGAAATAGCCCTGTCATGGATTGAATTATGTCCCCCCAAAAATGTATCAATTTGGCTGGGCCATGATTCCCTGTATTGTGTGATTGTCCTCCATTTTGTGATTGTAATTTTGGCTAAAGAGGATTAGGGTGGGATTGTAACACCCTTACAGAGGTCACATCCCTGATCCAATGTAATGGGAGTTTCCCTGGACTGTGGCCTGCACCACCTTTTATCTTATAAGAGATAACAGGAAAAGGAAGCAAGCAAACAGCTGGGGACCTCAGACCACCAAGAAAGCAGTGCTGGGAGCAGAGCGCATCCTTTGGACCTGAGGATCCTGGGCTGAGATGCTCCCAGACCAAGGGAAGATGGATGCATCACAAGGACTTTCCTCCAGAGCTGACAGAGAGAGAAAGCCTTCCCCTGGGGCTGACACCCTGAATTTGTACTTGTAGCCTACTATACTGTGAGAGAATAAATTTCGCTTTGTTAAAGCCATCCACTTTTGGTATTTCTGTTAGAGCAGTACTAGATGACTAAGACAAGCCCACTGCTGGTATAGAGAAAGTTTTAGCAGTCTGAACAGAAGATCAAACCAGCCACAACATTCCTTTAAACCAAAGCCTAATCTAGAGTAAGGCTGTAATTCTCTTCAATTCTATGAAGGCTGAGGTAAGGAAGCTGCAGAAGAAAAGTTTGAAGCTAGCAGAGGTTGATTTATGACGTTGAAGGAAAGAAGTCATCTCCATGATATAAAAGTGCAAAGTGAAGCAGCAAGTGCTGATGTAGAAGCTGTAGCAAATTATCTAGAAGATCTAGTTAAGATAACTGATGAACGTGGCTACACTAAACAACAGATTTTCAATGTGGATGAAACAGCCTATCATATTGGAAGAAGACGCCATCTAGGACTTTCATAGCTGGAACGGAGAAGTCAATGCCTGGCTTTAAAGCTTCAAAGGACAGACTAACGCTCGTTAGGAGCTAATGCAGCCAGTGACTTTAAGTTGAAGCCAGTGCTCATTTACCATTCCAAAAACCCTAGGGCCCTTAAGGATTATGTTAAATCTACTCCACCTGTGCTCTATAAATGGACCAACAAAGCCTGGATGACAGCACACCTGTTTATAACATGGTTTACTGACTATTTTAAGCCTGCTGTTGAGACCCACTGCTTAGAAAAGGAAATTCCTTTCAAAATATTACTGCTCATTGACAATGCACCTGGTCATCTGATGGAGATGTACAAGGAGATTAATGCTGTTTTCATGCCTGCTAACATAACATCCATTCTGCAGCCCATGGGTCAAGGAGTACTTTCAAATTTCAAGCCTTATTATTTAAGAAATACGTTTCATAAGGCTATAGCTGCCATAGATAGTGATTCCTCTGATGGATCTGGGCAAAATAAATTGAAAACCTTCTGGAAAGGATTCACCATTCTAGATGCCATTATGAACATTCATGATTCATGGGAGGAGGTCACAGTATCAACATCAACAGGAGTTTGGAAGAAGTTGATTCCAACCCTCATGGATGAATTTGAGGGGTTCAAGACTTCAGTGGAGGAAGTAACTGCAGATGTGGTGGAAATAGCAACAGAACTAGAAGTGGAGCCTGAAGATGTGGATGAACTGCTGCAATCTCATGATAAAAATTTAACAGATGAGGAGTTGCTTCTTATGGATGAGCAAAGAAAATGGTTTCTTGAAATGACAACAAAAGATTTAGAATATTACATGAACTTAGTTGATAAAGCAGTGGTAGGGTTTGAGAGGACTGACTTCAATTTTGAAAGAAGTTCTACTGTGTGTAAAATGCTATCAAACAGCATCACATGCTACAGAGAAATCTTTCATGAAGTCAGTTGATGAAGCAAACTTCATTGTTGTCTTATTTTAAGAAACTGCCACAGCCACCCCCACCTTCAGCAACCACCACCCTGATCAGTTAGCAGCCATCAACATAGAAGCAAGACCCTCCACCTGCAAAAAGATTATGACTCACTGAAGGCTAAGATGATGCTTAACATTTTTTAGCAATAAAGTATTTTTTAAGTAAGGTATGTACATCTTTTTTTAGACATAATGCTATTGCACATTTAATAGACTACAGTATAGTGTAAACATAACTTTTATACGCACAGGGAAACCAAAAAATTCCTGTGACTCACTTTATTGCGATATTTGCTTTATTGCAGTGGTCTGGAACCGAACCCACAATATCTCCGAGGTATGCCTGTAATGCATTGGGCAAATATGCTACAAAAGACCTCTTGAAGGTATTAAAAAGCAAAGATGTCACCTTGAGGACTAAGGTGTGGCTGACCCAAGCCATGGTATTTTCAATTGCCTCATCTGCATGTGAAAGCTCGACAATGAATAAGGAAGACCAAAGAAGAATTGATGCATTTGAATTATGGTGTTGGCAAAGAATATTGAATATACTGTGAACTGCCAGAAGAACGAATAAATCTGTCTTGGAAGAAGTACAGCCAGAATGCTCCTTGGAAGTGAGGATGACAAGACTTTATCTCACTTACTTTGGACATGTTATCGGGGGGACCAGTCCCTGGAGAAGGACATCATGCTTGGTAAAGTAGAGGGTCAGCAAAAAAGAGGAAGACCCTCAACAAGATGGACTGGCACAGTGGCTGCAACAATGGGCTCAAACAAAGCAACAATTGTAAGGATGGCGCAGGACCAGGAATTGTTGTGTTCCGTTATGCACGGGGTCAGTATGAATTGGAACCAACTTGACAGCACCTAAAAACAACAATTATTTAAAAGAAAGAAAAAGATCTGGTAGCTTCAGAATTCTGTACCCTCTGACACAATTTGTCTCAGAGAAAAATCATGGCTATGTATAAGGTTATTGAGAAACTGTTTGAATTCCCCTGGAATCTAGATATCTGTGGTCTGTGGAGTTGGGATGACCCACTCATGCCATTTGCCCTTAGGTGTCTTTTTAAGTCTTGAACTTGAAGAAACTGGTTTCCTAAAGTCACCTTTAAGTCATACAACAGCCTAGTAGGCAGCTTAGTGGAAACCGTTTTGCCTTAGGCATTGGGCTTTTTGAAGAATTATCTATATGCAGTCAGTTTCGAGAAACACGAACTCCAGGATCTGGCTGGAAGCCGTGTTTTAGGGTAAATTGTTATTATATAAACACTGTTCTGGCCCCTGATTCCATGGCAATCAGATAAGATGTAGAATAAGAGTCTCTGGAGGTTTTCTCATCTTCAGAACATTTGGACTCCAAGAAACTGGACTATATGAAGAAGAACATGGCATCAGGATTGGAGGAAGACTCATTAACAACCTCCCATATGCAGATGACACAATCTTGTCTGCTGAAAGCAAAGAGGACTTAAAACACTTACTGAGGAAGAACAAAGACTACAGTGTTCAGTATGGATTACACCTCAACATAAAGAAAGCAAAAATCCTCACAAATGGACCAATAAGCAACATCGTGATAATGGAGAAAAGACTGAAGTTGTCAAGGATTTCATTTTACTTGGATTCATAATCAATGCCCACGGAAGTAGGGATCAAGAAATTTCATTGGACAAATCTGCTGCAAAAGACCTCTTTAAAGTGTTAAAAAACAATGACGTCACTTTGAGGACTAAGGGGCCCCTAACCCAAGCCATGGTATTTTCAATTGCCTCATATACATGCGAAAGCTGGACAATGAATAAGGAAGACTAAAAAAGAATCGATGCCTTTGAATTATGATGTTGGCGAAGAATATTGAATATACTATGGACTGCCAGAAGAACGAACAAATCTGTCTTGGAAGAAGTACAGCCAGAATGTTCCTTAGAAGCGAGGATGGCGAAACTTTGTCTCGCTTACTTTGAATATGTAATCAGGAAGGATCAGTCCCTGGAGAAGGACATCATTCTTAGTAGAGGGTCAGGAAAAAAGAAGAAGACCCTCAAGGAGGTGGGTTGACACAGTGGCTGCAACAATGGGCTCAAACAGCACCAATTGTGGGGATGGCGCAGGACCCGGCAGTGTTTCATTCTGTTGTGCATGGGGTCTCTATGAGTCAGAACCGACTCAACAGCACCTAACAACAACAGTTGAAATGTTACCCCAATTTGCAAATCATATATTAAATAAACTTCAATCAATTTCTATTATTGGTTTAATCTGATTTTTATTTTAACATTATATATCACACATATATTGTTGTACTTCTTCCCAGATTTATTCGTTCTTCTGGCATATACGTGTGCATACATGCATACACACACACACATACAATTTATATGTATATTATGTGTGTGTATATGTGTGTGTGTGTGTGTGTGTGTGTGTGTGTGTGTGTATAGCACATATGTTCATAATAGCAAAAAAATGGGACCAACCAAGCCCTTCTACTACTCCATGCTGCTGTGTCAGGCACCAGTTAATCAAAAAGTTGACTCCTCTTTGTGTTACCCTCTGCATGGTTTGTACCCCAACATGGACAAGGTTTGGTGAAACCACTCTTTCAAGCTCTACCTTCAACCCTTGTTGTACCTGGGGGGGTTTATGTAATGACCCTCAGGTTATATTCAGAATCTCTGCCCTATCCCACCAGTTGGGTGAAACCCGAAGTCTGTCTCCTTTTTCCCCCAAGGTTTATTCTCTCCAAGGAGGGAGGCTCTTCTGACCCATGCAAATAAACTTCAGCTGAGCCACTACAGTAGTTTTCTAGTACACCCAACCGTGCCTGAATTCCAGTCGCAGGACCTCAGCCCAAATTGAGCTCCCCAGTGCAGATCGTAATCAGTCTGACTTCTACCTGGTGTAAAGAGAGGCTTTAAAGACATAGGAGCAGCAATTCTGGACCATCAGGCTTTCAATCCAGCTGAGGGAACACTAGGATGAGATCTACTGGACTGAGGGTTCCTCTTAGAGCAGTGATACATTGTGGTACTAAGGCTACTCGACTTTGCTACTCGTAGAACTAAATGGGAATTATTCATTATTAGGGTTTTTGATTTGTTACTTAACCTTGAAATAAACGTTCACAATAATAGCAACAAGTCTTGTTAAACCTGCACAAATAATTAAGATGTACTGAATTTCACTCATGCCTAATACTGTAGGTAGAGTTAAGCTCCCTTATTTGTTAAGGAAACATAAGAATATATTTCCCAGCTAACTAAAACTCTAGATACTAAGAACATTGAAAAAGTTATGCTAAAAATTTGAACAACCAGTTTGCAATATGAAAATGAAAATATATACAATGATGAAATTGTTAAAGGTGATATAGCTAAGTCAATAACTTAGCCTTAGAGGAACTATTGACATTAAGGTCCTTCTCAGCTGGAATGTTCTAGGAAGAGTTGGATTTTAATGCTAGAAAGAAGCTTTGAGATAATAGCTTCAATTATTGGGTGCTTAGTCTATGCTGGGTGCTATTTTAAGTGTTTATGTATTTATACAACACAAGAAGTCCAATCTGCCCACCCAATTCGCCACTGACTGCAATACCGTTGTTATTTCCAGTTTCACAGATAATGAACTTGAGGCACAAAGAAGTTAAGTAACTTGACAAAGTCATCCAGCTGGTAAGCAGTAGAGCCAGGATTTGAACTCAAGCAGTTGGGCTCTAAAGCCTGTGCTCTTTCACATCTCACAACAGCGGTGCCCCACATTTAGACGTACTTTCTGTGGGTTGCAAGTGAGCTCCCTGGATCATGATAAATTTAGGTTTTATAGGATGGAACATTAGAGTTGGAATCCACTACATAGGCTGGTAGACAGCTCCCAGGAAACCTGCTCCCTTGACCTGACTGTGAAAATACCCCCATCTTGTCCTGTCCATAGATACCGCCCTCCTCAAACAGAGATGGATAGGAATTCAGGTATCCAGGGCCAAAGGAATTCATGTGATCCCTTCTGGTACAACAGACAAGAGCTAGGAGGTCACCCTCCGTCTCAGCTCCTCTCAGAATAGGCCAGAGGGAAAGCGCCATCTTTCTGCCATTTCAGACCTTCCCCTTCCCCCCTCCCATTCCCTGAATAAGCAAACACCAAGATCACAGGTGACTGCGTGATTAGTCCAGACCTCCTGATACCTCACATGGATGTGTGGTTTTATCAGTTGTTGTTTTGTAACTGCTCAGCATCCGTTTATGAAAAGAGGTCCTTCCTCTTTCAGTTGTGCTCCAAAGTACAGTGCTTCCCCATGAAACTGTCACTAGACTTTCATCTCTATACAGCCAGCCACAGTTGAAATTCCCCAAGGGCTCCTGCAAGGAGTTTGCGGTTCTAAAAGGCCGGTGCTGATCATGAATTTCTTCTAAGTGTTCGGATGCCTAGCTAATACCAAGCAGCCAAGTCATGTGGAAACAGAATAGTTTAAAATCTGCCTCCTAGGTTCTCACCATGAAGGTGCAGCCTCTGAGCTGAGAAAACAACGGCTCAAGGGCGCCACCATGAGGAAGTCAGGAAAAGGGACCTTCAGCTAAACATTTCCATCATCTTGAGCAGGTGCCACTCACAAGAAGCCAAAGGCTGGAGACTGGGACCAGAGGGCCAAAGGGGCAGCCAGGACACAGTTCTGGCCTGCTTGGCTCGGATGGGGACTTGGCATGGTGCATTCCCCAGACCCTCTTTGGCTTCACCCAGCCCCAGGGAAGGGAAGTGCCCACAGCAGCCTCCTTTGGCTTCTCTGAGGGTCTATGCAGGTTGCGTGGGGGTTGGTGTCTCTGAGAGCTAAATTGGTAGCAGCTGGCAAGATGCTGAAGCTATTTTTCCCTTTCAGAGAATTAGATGGAATTAGCTTTGCTAAATTCTCCCCTCAGCCCTGCCCACCAAATCCCCCACTAATTGCAACAAGAGCTGCCTGCCAGCTGCTAGCAGGATGCAGCAGTGTAGGGCCCTCACCTCCCCTGGCTTCTCTCCCAGAGTCTGAGCCGCACCTGCAGCTGCTGGCTCTCACCACCCCCACCCTGGCTGTGCAGCCCTTTGAAGTGCATTGGGACCCACTGCCCTTGGGTCTGGGACCCTGTTCCCATCAGAGCTGCAGTGATGTCTTGATTCGGGGATTCTGGGGAAACTATGACCTTTGGTATCAAGCAGAACTGGGACAGAATTCTGGCTCTATCTGTATCACCGTAGGCAAGGAGTACAACCTTTCAGAGACTTGTCTAGAAAATGGGGAAATAATATTTACTTCACTTGCTTATTATATGTCTACTGAAGAATGGTGGTGTTTGTGAAGAATATTAAATATACCATGGACTGCCAGGAGAACAGAAAAGTCAGTCTTGAAGGAAGTACAACCAGAATGCTCCTTAGAAGCAAGGATGGTGAGACTTGAAAGACTAACTGCTAGAAAAGGACACCATGATTGGTAAAGTAGGGGGTCAGCAAAAAAGGGGGAAAGCTCAGCGAGATGGATTGACACAATAGCTCAAACAATCGGTTCAAACATACCAATGATTGTGAGGATGGAGCAGGATCAGGTAACATTTTGTATTGTTGCACATAAAGTTGCTATGAGTTGGAGCTGACTCAAAGGCAACTAACACCACCACCCTCTATGTCCCACGAGGGGACCGGTCATGTCTGTCTTGTTCATGGTTTTATCCTCAGCACCTAGCACAGTGCCTGACACTTAGAAGGCACTCAATAAATATTTGGGGGGTGAACCAAATAAAACCCAAACCCACTGCCGTGATTCATAGCAACCTATAAGACAGAGTAGAACTGCCCCATAGGGTTTCCAAGGCTGTAAATGTTTACGGAAGTAGACTGCCACATCTTTCTCTTATGGAGCAGCTGATGGGTTCAAACTGCCGAACTTCTGGTTAGCAGCTGAGCGCTTTAACCACTGTGCCATCAGGGCTCCATTTGTGGGAGAAAGAAGGGAGAAATAACTTCTCAATAGTATTGTTGTGAGCATTAAATAAGATAACGTGTATAAAACATGTGGGACGCATGTACTCAGTAAATGATGGTTTCTAGCTACCAGCTTATTCTGATTACATGACACCAGACTTCATGAGTCAGCTATGAGTGTCATCTCATTCATTCATTCAAGAAATATTTGCTGAGCACCTACTACATGCCACTCAGGACAATACAAATGTAAAGAGCATGGTCTTGACCTTAAAGTAGCTCTGTTACAATTTCAGTACAGAAAGATGTGTGCCCCGATGGCAGTAAGTATAGAGAGCTGTGAGTACACAGAGAAAAAGGGATCCTTTCAAAGGATAAGTAGGGGCTAGCTAGTAAAGAAGGCAGGAGCAGGGGAAAGAATCTGAAAGGAAAAAAACTTTGTGTTAAACTTTTGTAACCCATTGACAAAGCTGAGTCCCTGGCAATGAGTAGATGATTGATTTTTGTTACATACAGGAAGATATGCTTGGAATAGATTTTTATTCAGAGATATAAAGGCTGGTTGTATCTGAATGCTGCCTTCAGCTGCTTAGACTCTGACCCTTAGAGAACTGTGTGAAGGACAGTCCAAGTCCTCTGAAATTGTAGGCTTCAAACCCAAAGATCTAAACCAGCAGAAGGCAGAATTAGAGGCAGGTGCTGCATTATGGTCTGGAATTTAAACAGTTTGAGGCAAGCATGTTTTTATTTGCCACCATTTTCTTGTCCTGAGTGTGGGCAGAACTTCTTGGGAAATCCAACCTGGACAGCTCTTAACGTTTAAGTTTTGACATTTTATATATGGTCTAAAGTTTCCAAAATTTGTCATATGCAACATTGTCAGGATTTGTCATTCTGAGTTCTACCTGTACTATTATTTTACCTCATACTTTTATTTAAATTGGATCACTTTTTACTTAAAGGAACATTTCCAAAGAGTTTTACTTCCTGAATATGATTAGGAAACTAGTGTCAGTTACCCATACAGTTCTGATGTCTGAAAACATCAGTTACTGCCACTCCAGGCAGGCCCCAGCAGACAGACCCTCTCCACTCCCTCCATGAAGCAATCCTCTTACACAATTCTCAGCAAACCTTGGGGTAGGATCTCAAGGTATACACAGGAAGCTTTAAATTGCCCCCTGCCCATGGAGTGTTTTATGGAGGGTATGGGCATCAAGGGAATCACATCCTACCAAAAATCTGCTTGAATGCCACCAACAGTAGGAATACCACACTCTGGGAAAACCCGGTGTACTCAGTGAAAAGAGGATGGGATTTAGAGCCTTGACACCTGAGTTGGAATCCTGCCTCTAACATTTTCTAGCTGTGTGGTCTTTGGCAAGTAACTTCTCTGAGCCTTTGTTCCCCTATCAATAATATTATTATGATTACACAGCAATTCCTCATAAAATTAGTGAACCACTGAAATGACTGCAATTATGATTGCAACCTTTTTGGTAACTGTGAAGTAAAACCAAAAACAAACCCATTTCCTTCGAGTCGATTCCAACTCATAGTGACCCTACTGGACAGAGTAGAACTGCCCCATAGGGTTTCCAAGGAACAGCTGGTGGATTCAAACTGCTGACCTTATGTTAGCAGCTGAGCTCTTAACCACTGTGCCACCAGGGCTGTGAAGTATATATACATATTTATCATTTTACTGAGAAGTAATTTTCGAAGGAGCCCTGTGGCACAACAGTTAATCGCTCAGCTACCAACCAAAAAGTTGGCGCTACGAACACACCTAGCAGCTCCGTGGGAGAAAGATCTGGCAATCTGCTCCCATAAAGATCACAGCCTACAAAACTCCACGGGGTAGTTCTACTCTGTCACATGGGGTCACTATGAGTCATCAACTCAATGACACCCAACAACAAAACAATTTTCAACATACACTGAAGCACACATTTTTATTCTCAGAACGCAGCTTGGACACTATCATTAACGTTCAGGGAGTATCAAAAACAGTCCCGTTCTCAGGTAAACTGGAGAATACTTCTTACCCCCTGGTTGTTCATGATGTCTAAATATCCTAACCTAGAAAAATAAACAGAGAGCAGAAGATGTGGTTGTGGGAGTTGGCACAGGGTGCAGAAAGCCCAGATGTACAATGAGAGTTATCCTGCCTAAACAAGTCACCAAGAAAGGCTACATAAAACCTGAAACAGAAAGAACAGCTTTTTTCCAACTCAGGATGGTTCTTCTCTGCTCCTCCCACCACACCTCGACTCAACCAGTTTTAGTAAGTCAGCACCACTCCATGTATCTACCCTCATCTCATCATTGTTCCCATAATGCTCCATATGTCCTCCCTTCCAAACCTTTGCACTAGTCCTCAGTAACCTCTACTCCAAAATCAATCTTCTCCTTCATCCCTCTACCACCTTATGTTGTCTGAAAGGGGGCACTCTTCTGGGAACTCTTCTTCCCATGCAGCCCTCTCAAATGAAGCTTTTATTTTCTCATAAACCCTTGGACCTATCAGCTATATGAGGGAAAGCAGGGTTGGGGGACCTCTTTGATCCCACTGTCACCTCCATACCATGGATCCCCCACTCTTGTAATAACCCTGCTCTTTTGACACTTATAACTCAACTATGCCTGTCTCTACTACTCTTCACTTTGACCTCTGGTCAAGAACTCTCATTCACCTGTGCTTTGATCCTCTACCCCGTCATGAGTCTAACTTTCTCATACCCTTATTCTCATCTTTGCCAAAAGGTTGAGTCTGTCCATAGCTGCTGCTGGAGATTAGTGGCTTTTTCTCTTCTGCCTTCCAAAACTCATGTGTCTATGCCTCTCAATAGTAGAATCTAAACTGAAACCCTGCTGGCAAGGAGTCTGGAAAGGATAGTTTGCAGACTTCTAGACTTTGCAATATAGGGAAATGTTTAAAAGGCAGGCTTGGTATTGAGTGTCAACAAAAACACCTGGCACATTCAGCATTTTGGAAAATAGTGTCACCAAAAACAATGCTACTCTTATTTGAGTTGCCAGTACAACACATCAGGAAGTTTACATTATAACTGTCCCATTCATTGTAATTCTACATGTGAGAGCAAGCATCCGACCACTTCATTAAATATTTCAGTAAAGTTGTTTCTTAGTCATCTAGTGCTGCTCTAACAGAAATACCACAAGTGTATGGCTTTAACAAAGAGAAATTTATTTCTTCGGAGTAAAGTAGGCTAAAAGTCCAAATTCAGGGCGTCAGCTCCAGGGGAAGGCTTTCTCTCTCTGTCGGCCTTCTCATCAATGTTCCCCCAGACTAGGAGCTTCTCCTCGCAGGGACTCTGGGTCCAAAGGACACGCTCTGCTCCTGGCACTGCTTTCTTGGTGGTAGAGGTCCCTGATTTTCCACTTGCTTCCCTTTCATCTCTTACAAGAGATAAAAGGTGGTGCTGGCCACACCCCAGGGAGACTCCCTTTACGTTGGATCCGGGATGTGACCTGGGTTAGGGTGGTGTTACAATCCCACCCTAATCCTCTTTAATGTAAAATTACAATCACAAAATGGAAGACTATCACACAACACTGGGGAATCATGGCCTAGCCAAATTGATACACACATTTTTTGGGGGACACAATTCAATCCACGACAGTTGTATACCACCACGAATCTGTCAGTTTGTCGTACTGTGGCAGCTTGCGTGATGCCATGATGCTGGACGCTATGCCACTGGTATTTCAAACACCAGCAGGGTCAGCCATGATGGATAGGCTTCAGCGGAGCTTTCAGAGACAAACTAGGAAGAAGGACCTAGTGGTCTACTTCTGAAGAAAATGGTCAGTGAAAACCTTATGAATAGCAGTGAAACATTGCCTGATATACTGCCAGAATGTAAGCCTCACAGGCAGGAAGGCATTCAAAATAGTACTGGGGAAGAGCTGCCTCCCTGAAGTAGAGTCAACCTTAATGATGTGGATGGAGTAAAGCTTTTGGGACTTTGTCTCACATCTTTGTCCGTGTTATCAGAAGGGACCAGTCCCTGGAGAATGACATCATGCTTGGTAAGGTAGTTGTTGTTAGGGGCCGCGGAGTCGGGGAGTGATCCTATGTACAACAGAACGAAACACTGCCCGGTCCTGTGCCATGCTCACAAGTTATGCTTGAGCCCATTGTTGCAGCCACTGTGTCAATCCATCTCCCTGAGAGTCTTCCTGTTTTTCGCTGACTTTACCTGTACTTTACCAAGCATGATGTCCTTCTCCAGGGACTGATCCCTCCTGACAACATGTCCAAAGTATGTAAGACATAGTCTCGCCATCCTTGTTTCTAAGGAGCATTCTGGTTGTACTTCTTCCAAGACAGATTTGTTTGTTCTTTTGGAAGTCCACGGTATATTCAATATTCTTCGTCAACACCACAATTCAAAGGCATCAGTTCTTCTTCGGTCTTCCTTACTCATTGTCCAGCTTTCATAAGCATATGAGACAACTGAAAACACCAGGGGTTGGGTCAGGTGCACCTTAGTCTTCAAGGTGACATCTTTGCTTTTCAGCACTTTAAGATCTTTTGCAGCAGATTTGCCCAATACAATGAGTCTTTTGATTTCTTGACTGCTGCTTCTGTGGGTGTTGATTGTGGATCCAAGTACAATGAAATCCTTGACAACTTCAGTCTTTTCTCCATTTATCATGATGTTGCTTATTGGTCCAGTTGTGAGGATTTTTGTTTTATGTAGAGGTGTAATCCATACTGAAGGCTGTGGTCTTTGATCTTCAGTAAGTGCTTCAAGTCCTCTTCACTTTCAGCAAGCAAGGTTGTGTCATCTGCATAACGCAGTTGTTAATGAGTCTTCCTCCAATCCTGATGCCCCGTTCTTCATATAGTTCAGCTTATCAGATTACTTGCTCGGCATACAGATTGAATAGGTACGATGAAAAGTTACAACCCTGATGCACACCTTTCCTGACTTTAAACCACCGTCCAAATAACCGCCTTTTGATCGACGTAAAGGTTCCTCATGAGCACAATTAATTGTTCTGGAATTCCTGTTGTTACCAATGTTATCCATAATTTGTCATGATCCACAGTGGTAAGGTAGAGCGTCAGTGAAAGAAGAAGACCCTCAACAAGATGGACTGACACAGTGGCTGCAACAACGGATTCCAACATAGCAAAGATTGTGAGGATAGTGCAGGACCGAGCAGTGTTTCGTTCTATTGTACACTTGGTCGCAGTGAGTCAGAATCGACTCCACAGCACCTAACGACAACAATGAAGTTGTATACAAGTATTTACATATTGAAATGCATATATTTCTTCTTAATATTACAATTAGGGAAATACATTCATTCTTTTGAAATTATATGTATAGGCAACTTCTATTATCTATGGATTTCATTTCAGGATGACAAACAAGATATTACAAAATATTTGTTACAGAAGGGAGACAGTGAGTCTTGTGCTGGGCGATAGCCTGTTTGTCCTCAGATCCATTCCTTGCCTTTCCCCTACCTAGCTTTCTATCACAGGGAACTGCATCTCCCAGGCTCCCTTGCCATCTGAGTTCTAGGTAGTTTGGAGTCAATGGGGTGTATCATCTGACTACAGGGCAGCCAGGGGGCAAAAGCCAGAATGTTTCTGCTCCCCTCTCCCCCACAACACCCTTTGGCCCCCCTGGCGGCAGCAGCTGTGTCTTCCCTAAGATTGTCGTCTCTGCCAGATTGCCCCAACTTCTGGACTCTGGTAACATTACTTATTCCCATTGTCCTTCCATCCTTAGGGATGGTAATTGTTTCTTGTTGTAACTCACTTCTGAGTCCTCTTTGGCCTCTCTTCTTCTCCTCCACCACCTATGTTCATAGTTCCTTTTATTAAAATCCCTCTGGTTGAAATATCTAGAGAAGTTTGTTATCCTGAGTGGATAGTTACTGTTCCAGTTCTGATGGGGTTGATAAACATGATTATAGACCATGCCAGGAGCCTCTGTGTTAACTCTAAAAAAACTAGGTACTTTTAACACCTCATACAGTTTAAAATTATACACTCATATGTGTAATTCTTTGATTATATCCCACCAGACCAAGACGGGACAGTATTTTTGCTCATGTAGTACAGTGTCTGCACATAGTTGGCACTCACTCAGATGAAATTTATAAAATCAAGGAATAAATAAATTACATATTTTAGGAACTATCACTTGAAATACTTTGTAAATAGTCCCTTTATCAAACCCTCCCTGAATTATCCTAATTTGAGATGGGCCCCTGACTGATACACATACGAACACCTTGATTCTTTCCAGTCACTTTTTTTTTTTTTTTTTGCTTCTAGGAACCAATTTGTTTTAATTAGGATCCTTTTGGTTGCAAATCAAGAGACCTAACTTGAATTAGGCAAGAAGTGGACACTTAATACCCTGATAATTAACTGGTGCAAGTAGGGATACATTTGGGCCTCAGGGGAGTTTAGAACTAGGTCTTTTTCTCTCGCTTTGTCTTAGAATAAAAGGTTCCTCTTCCTTTAGTTTCAATTAGAAAAACTGTAGGTAAGGACTCTGGCCCAGCCTGGATTACATGCCTAACCCTGTGCCCAGACAGATGAAGTTACTAGTATTGACAGCCTCACGAGAAACATACAATTGGAGTGGGAGCAGCAGTTGCCAGAAGTAAGTGGCTGTTAGTCTCAGCAGGAAGGGCAAACAGCTATTCTCTTCAAACACTCTGATAGTAATGACTCCACAGAGAAGAAATGACCTTTGTATCAAGAAATCTACTGCCAAGTTCTTAGGTTCTAGATTTGGGGCCCCTATATGGCTAGATTTGAGGCTCCTATATTGTTATTTTTTCTCTACTGACTCTAAGAATATCTCTCGTGTGTCCATAATCCACAAAAAAAAAAAAAAAAAAAAAATTACAAGTACATATTTATCTGTTCACACTAACAGACAATAGCAGCGCTCTGTGAGAGAAAGATGTGGCAGTCTGCTTCGTAAAGATTTACAGCCTTGGAAACCCTATAGGGTTGCTATGTGTTGGAACTGACTTGACGGCAGTGGGTTGATTAGGGTAGCCCCTGCACTTACTCAAAAAGAACATACACAACATGATGTAGTTATGATACAGTTTATTTCAACATATTAAACCAAAATAAAAACAATTTCTTTCTTTGGAAAAAAAAACTCTGAATGCTACATATGCAAAGTTGGTTTGATTGACCATACACATTTTAGCAAAAAAATGTTAAGATACACCACACCTGGTAAAGCTTTCTATGTACAGCAAACCAAAAAAAACCCAAACCCATTGCCGTCAAATCAATTCCAATTCATAGCGACCCTATAGCACAGAGTAGAACTGCCCCATAGAGTTTCCAAGGAGTGCCTGGTGGATTTGAACTGCCAACCTTTTGGTTAGCAGCCGTAGCACTTAACCACTATACCACCAGGGTTTCCTCTATATACACAGTACATGCTAAATAACTTGACTAAATAACTAGACATTTGGAAAAATTAAAACATACTTGCAAAACATGGTCAAATGTATAAGTTAAGAATATTATAAGCTTAATCAGAAAGTCTTTGAATTGCTGTATTTTTATCTGTAGGAGAAAAACCATTCATCTGTCTTCCATTTCCACCTATATTTTCTTTATCAGAATTAAGCCAAAAATTTGGAGGATCAAATCCTCTCCTTCCTAAAACCTCAGAAATATCAGAATTTCCTTCAAACATGAAGCTGTCTAAAAAGAAGCAGACGGGGGAGGAAGCAGAGGAAAAAAATATTTACAAATGACAGGTTTAGATATGGGCAGAGTTTCAAAAATCTGCATCCAAGGTGAAGACATTATCTGTGGTTTCCGCCATAACTGCAAAACGCTGATACTCTGAAACTCGTTTTTCAAAGAAATTTGTTTTCCCTTCTAAAGAAATGTTTTCCATAAAATCAAAGGGATTTTCTGCCTGAAAAACCTGAAAAGAAAAGAAATATTATTACACATTCTGAAGAACCCAAATTATATCCCACAAAAAGGGAGGCCGTCTTGAGGTACTACCCATAAGACTGGTTGATTTAGCGCTCAAGACTGAGATTCTACAATGACTGAGATCACCTGCTAACTTTCCCAAGAAATAATACTAGCATATTAGGCATTCTAAAAAGTAGGGGGGAAAAAAAAAAAGTATGGATCACATCAGAACTTTGACTTGCTTGCTTTGGACATGTCATCAGGGAGGATCAATTGCAGGAGTACAACATCGTGTTTGGTGAAGTGGATGGCCAGCAAGGGTTCAGGAGACCCTTGGAAAGATGGGCTGGCACAACAGCTGCAGTAACGGACTTGAACATCCAGCAATCATGAGGATAATGCACGACTGAGCAACATTTTGTTCTTTTGTACATAAGGTCACCATGAGTCAGTGTCAACTCGATGGCAGCTATTTATCTATCTACCATTACAAAACCAAAAAACCAAACCTGCTGCCACTGAGTCAATTCTGACTCATAGTGACCCTATAGGACAGAGTAGATGTGCCCTGTAGGGTTTCCAAGGAGCAGCAGGTGGATTCGAACTGCCGATCTTTTGGTTAGCAGCCATAGCTCTTAACCACTGCACCACCAGAGCTCCGTATACATACATACATATATATATGTGTGTACATATACATAATACTGCAAAATGCTAAATTGGAAACAATGTACTGTGGTCCTATATATGTTTCTTAGTTCATAAGAGAACAGATAATCACTAAATTGGCATTAAAGGACCATAATCAGGGAAGATAGGATAAACGCTACCTATAATGACTAGGTGTTTCCAATAAAAAAGTGGGACATATTCTGCCAGGAAGCTTTATTACTGCTTCTGAATTGGAGAAGGAGACTTAGAGATACAGCTTGTTGGATTCTGTGGGACACGTCAATGATTCACGAGAGGGAATGAAAGAGAATTTCTGAATTTAGGAGTATTCCAGCAGAAAGCATGAACACCATAAATAAGAATATATTCAATCATATGGCAAAACTCACACAAAGGCACTTCCTAAAGAGGAACAGTGACAACATCTTTGGAATAGTGGATGTCTCTGAAGCTAACAACTTTGGATTGGCAGTACACATTTCAGGGTAAATATTCTGGTAAGTTGGTTTACGAATGAAATCTCACTTCTTTATATGTTGTCTAGTGATACAACTTCACAATTGTACAAGTTTAATCATAATTATACATATATGTTAAAAAAAGGATATATTCAAATTACCCAATTAAAAATGGGCAAAGGATCTAAATAGACATTTCTCAAAAAAAGATATACTGAATAACCAATAAGCACATGAAAAGATGTTCAACATCACTGGTCATTAAAGAAATGCAAATCAAGACCACAATGAGATATTACTTTATATCCACTCAGATGGCTATAATAAAAAACATAGATAAGATGTGTTATGAAAAAGTAGAGAAAATGGAATCCTCATACAATGCTTGTAGGTATGTAAAATAGTGCATCTACTTTAGAAAACAGTCTGGCAGTTCCTCAAAATGTTAAACACAGAGCTACATATGACCCAGCAATTTCACCCCTAGATATATACCCAAGAGAAACAAAACATACGTCCATATAAAAACTTCTCCATGAATGTTCATAGAAGCATTACTTACACTAGTAAAAAAGTGGAAACAACCCAAATTTCCATCAGTTGATGAACGGATAAACAAAATGTAATATAGTCATACAACAGAATATCATTTAGTCATAAAAAGGGATGAAGTACGAATACATGCTACAATATACATGAACCTTAGAAAACATTTTGTTAAGGGAGAGAAATGAGTCACAAAAGACCACATGATATAAGATTCTATTTTTATGAAAAGTCCAGAATAGACTAATTTATAGAGACAGAATCATGGAGATGGCAACATTTCGTTCTGTTATACATAAAGTCATCATGAGTCAGACCTGACTTGATGGCAACTAATAACAACCAGAATGCTCCTTAGAAGTGAGGATGGCAAGACTTGGGCTCACTTTCTTTGGACACGTCATCAGGAAAGACTAATCACTGAAAAAGGACATCATGTTTGGTAAAGTAGAGGGTCAGAGAAAATGAGGGAAACCTTCAATAAGATGAACTGACAATAAGCCACAACAATGGACTCAAACATACCAACAAGATGGCATAGGACCACACGTTTCATTCTGTTATATGTAAGGTCACCAGGAGTCGGAGTCAACTCCACAGCAACTAACAACATCATCAACAACATGACTGGGGAGGGAAAGAAGGGGAGTGACTGCTCATGTTGGAGTGTTGAAAATATTCTAAAAGTGATCATGGTGATGGTTGCACACTCTGTCAATATTCTAAGAACCACTGAATTGTATAATTTAAATGGGTGAATTGTATGCTATGTGAATTGTATCTTAAAACTTTAAAACATATATATTCCCAAAACAGCTCAAATGCTATGTGCAGCTGACTTGTGAAATTCTGTGAAATGGCCTTCAGAAACTGTGTGTTGAGAGTGGAAAGAGCACTAGACCAATAGCCATAGATTCTCTGAGTTTTAGAAATGGGGACCTTTCAAAAAATCGATCTAAATCACTCATGTACAAAGTAACCAAGATCACACTAAATTAAGTGGCTTGTTCTTGACACATAGGAAGTGCTCAAATATTTATTTACTTATATTAAACTAAAAGAGAAATTGGTGATATCATTAATGTGGCTTCTATTTAAAATTTTGTATAAATGACAACCATTTCCTAATTTAAGTAATCTCTTATTTTATTAAAAATTGCCTTAAGAATAGTTCTTTTTCTAGCTCCTTGAGTTCAAAGTTTAGTGAATATATTTTAAGTTGTCTTGTTTTCTTAAGATATACATTCAGGGCTATAATTTTTTCTCTGAGGATCTCTTTGGCTGTATTTCTCAGGTTTAGATATACAGTAATCTTAATTGTCATTAATTTCCAATTAGTTTATATTTTCATTTTTAATCTCATTTTAAAGGATATATTTTCAATTTCTAAGTGGATGGAACATTTTGGTAATCTTTTGTTGTTAAATTTTAATTTCACTGCATTAAAATAAGAGGCCTATAATACAAACCATAACCATCAACGCCCAAAACCCAACAGATAAGCTAGATAACTGGGATCTTCTAAAAATCAAACACCTATGCTCTTCAAAAGACTTCACCAAAAGAGT
>NW_004443945.1:15808211-15812734 GCF_000243295.1 Trichechus manatus latirostris | reverse complement strand
AAATAAATAAATAAATAAATAAAATAAGAGGCCTATGTAATTTCTGTTGTTTGGAATTCATTAATGTTATTTTGGAGGCCTGTGAAAAAGGAGGTTTTAAATTGTGTTTAGATTTTCTCCTGCAGGAGGCTCGTTTTATATACCTACAGTTAGCAAGCTCCAAAAGGAAAAAAGGAGACCCAGAACTTAGCAGTTTTCTAATCAACAAGAGAGTAAGGAGGTGGCTTGAGGATATGGTGGTAGGTTAAAGGACAGTGAGTTTGCTTTAAAGCTTACATAAGCAAATTAGTTTCTATAATAGATTTGTATAACTTGTGAACAAATATAATTTCTTTTAATATGCAGTTTAAAAGTTTAAGAGATTATATTAATATAATTATAATCTTGATTTCTCTCATTAATTACCAGTAAACAGAAAATTTTGCAAGTAAAACAATAAAACATACTTTAATCTTACTAAAAAAACCTTTGTCCCATCTGACTCTTTCATTACAGTACTTCTGTGGTTTTGAGAATATAAATGCTTTACCAAGAAAGGTAATGATTACCCCAACATCATGGATTTCATAAAGCTTCTTAATAAATACAATTTAAACTTACATCTACTTGCTAAGAAATCATAACCTATAATTTCTAATTATCATGGTATAATACATGGTAAATTTTTGTGAATAATTCCACTAACGTTAAGTACAAAGTGACCATTTAGTGTGCATTTACTATATGTCTGACACTATTTTAAGTGCTTTAAGTATAACAACTCATCAACAATCATTTGGGGTAAGTATTATTATCTCCATTTTTACAGATGAGAAAACTGAGATAGAAGTTAAGCAACCTGCCCAAAGTCACACAGCTAGAAAGTAGTGGAACCAGGATTCAAACCCAGGTAGTTTGGTTGTAGGCTCTATCTCTTAAATCATGTGAAAACCACACTTCTTTATGAAATTCAAGTATATTACCTCTGATAAGGAGCCTGGTGGGGCAGTGGTTAAGAGCTCGGCTGCCAACCAAAAGGTCAGCAGTTGGAAAATGAATCCACCAGCCAGTCGCTCCTTAGAAACCCTAGGGAGCAGTTCTACTCTGTCCTATACAGTCGTTATGCAAAATGACAGCAATAACTTAAAGACAACGGAGTTCAAGGAGTCAAATTAGGACAGTTAATACGTTCCTAATAACTACTCCCTATTTAAATGTTAACGCAAGAACTACAACATAGACGAAAGAATTTATACAATAGTAAACATATATATGCAAGCCAAATCAAATTACATGAAGATAATCCTATTAAATAGATAATTGCAATTATTACAAAGTAATTTATTGAGACTATTGGCTCTAAAATTTACAAGCCTCCTACTTCTGTTAAAATTTCTTTTTAAGTTACAAAGGATTTTGCAAAATGAATTTATTCATGCAAAACAAAACTCTATCATGAACATTTTAAAAGTAAAATAGTATGTTACAAATGCTTTGGATTAAATATAATACTTTAGAGGCCTTACTTGACTGTAACATTTTAGTTAGCAGTAATACATTTTTATACTGTTACCTTTGAGAATCCAAGTTCCACAAGTAATCTGTCTGCTACAAACTCAATGTATTGTTTCATCAAAACACAATTCATTCCAATGAGGCCAACTGGCAAAGCTTCTGTTAAAAACTCCTGGAATGTAAACAAACACAGAATAAAATACAAAGACAAGCAATAAATGAGTATTTTCCAAATAGAAAGAAGGTTTTACTTCTAAGTTTTATTAACTTTCTAGGGCACAGATCTTATTCAAGGAAAATATACTAGTATAAATTTTTTCAACATGGCAAATGTCCATTTGTTTAAAAATGTTAGTGGTATTACTATTCACATTATTTTACACCCTCAAAGAGCCAAAATAATTTTAAATTAACTGACAAATTACTGATATTTAAACAGGCAACACATGTAAAGCCTGAATTCATGTAAAGCCTGAATTCATGTTGTTTCACAGTAGAAAAAAGGAGACGCTTTGTTGTGAAAAACCTAGAGAAAGATTCACCTTTGCACTACGTTCTCATTTAAAATCACCAAAGATGATTCCCATGGGGCACAGGACTACAGAAGGGAGTAGGAAAAGACAGAAAATTCAATTAGCAAAGAACAGGAGACAAAAACAGAAATGGATCTGGGGGATGAGAGATACAATGAACTCCAATTAAACTGAAAGACAGTGATAAAGTATTAACATACTAACCACTTAGATTTAGTTCTAAAAACGATTAAAGATATCAAAATGCATTTTATGCCTTTTGCCCCTCCCAATATGAAAACTGGAGTCTCTGGGTGCTGCTAATGATTAACTGAAAGGTTGGTGGTTCAAGGTCACCCAGACGCATCACAAAAGAAAGGCCTGCTGATCTACTTCCGAAAAATCAGCCACTGAGAACCCTGTGGAGCACAGTTCTACTCTGACAAACATGGGGTCATCATGACTCAGAATCCACTAGATGATAACTGATTTGTTTCTTCTTTTAAATATGAAAACTGTGGCTGTTAAACGATGCAGTATTTAAAAAAAAAGTCTGCTTTACTTTTAAACTCGTTCTTTACACTGATGAAAAAATACTCCTAAATAGAGTATCCAGGTCAGACATCTTTACATATTCTAGTCAGATATCTTTATATACTAAAAATTAAGTTTTACTATTCATAAATTCATTTATTTATTCATTCTATGAGCATTTGATACATGTTTCACACCCTGCTAGGTTACTGAGAATACAAAACAAGACTATCCCTGCCCTCCAGGGCTAAAATTCTAAAAATATAAAGCTAAAATAATTAAAATTGTTTGCTATGTTATGATATGAAACTTCACAGACAGATCAATGAGACAGAAAAAATTAACCCTGAAGCCAATTTTAGTATATATAAAACCTGAATGCATAATAAAGACTGACTTAAAAACCAAATTATAAATCGACTTACAATAATCGCAATACACCATGTATTGCTATGGATTGAACCATAAAAATTGTCAATATTTGTTTTGACTTACAAAATAGCAATTTCACATGAGACAACTTAATATAATAATGGTACAAACATAAAGAGAGATGTGCTAACTGCATAAGCTTCCCTACTTACCTGCTCAATTTCAACAGCATTAACAATGATCTCCCTGACTCTTTCTTCTGAAGGTCTATTTACTAAGTACTGAAATATCAGGCAAGCAAAGTCACAATGAAGCCCCTAAAATAGGAGAAAAATACCATTATCAAATATCTTTCAATCAGCTATTTGCACACAGCGATGTGTCAGGCAATATGAACCTTTTGAAAGATAAAAAAGGAATTTAATAGGGCCAGAGACTTCTTTCCTTCAAATCTCATTAAAATGCCAATTCAATAACTTATAATGAAACACTTTTAACGCTGGTAAATCTAAGTTCATCAGCATTAAGGAAGAATTAATTAACAAACACAAACAGAATCTGTAGCCAGCAAAAGTATTTTGCAAAATAAAAGAAAAGCAAAACAAGAAGGAAGAGTTAAAAGAAAAATTGATCAATTTGTAAACGTCCAAAAAATTAAGGAGTGACTGAAAAATAACAAGAAGCATTTCAAGAACAGGTGAAACACACTCAGAGACTTCAAAAGACAACATTTATATTAAATAAGAATAGCACAAGATAAAAATGAATTCAGTTCAATGAAACCAAGAATTAAGAACACCATCTGTATAAATCTGTATAAAGCAGAGTTGCACTGCAGATAACTCCCAGAGGAGAAAATAAACTTGTGAAATAGCCCTGAGAACAGAACGTTATGCAAATAAAATAAATGTTACAGAATTGTACGTAATTGGAGAACAGAGCAAGGAGAGTCAAACTACAATAATCAGGATTCTAAACTACAGCACAGATGGTAGAAAGCTAAAAAACAAAATAACAAAATTAATTTTTCAAAATTTCAAAACAAAAAAGAGAAACAGGCCAGAGTTAGAACAATGGAGTTCCAAACAAAATTAAGTCAGAGACTGACACCTAGGCAGAGTCAATTAACATTTCTAAACTACAAAGAAAAAGGAATAATATTGTAAGCAACCAAGGGGGTAGCAACCTGCACTTTAAAGGATTACAAATCAGAGTTGCTTGAATTTTTCTAAATGAATCAATAAAAACCCAAAGACAATAGAAAGGTAAGACCCTCTCAAATCCAAGGTTGTACTTCAAGGATTATTTACTTAGTTAAAATGTCATTCCCAGAAGAAACTATCAGAAAAAAGTCTCTGAACAGCTTATTTTAGAAAATTTACTATTGAAACAGTTTTCCCAGACTTGACTCTAGGGATAGTTCAAATTCCCAAAGGCTGAATTTAAAGTAAAATACTGAAGATGTTAAAGTGTTGATTACACAAAATGTAACAATCTTTGCTGGTTACCAGGGATGGGAGGGGTTGGGGGGAAATACTAAATAGGCAATAGATAGGTGGTATCTTGGGTGAAGGGTGAGACAGTACACAATACAGGGGAACCTAGCACAAC
>NW_004443945.1:15789669-15807314 GCF_000243295.1 Trichechus manatus latirostris | reverse complement strand
TGAGAATTTAGAGGGTTAATATTTTGTGGGGTTGTTAACCAATGCCATAAAACAACATGTGTACTACTGTTTCATGAGAAACTATTTGTTCTGTAAGCCTTCACCTGAAGTACAATAAAATAAAATAAAGTGTTGATTAAAATTAATAAGTTGAATACAATTAATTTTTATGTTTAAAGCAATTTCAATCAAAATCTCAATGGGATTTTTTAAATTCAAAAATTAATCTGGAAGTATCTTGAAAAGGGATGCTGAGGAACTGTCACAGCCAAGAGAAGCCAAAGGAGACATGATGACTAAATGTAATGCGGAATCCTGGATGGGATCCTGGAACAGAATAAGGACACTAGGTAAAAACTAAGGAAATCTGAACAAAATATAGAATTGAGTTAATTAAAAAAATGAACCTGGAAGAATAAATGGATAGAACTTTCTAAGAACATTTCAAAGAAGAAAAGTTAGGGAGAAAGATTTATCCTACCAACTATTAAAACACATAAGGCTGCGATACTTAAAACAGTTTGTTATGGCGTATAATTTGACAGATAGCTCTATTAGATAAAAAATTGCCCTGAAGCAGATTTTAGCATACATAAAACCTTGTTGTTGTTAGGCACCGTCAAGTCTATTTTGACCCATGTACAACAGAACGAAACACTGCCCAGTCCTGCACCAGCCTCACAATCGTTGCTATGTTTGAGTCCACTGTTGCAGCCCACCGTGTCAATCCGTATCATTGAGGGTCTTCCTGTTTTTCGCTGACCCTCTACTTTACCAAGCATGATGTCTTCTCCAGGGACTGGCCCCTCCTGATAACATGTCCAAAGTATGTGAAACGAAGTCTTGCCATCTTCCTGTCTGTCTTAGTTATCTAGTGCTGCTATACCAGAAATACCACAAGTGATAGTTTTCACAAACAGAAATTTATTTTCTCACAGTCTAGGAGGCTAGAAGTCCGAATTTGGAGCACCAGCTCCAAGGGGAGGCTCTCTCTCTGTCTCAGGTCTGGGGGAAAGTCATTGTCATCAATCTTCCCAATCTAGGACTTTCTCAGCGCAGGGACCCCAGGTCCAAAGCATGTGCTCCACTCCCAGCTCTTCATTCTCAGTGGTAGGAGGTCCCTCTTCTCTCTGCTCAATTCTCTTTTGTATCTCAAAAGAGATGGACTCAAGATACAACCTAATCCTGTAGATTGAGTCCTGCCTCTACTCCTGCCTCATTAACATCATAGAGGTTAGCATTTACAACACACAGATAATCCCATCAGATAACAAAATGGTGGACAACCACACAATACTGGGAATCATGACCTAGCCAAGTCGACATACAGTTTGGGGGGACGCAATTCAATCTCTAACACCTTCTAAGGAGAATTCTGGCTGTACTTTTTCCAAAACAGATTTGTTCATGCTTCCGGCAGTCCCTGGTATAGTCAATATCCTTTGTCAACACCATAATTCAAAGGCATCAGTTCTTCTTCGGTCTTCCTTATTCATTGTCCAGCTTTCGCATGCATATGAGGTAACTGAAAATATGACTACGGTCAGGTGCACCCTAGTCCTCAAAGTGAGATTTTTGCTTTTCAGCACTTTCAAGAGTTTGCAGCAGATCTGCCCAACGCAATACATCGTTTGATTTCTTGACTGCTGCTTCCATGGCATTGACTGTGGATCAAGTAAAATGAAATCCTTGACAACTTCAATCTTTTCTCCATTTATCATGATGTTGCTTATTGGTCCAGTTGTAAGGATTTTCATTTTCTTTATGTTGAGGTGTAATCCATACGGAAGGCTGTAATCTTTGCTCTTCATCGGTAAGTGCTTCAAGTCCTCCTCACTTTCAACAAGCATTTTATAAGGTTTTATATAGTATATAATAAAGATGACAACACAAGTCAATCGAAAAAGGATAGTGTCTTAGTTATCTAGTGCTGCTGTAACAGAAATACCACAAGTGATGGCTTTTACAAACAGAAGTTTATTGTCTCATAGTCTAGGAGGCTAGAAAGTCCAAATTCAGAGTGCCAGCTCTAGGGGAAGGCTTCCTCTCTCTGTCAGTTCTGGAGGAAGGTCCTTGTCATCAATCTTCCCTTGGTCTAGAAGCTTCTCCACACAGGGAACCTCAGGTCCAAAGGACGTTCTCTGGTTCTGATACTGCTTTCTTGGTGGTATGAGGTCCCCCTGTCTTTCTGTTCGCTTCTCTTTCTATATCTCAAAAGAGACTATCTTAAGACACAACATAATCTTATAGACTGAGTCCTGCCTCATTAACATAACTGCCGCTAATTCCATCTCATTAACGTCACAGAGACAGAATTTACAACACATAGGAAAATCACATCATATGACAAAATGGTGGACAATCACACAATACTGGGAATCATGGCCTAGCCAAGTTGATAGATATTTTTGGGGTACACGATTCAATACATGACAGATACAAAGTGGAAAAACTGCCCAAGAGTGTTTGAAATAAAGTTATATTCTAACACCATATACCAAAACAAATTCAAACTGCATTAGAAAGCTAAATGTTAAAAAGTCAAGAAGAAAATATGTATAACTATTAAACTTATCTCTAGATATGGACCACATAAAATTTAAGGCTTTTATATGTTAAAAGAAAAAACATAATTAAAAAGCAAAGGATAGTCAACAACAACAAAATAAAATTAAAAAAAAAAAGCAAAGGACAAGCTGGGGGAAATATTTGCAATAAATACATAATACTTTCAATAAAAACACACTTAGTGAAAGAATCCAGTTACTGTACTTAACACTGGGATTAGACCAATGAACAGGGCAAGCATGACTTTTTCCTTTAAGGATTACAGACTACTGCATAAATAACCTTTATATGTGAAGAGCACTTATACTTAAGGAAAATATTAATATCTCAATAGGAACAAAGTAAAAGAACCTGAATACATAAATACAGAAAATAAAAATGCAACTGACGAATACCACTATCAAAAAATGTTCCATCTAAGTAGGAATCAAACAAATGCAAAAAAAAAACCAGTAAGATGCCAGTTATCCCTATCAAAGTTATCAGATAGTTAGCAAATAAATCCAAATTCTGGTTAAGGGTATGACAAGAAAACACATGCTCATACATTGCTAGTGGGGCTACAAATTGCTATAAACTTTCTGGACAGAAATCTACAAATGAGTATAAACGACCTTTAAAAAGTTCAGACATTATAATGTAGTATAATTCTACTTCTAGGGATCTAGCTTAGGAAAATAATATAAAATTGGGACAAAGTTTATGCACAAAGATACTCATTTTACATTATAGCAAAACAAGCAAAACCCTGTAAACAACCTAAACTACTAATTGTAGACTAGTCAAATAAACGATACATTCATTCACTTAGAATAATACATATTAGACATATCTATTTTAAAAAAATGCTTAATGTCATAAAAATTTCTTACAATACTCTGATAAGTAAAAAAAATCACAACCTGTAAAAATATGAAAAAAACAGAATATCTGAAATTGTAAAAATATGATGTTTGTAGATGTCTACATAGATTTAAATGTAGAAAGAAGTCTAAAAGCAAACACAATCAAATACTAGAAGTGGTTATCTCTGTGTGTTGAGTTTGAGTGATTTTTTTTCCTTCTTTTGTTCTATAAATGCTCTGTGTAATCATATGACACTATAATAAGTTATTAAAATTTAAAGATATGAAACAAAAAAATAATTACCTAAAGCATTTTATGGCACTTAAAAAGTACTTTTACATATATACTGTGTCCTGCATCTTAACAAAACGTGGTAGCGAAGTGGCAAGGGTATCACAGGCAGAGGGAGCAGTGTGAGCCACAGCAAAGCAGCACAAAACAGCATAGTTTATAATTGAAAAAACTGAGGCTCAGAAGGGTTAGGTAACTTGCTAAGGTCACTTAGAAAAAAGTTGAGGAGCCAGATTAGTGTATTCAGTAAATGTAAATACAGCAAATGGCTGACAACAACAACAATGGGCTAAACACTGGGAACAGAAAGATAAATAAGTTAATGTCTCTGTACTCAAGGAAGGTAGTGGTGGTTCAGTGGCAGAATTCTCCACTTCTATGCAGGAGACCCAGGTTCAATTCCCGGCAATGCACCTCATGTGCAGCCACCATCTTTCTACCAGTGAAGGCTGGTGTGTTGCTATGATGCTGAACAGGTTTCAGCAGCCTAAAATCAGTCAATTAATACCCTATGGACCACAACAGTCCAATCACCAACAGTTCATGGGGATGGTGCTGGACTAGACATGGGGTCACCATCGACTCGGAGGCAGCTAACAACTGTACTCAAGGAGCTTACAGTCTAGCAGAGGAGAGATAAGAAGTACCATACAATCTTATAGACTCTAAGACAGACAAGCTCAAATTTCAAAGGGGTACACGTAGGAAACAATGGTCAATTTTACATAATTGGGTCAGGAAACTTTAAGCTGCATCTTATGAGAAGGTAATCAACAGGTAAAAAAAAGCAGTAGGGAAGTGGCAAGGGTGTCACAGGCAGAGGGAGCAGTGTGAGCCACAGCAAAGCAGCACAAAACAGCATGACACTGAGAGAAACTAAAACTACAGCATGGAAAGAAGAGGGGAGCATATACTAGGGAGAGAGGGCAGCTGCGGAAGAGGCAGACAGGGCAAAGACGTGTAGGATCCCTTTGCCAACTGATGATGAGCTTATTTTTCATCCTCAGGCAACAGAGTCACAAGAGTTTTGAATTTAAAAATTTAGAAAGATTACATGAGAGCAGTGTGAAGGATGAACTGGATGTTTTAGGCGCAAAGAGCCCAGAGACAGTAAGGGATAATGAAAGTCTGAACTGCAGCAGTGGTGAGAATGAAAAGCAGGAAGATATCAAGAAAGTATGGAAACAAGATTTAATTATTGACTGCATATGACTGGAAAAAGAAAAGAAGCAATCTAAAATGACTTCTAGATTTCAAATTTGGATGTTTGGATAGAAGAGAGGTTTACTCGATGAAATAGGAAAAACAGGAGGAAGCACAGTTTGGAGAGAAAGATGATGAGTTTGAATTATGAAATATTAAGCTTGAGATATCTATGGAGATATCCAGGAGGTAACTTCTTAAATGCATTTGAATATATGGGTTTGGAGCTTAGAAAGATTATCTGGGCTGAAGATAACATTTTGGTAGTCATGACCATGTAGACAATCACATAAAAATAAACGAGATCAGCCAGAAGGTCATGTACAGCAAAGGAGAGAGGCCAAGGTGGGAATCCAGGAGCACACTGATATTTAAGGATGAGTGGAGAAGACTAAGAAGGAATGGTAAGAAAGAGTAAAATACAATCTCTTAAAAGCCAAGGAAGGAATGACTTACTGTTTTCTTTTAATTACCAGGGTACTTGTGTTACCATAAGCATTTTCAAAGGGAAAAAAAAATAAATGAACACCAAACACGAATACAAAATAACCTGAAGAATACTTCATTCCTTACTTCATCTCTGCTGATGAGTTCATTGGAAAAAGTAAGTCCAGGCATAAGACCTCTCTTCTTTAGCCAGAATATAGCAGCAAAAGATCCGGAGAAGAAAATCCCTTCTACAGCAGCAAAGGCTACCACCCTTTCCCCTGGCAGACAAAAAATAGTTTCACTTCCTGAAATATCACACATAAGGCAGACATTTTCAAGTTAAACATGTTTTTTGTTTTGTTTTACAATATCACAACTATTTTGCCAAGACACAAAATAAACAATTTAGCACTATGGCCAAGAGCCTTCAAAGGAGAAAATTTGCTTCCTTACCCTACTAGAGCAGAAAGAAAGGTATGTCTACTTCTAATTCTGTGTCAGACACCGGGCTGCTGTAGGCCTTCGTGTCTAGAAAAAGGATATGCAATAAAAGAGGTGATTTACCTGTGTGCCACATGTGTCTATGAGTACAGGTACATACATGTGAGTGCAGTATACTCACATGTATATGAGTGGATACTGGACTGGAAAGTAGAAGGTAGGAAGAGCTGTCTTTATCAACCGAAAGATACTAATGGTGCAGGTGGCACTTCTCCAGCTGGTTAAAGAGAAGTACAGGTGTGTGGCTAAACAAGATATTTCCATGCTATTGTCTTTAGTGCCACTCCCAAAAAGGAGAGCCACCAATGTGCTCTTCACTCTTTTCCCTTTCCCTTCTTACTCCATCCACCACTTATTCCACTGCCACTACACTATTTTAAAACATGTTCTTTCTTCTGATAACCTAGATCAGAACCCTAAAGGATTTGCCTTGAGGTTAAGCCATATGGAGAACCTATCTGGAACCCCTGATGTGGTTTTGTGGTGACTGCCACCCTCCTCTTCTCTATTTCTAGAATTTCTTTCTTTGGTAGTGTTATGAAATACATGCTTTGAGTGAGCTTCATTTTTCATCAGTACCTATCCATACTAATATATTCAGGGCATATTAAACACTTTGATATTTCTCTCCCTTTTCCTCTAAAATCACTGTTTCTCAAAGTGTGCTTTCCAAACCACCTATGATAGAATCAGGTGGGAATAAAATGCAGACCCCTCTGTCTCACCCAGCTCTCCTAAATCATTCTCTGGTTGAACATCAGGATTCTGAAGGTTTATCCCACAAGTTTTCCAGATGATTTTTATACACACTGAGAACCTACTTTTTTCATTCTCAAAATGAACCACTGGCAACGCAAACATATATGTTTCTTCCCAGATTTACTACATGCTTTCTGTTACCTTACATTACATCACTGGTTCTCAAGGTGTGGCCCAGGGATCCCTGGAAGTTCCTGAGACCCTCTCAGGAGTCTGGGAGGTCAAAACTGTTTTCCTAACCCTGCTAAGGCACTATTTGTCTTTTTTACTACCATTCTCTCATGAGTATACAGTGGAGTTTTCCAAAAGCCACCTGACATATCCTCAATAATCTGAAAAGCCTAGTAAAATACTCCTCCCTTTTCTAACTACATGTCTGAGTGAGGCTGAATTTTATTCATATACTTTGACCAAAACAATATACTTCAACAAACTGAATGCAGAAGTAGATATGAGACTTCAGCTGTCTTCTATTAAGTCAGACATTAAAGAGATTTGCCAAAATGTTAAAACCATGCCATTCTTCTCGCTATCATTTTTTTCAGGGAAAAGTGTTTTTCATAAAAAATGTTATTTATGTTAAAATGCAGTGGGTTAAATATTATTATTCTAAAATGTATTAACAATAAATATTTTAAATGTACCAGTTTTAATTTCTAATACAGAAATATCAATAGATAAAACCCATATACGTAAAAACTCTTTGGAATCCTGAATAATTTTTAGAGTGCAAAGGGGTACTGAGGCCAAAAATTTTGAGACCTGGTTCCCCACATAATGCATAAAATCAGGTAAAGACCACCAATTATGAAATAGGTAAGAACTGGACAGGTAAAGAACTATTCAAATGAAATGCCTGAATATTTTAATTAAATTTAATAAATACTTACTGAGAAACTACTACGCATAAGATACAATGTTAATCACTTCCTTAAAAAAATTATTGGATTCCAACTCATCCAGAAGGATGTTTACATTTAACTTATCTGTGAAAAATAAGCCTGTTACAGCCAACTATTTCTTACCCTGGTTGGACTACACTAATATTTTGTTTTTCAGGAATTAGATATTTGTTCCCTGAAAAATACTAAGACTTTGACTTGCTTAAAATCCTAAATAAACATTCCTGAAGTAGGTACAGACTGTGGATTGCTGTAATACTCTTGTCAGATTCTACGTGACTGACTCTTATTTACTCATAATTATGTACTAATTTTTTAATCTTTCAACTTTCAACTTACTAAAAATAGGTAATAGCTTTAGATTATTTTACCACAGGTTTCTAATTAATTATTAGGAGTAATGATTTTAAAAGGGGTATACTGAGACATCTGTATGCCTGTTCCATGCTATGACTTTGATTCGTACTAGATAGTCACGTCACATAAAATAGTGTCATATCATCTGAGGCAAATTTGTTTACATATAAATTAAAGCTACCTACCAAAAGTAGATTTTCTATCTGCTATCCATCTCAAAGCCCAATCTGCTTTTTTCTTAACATATGGCATTGTTTCAATTGCATTAAATAAAAATTCCCTGTAAAAATAAAAGAATGAATGGCAAAGTTATTCATCTGTTTTTCTTAATAAGATTAAACTTTCACAGTTTAATCAGAGATAATAATTGCAACCATATGGTATGCTACTAGATCTGTAGGTTTTCTGTATTTCTCCATGTCTATAAAATATAGAAATGAAAGTAAAACTCAAATTAATGGTTTGGATCTGGTCTAATAACAAACTAACCAAATTCAAATATTCAATTTCTAAACAGAATGTGCTAATGAACAGGTTTTTTTTTTTTAAAAAAGATATAATATCTAAAGATTAACTGGTTCTATACAAGTTTTTTTTTATTTTTTTGTAACTCAACATGTTATTAAGAAATAGAAAGCATACTCCTAAACACTCATATTTGAATAATTTTTTCTAAACATTTAGTTCTGGAGTAAATTCTGCTCTTAACATAATCAAGCTATAGGATAAATCCTTGTAAATAAAATCTCAGCATTAATACCTTTTCTTGGGATCTCTGATGTAAGTGTCTATTAGCAAACTGTACATCTCTGAGTGAACATTCTCGATGAGAATTTGAAAGCCGTAGAAACAGCGAGCCTCTGGAACCTGCACCTCCTGACTAAAGCGCTCCACCTAAGAAAATAAGGGAAAACAGATGTATCCAATTCTGTGGACTCTCATTAAACACTGCTATTTAGAATCTGGGCATCGGAATTAACACTTAAAAATTGCCAGTCATCCCACAACCGGGTCAAAAAGACCTTATGGGTACTTTAAGCAGTACTGTTTATCCATCAACCTTCAACAAAAAATTAGTTGCATAATGTATTCTTAAGCAGTTAAATGAACTGACCTGTTAGATGGCAATACTGCATACAAGCCAGATAAATTTTAGCACATCTAAAAAATAATTACTATGCTTTGTAGAATTGACCTTAAGTCCTGTTTTCTCTGACAGCAGACAGTAGATCCATCATCTATTGAAGCCTTTCTAGTTCGTGATGAAAGTTCTTATCTTTCTTTTCTATTCTCTTTAAAAAGAAAGCATGCCTCCTGATCAATCATAATTCAAGTTCAAAAATGGGCAGCCAGAACCGAGCACTCTATCATAGAGATCTGGAACGGTTACTAAGGTACAGGTTCTCTACTAGTTAAGGGTAAATATCAAGCTTACGTTTATCCATTATAAGTAGTTTTGATTGGTACAATTTATGCTTGATTTCATGATATATTTTGCTGGTCAACTGATAGAAATATATCTTTTCCTCTGACACATCATCAGAAAAACATTTTCAAGAGTTAACTTTCAATTGATTCATTTCTTAGACATCTTTTTTCAGGCTCAGTCTAATTATCTTACTGCCATTATCATCGTTTAACTGCTGAATGGGGACAAAAGTAAAATAAACAAAAATCTTACCAAGTTTTCATTTACAATTCCATCACTGGCTGCAAAAAAGGCTAAGACGTGGGAGATAAAATACTTCTCATCTGATGTAAGCTTGTTCCAATGAGGGAGATCCTTTGATAAGTCAACCTAAAATAAAAAGATTTTTCAAAAAATTTAACTTGGAGTTAAAGTCTTCAGAAAACTAACTTTTACCCCAAAGTTAAGGAGGGGTCAGCTCATTACTGGTAAAATGTGAAAAAGGAAAAATGTTTACATTACAAAGAAACAAAAAAAAACCAAAAACGTTATGAAGGAATCTGATTTTCTGGCTAATGGAGAAACAGACTAGCCAGGGTGTACTTTAAACATATTAACATTTAAACTTAATGATACATGAATAAAATCTACTTATGTTTTATATTTACCATATTGTTAGACAGATAATCCGGTTCCAGTTGCTGCTGAGTTGATTCTGACTCAGGGCGACTCCATCTGTGTCAGAGCAGACCTCTGTGTGCTCCAGAGGGTTTTCAATTGCTAATTTTCAGAAATAAATTGCCAGGCTTTTCTTCCAAGGTGCCTCTGGGTGGACTGGAATTTCCAACTTTTTGCTTAGTAGTTGAGTGTGTTAACTGTTTGCAACACCCAGGGACTCCCAGATAGATAACAGGCATCTGTTAATTAATTATAGCTGCTACTTTACTGTCAGCTAATCTACTTTCATACCCAGAAGTAATGTTAGGCAGGTGACTACCCAGGTTTTAAAGCAATTTATAGGCATAGTTTACTCGGAATAGAAATATTCTTTTAAATGTTTATTAGAAATAGTCCTTGAACTTGAGAGATGCACTCTAGAGTTTGACAAAATCTATAATTTAAAAATTGCCTTTAAATGGACCTTGTAGATATTATTTTCTCAGGAAAATCTCTTTGTTTCACAATATCCTTGTAAGTATTTTAAGTAAGCAATTGTCCTTTGTTCTTCTATTTATTCTAACAGAGCCCCATCCCTTTGACCTTTCTAAAAAGGACTAATGCTCCATCCTTTTAATCAATTGAGTGTTCTTTTCTAAATTCTTTTCCCTGTTAACCTATTTTTTAAATGTTTACTGAGTACCTACATATGCCAGACACTGTGCTAAGTGTTAGAGATAAAATGGGCCGGGGTGAGGTGGAGGGTGGGGGGAGGGGGAATATCTGTACACCTCTTTTACAATATGTAAGCTAAAAATCAGGTTCTATTAAAAAGACCTCAACTCAGGTTTAATTGAGGGACATCTTGCTGGTTCTCATGTATTATACTCCTGACACTAAAAGTTAGTATTATACTTGTTCTTAAATATTATGCTTTTAACTTATCCCTTTGACCACTCAGCTTCAAAAGGTCTTATAAATTTTATTTATACTACATTGACCACTTTTCATTTTGCATTTAGAGAATCTGCTCAGGACTCCATTCTTCTCATTATAAAGTATTTCTTTAATTTCTGAATGTCACTTAGAATTATTTCTATCACCTGAAAAATAAACTTCCCTGCCCAGCTTTATCTCATTTGAGCAAATTCTCAATTTCACCATTGAAATATGCTGATTACAACCTAGCTGATTATCAGAATTGTCTAGGTGGCTTTAAAAAATAATTCCCAGACATTTGGCCTTCTGAATCAGGGTTTCTGATGATGAGTCATATTTGGGAACTAACCTAAACCACTGATAAAATAAGAGTCTAAAGCTGATTAAATTGTAACATACATAATTTGTTTAACTGAAAAATATCTGGACTGAAAAGTTTGACTTTCCTTCAAAATGTGTATTTGAATATTCCTATAAGCTGCCTACAAAATACGTACCAACCTGTATGTTTTAATTTTTTAAAATAGCATTTCTTAGTTACAGTACAATACACTTGCCAAAAGATGCAAATAATTTCCATGTGAAGTCAAAGAAACCAAAATATCAGAAACAGGTTTTTAACTGATGATCGAAAAGGCCACCTGTGTACTCCATTTGTTCTCTTAACCATATCTAACAAAGAACTTTCTAAAAACCACAGACAGTTAAAGGACAATCAGGTGTGCCGAACATTATGGCCAAGTCTGAAAATACCGGGGTTTGCTGTTGTTGTTCTACACAACTATAATACAACAAACATGTTGACAATATAACAACAGAATATAATAAAGATAGGTAAGTGGATAAAACTTAGAGTATAACAGAATGTTCAAAAAATTGGTGCCATCTATGATTTCTAGTTTAAATCTCCCCCATTGTATGTGTAAAATAATAGCTTACATTTAGTGCTTACTGAGTATGGGGTACCATTCTAAGTATCTCATTAGTCTTCATAACTACCCAATGATCCAAGTACCATTAGCCCGATTTCCCAACGAGGAAGCACACAGAGGTTAAGCAGCTTCCCCAAGTTCACAGCTAGTAAACAGCAGAACCAGGATTTATACCTAGGCAGCCTGGCTCTAGAGCCTGCATTCTTAACAGTATGGGTTTACATGTAAAAGAATCAATCTCTCTAGCAACAGACAGACACACATACACAAATATATATATATATATATATATATCCCTGGGTGGCACAAATGGTAAGCCAAAAGGCTGGTAGTTCAAACCCACCCAGAATCGCCTTGGAAGACACGCCTGGCAATCTGCTTCCGAAAGGTCACAGCCTTGAAAACCCTATAGAGCAGTTCTACTCTGCACACATGGGGTCACCATGAGTTGGAATGGACTCAACAGCAACTAACACTTGTCTAATTATCCAAGTATATACACGTCTCTGTGTATATACATATGCATACACTCACACATAGAGCAAGTGATACCTATGCAGCTATCATCCATCATCTTCAAAGATGAAGACTGATTATGTGTTCAGTGAGAACATAGTGCAATCACTTGCATGACCAACTGACTTAACCAAACCAGCAAGTATTCTCTAATTTGTTGTATTCAACTCATTTCCTGCTGGAAAATGCTGCACTAACAGAAAGCATTCTACAGCTGTCCTTTTATTAGGGTCAGCTGTGCCAGGTTTAATGTGGCTGAGGGTAGGGCCAGATTGGGAGAAGCACTGTAAATTCAGCCTGGCAGGCTCAGGAGTGAGCAGGCTTGCTGACTGCCTGAGTGATCAAACTCTCCATGTGACAGCTCCTTCTGTACAATCAGATAAGTCTCTCCCAGATAAGAAAGTAGGGTTACCAAGGCTTTCACTCTGTTTTTGGCTATAGCTAAGCTGCAATGTTATTTATCCTGATGGCCATCAGTAAAGATTAGCCTTTATGTGGCCACAGCAAACCAAAAATATTATTTAAAAATAGAAAATGTTTTAAGCTATATTAGAAATGAAAAGCTGACAGAATAAGATGCCATTTTCGCAGCAGGAAATTTGTTTATAGACAGTAATCTAAACACAAAACATTGGAGAACAGTGTATTTTGTCTCAGTAATTCCAAATATTATACAACTTAGCTTATTCTATGTATCTTATATAATTTGGACTTCATATAATTTAAGTTAAAATTGTTCAGTGTTCTGTAACAGAAGATATGAACACAGGACTATAGAATGCTGATAAAGCTGATGCTTCTTACCTCTTCTGCTGTCCAGAAGGATGCCTGTGCCTTTTTATACATTTTCCAAATATCAGGGTACTGGATGGGAAAGATGACAAACCGGCGAGAACTCTTTTTTAGAAGTGGCTCTTCACTTGACTTCACTTCATTTTCGTTGGTATCTGAAGATAACCTCTTTGAAGAATAAAGCACACACAATCTTTTTATGCAGTGTTTCCTCTTTTATTTACATCTAAACACACATCTTGGGGAGTCAGGGAGAAAGCACAGGTTTGGGAGCCAGCTGGCCTGGGTTGAATCCTTATTATAATAATATATGGCTAATTGTGTTTAATTAGTTGTGTGACTTTAGGAAGTTGTTTAACTTCTCTAAGCCCCATTTTTCTCATCGATAAAATACCTATCTCACAGCTTTATTTTGATAACTAAAAAGTGCTTTAAACAGAGCCTGGCACATAATAATCTAAAGACTGTCATTGCTACATTGAGGATAAGCACAAAACTAGATGCACAAATGTCATGAAGAGTAAATTTCCAAGTCTGTCGACAAAATGCCTTTCAATCCCTCTCTCAGAGACAGAATACTGACACTGATAGACTACTAACACAAACTACTTTTTAACTTTAATGTTTTGTTTCCTCACATTAACTGAAATGCTACCATACTTACCTAAAAACATTCCTTACCAACAACTTGCCAGCCTTTACTCTTTCTTAATTTTCTTATATACCAATTTATTTTATTTCCATTTCACCATTACTATGTATAGCCTCACTGCGCACTGTCTCAAAGCTTTGTGGAATAAAGTGAGAAATACTATCTATAATGCATAATCCCATTGCTGTCAAGTTGATTCTGACTCATAGCAAACGTACAGGACAGAGTAGAACTGCCCCATAGGGTTCCCAAAGCTGTAATCTCTTCACGGAAGCACACTACCACATCTTTCTCCCATAGAATGGCTGGTGGGTTCAAATCACCCACCTTTCTGTTGGCGGCCGGGCACTTAACCACTGTGCCACCAGGGCTCCTTATCTATATACATACTGCTTGGAGATATGCTGACACTCCAACAGGGAACAGTGCCACCTTTTTTTTTTTTTTTTTATAGTCGGCAACATCAGAAGAGTTGTGCACGCACAAAAATGAGTACATGAAGACAGGTTAAAATGCATAAATCAAGATTATTAAGATACATTTAAATTCTGGACTCCTAATCAGAACTGTCTCTCCCTCCTGTGCCAGGACCAATCATGTTTCTTCATCCTTACCACTGCCTCCACCCATCATCACACCTCTCCAAAGCGTGTGCATCGTAACAGCCAGGGACAGGGCAGAAATGGCTAAGGCAAGGCAAGCTTGAGAGAAAGGCCCAAAATGAACGCATGAGGCTATACAAGGTGGGGCTTGAGTACATCTCACACATACTGTCATAATAATACGGATTGTCTTGTTTTGTAACTACTTGTTTAAAGGTGTGGACCTCCTAGATAAAGCACCTGAGCCCCAAAGAACAGGGGCCAGTTTTTATTTATTGCGGCGCTCCCAGAGTATCAAGGATAATGTTAATAAATGATAGCTAACTAAGCGGATGTGCTGCTAGTATCTCTTCATCCTGTGCTCAGATTACTTGATGATTTTGTAATTTAATATACAACCAGATTACAATAGTAGGATAACTCTAATAAACACTGAAATTAAGTCTTCTCTGAGCACCCCCACACCTCACCTCCATCCCAAAGGCCTGGATTAGATATGTCACTTAAATACCATTTTTGTGCTTACTCCTAACATAACACGTATCTCATTGTACGTAAACCTGTTATCTGTAGTTCCTGCTAGACTATGCTTCTTGAGAGCTGAAACCGTCTTCATCCTGGTGGAATCCCAAGACCCTAGCACAGTCTCTGATACTTAACAGATATTTATTCCACAGACATTTGAGCAAATTTTAAAAATGACATTTTCCAATTTTTAGTTAGTCAATTATTTTTTTTCTGCCATGAACGGCTTCCAATCTCAGAGGAGTCAGTCATAAGGTACTGAGAAATAAAATTCCAGGCTCTAGAACAGGATGTATATACAAAAGCAAGTCCTTCCTGTCTGGCAATGAGGTTGATTTTGAGCCCAGTTCCCAGACAGATGCTTTACATACATTATTCCATTGAATCCAAACAACTGTGCCAAATAGGTAATATTATTCTCATTTCACTGATGGGGAAACTATGTCTTGGAAGGGGTAAATAACATACACAGAATCACTCAACTAATAAGTAGCAGAAATACGATTAGAATTGTAATTATGTCTGAACTCACATCTTGCCTTAAACTACATCTCTGTGTGTGGGTAACGAGCTGGAACAGGGCCAGTCTACAGCTACAATTCAGAACTCAAGGCAGTGAGATGAACTTAAGACCAAAGAGAGTATATACTACTATCTCTTGGTAAGCAAAGATAATTTAACAGATGGCAGTGATGTAACCAATGAAATGAGTGTGGGGAAAAATCACCAAATTTGATTCCTAGGAAAAGTAAAAAGAAAAAAATATCATTCACTTGTAAATAAAGTTGGAAGAACCAAGGTGACTTGAGGCTGGTGAAAACCAGCCAAAGTGAAAAGGCTTAAGGCAGTGATTTTTACTGGTACAAGTTTCAAAATCTGCAAAAAACAAACAAAAAGTACATGAGCCCTCCCCTTTTTTCCCCAGGTTAAAATTACTGTATGTAATGAGATCATGAAACATGTCATTGACAGAAATGTTTCATATGTGAATGATGGGACAATAAAAATAAGGTTCAGAATCAGTGTTTTGGAAATTGGCATCTTTACAGCAGAGTCTGGTGTGAAGCAAATGACCATGTATTATTCCAGGTTGTTATCATACGAAATTGTTTTCACTTATAGTAAGAGCATAGCAGGTGCCGATTAACCAGTAAGCAAGATATGCACGGGCTTAATTGTGTTTACTTACTAATCTGTAGTGCACAATTTCACATGAGTTTCACCACCTCTCTGATTTACAAAATCAAAATAAAATCAAAACCCAAACCTGGAATCTACAACTAACCTTTTCTAAAGAAATGCAGGGCTAAACGGGGGTCTCTATGAGCTACAACTCTTATTTTCCCTCCAAATATTCACAACATTAAACCATAAACAGCAACAGGTCCAAGAGAAGTACAAACTTAGTTCCTCGGTACATAAATGGTTTAGAGGTATTAGCAAAATAACAGGGTATGAAAATTATAGAGCAACCATTTAAAACTACCCACTATTCAACTCTACAGTCTAATAAATCTCGATTTATTTACTATTATTAGGTACTTCTACCACCATGGAAACCGTGGTGGCGTAGGGGTTAAGAGTTTGGCTGCTAACCAAAAGGTCGGACAGCTCGAATCCACCAGGCGCTCTTTGGAAACCCTATGGGCAGTTCTACCCTGTCCTATAGGGTCGCTAAGAGTTAGAATGGACTGGACGGCAAGGGGTTTGTTTTTTTCTACTATCATAGAAGCAGAAGGTATGAGCATGTTAACTTAGGTTTATTAGGCACCTACAACTTTCGTGGCACTTGGTATACAACATTTAATTTAATCTTGTGAGGTAGGTATCACTTCCACTGTATATATGATGAAAGCGAGACCCCAAAGATTAACAGCTAGTTAAGTAGCCTAATTTTTTTCATTGTTATGAGGCTTTCCCGTCTCCCTTCAGTCTTCTCCGTCCCATCCATCTCTCAATTTCCACAAGCGACCTCCAGTCATTCTCTTTTCTTGCCTCAGTTTCCCTGGCTAGGGATCCAGCAAGACTGGAGGAGAGTATGGGGCGGGTAAACGAGGGGGTGCACTTCACCCGGGTCTGAAGCCTCAGAGTGTTGCCCTTGGCGGGCCCCGGAGCAGGGCAGCGGAGCGGAAACCCTGCTCCCTCCTCAACTCTCCCCAGAGACGGCCTCGCGGGCGCTTCCGACCATAAAACCAGGCTGCGGCGAGGGCGCGCGGCAGGGCCTGCACCGGCTTCCTGACGGCAATGGGGATAAATTTCCACAGCGCTTGTGGAACTCGCAAGTCCCCGCCGCAACTTGCAAACTAAAGGCTAGGCGTGATTGTGTGGCGAGGGAGGAAGCGACAGAGTCATTTACCTCATCCTGCTTGGGCCTGGCCGCTTCCGGCCTTTCGGAATCGACCATCGCGCAGACTCCGCCGGAGCTGCAGCCGCTAAGGGAACTCAGCGCGCAGGCCGCCTCCCACTACGACAGTACTGAGCCGGCCTGCCTGTAGGTCAGCGAGGTCCGCCCCGCCCCCAGCTTCAGGGACCCGTCCCACCCCGGCTGGCCCCGCCCCACTTACGGTACCGGCCCCGCTTCCCGTCTTCCCATGGCAGAACTTGCCCTGCGGTGGCATCCCCAGCCCAAGTACCGACGCGCGGGCCTCCTTTCTGGGACCCACCTACTCCGGCCGGCCCCGCCCCGCTCCATTGCGCCGGCCCCGCCCCGCTCCATTGCGCCGGCCCCGCCCCGCTCCATTGCGCCGGCCCCGCCCCGCTCCATTG
>NW_004443945.1:15764791-15789569 GCF_000243295.1 Trichechus manatus latirostris | reverse complement strand
CGCCCCGCTCCATTGCGCCGGCCCCGCCCCGCTCCATTGCGCCGGCCCCGCCCCGCTCCATTGCGCCGGCCCCGCCCCGCTCCATTGCGCCGGCCGCACCTCTCGCCAGCCCCTGGGGAACTTGTCCCCAGCAGGTCAGGCCTCGCCTCCTGGCCTGTGGGTTGTGGCTGCCCACGCCAGGCTTGGCCTCTGCTCACCTGGTACAGGAGGTATCCAGACACGCCAAGTCACCTCTCCAGGTCGAGATTCCCCAGCTAGTGCTCGCTGTGCCCCAGGAACACGGTACGTCGTGCTAACTCGGCATGGGGACATCCCACAGGATGAGATAAGGAGAACGCGTTATTGATGTATGAATTGGTGAAAAAAGAAAGCCATGTCGTTAAAAAATTAATGAGGAAGAAAGGCTGGCTTGTTTTGTATTTAAGCAACCGAAAAAAGGAAGTGGTTAAGGTAAAAGTGTGTGAATGGGATAGCTGAGGGTTGAGAGTGAGCAGAAGGAAAAATTACTAATTTCGGGAAGATATTTTGAAAGCTCTGTGGAATTGTTTCAGCAAACTAAGCTGTTAGTAATATTAACCGTATTGAGTTTTTATAAAGTGCCAGGCGCTACACTAAACACCATATGTGAATTAATTCACTCTTCAGGACATCCCTGTGAGGTAGTATAGCAATTTCTCTCATATTACAGATGAAGAAACTTATTCTTGGAATAAATAACTAAGATTATCCAGCTAAAAAGTAGTAGACTCCAGAATCTACTTCATGCCGTTGAAAAGAGCTTCTTTTCAAGGTCAAAAGTTAAAGTGGTGGAGAGAGGAAACACTGGTGTAATGGCAGTAAACCATGGCTACTGATGATGACAATAATTTGGTTGAAGTACGAATACCCCTTTCTCAGGAGGACTATAAAAAAAATAAAACAGAAAGAAAAATCATTTTATCTAACAAATAAAAATAAGATGAAAGAGATTTGTCTAAGTAGCTTGAAGCTGAAATTAATGGGGACTCTGCCATGCCTTGAACAGCATATGCACCTGTTATGTGGATAGCTAGCTGTCTGAAGCATGGTAAAATAGGATAGAAAATTTATTTAAGCTTTGAAAATGACTGAAAGTTCTTTCTTAAATCTGCCCCAGTGTGGGGAAAGAAAGTTACCCTTTCTTAGGCATCTAAGAAGTGCTGAATAAAATTGTTTACATATATTAACTTTAAATAATAGTAGGTCACATGGCAAACTAAGAGTTAGGATTCATTCATTTAATTAAATTCATCAAACATGCCTACTATGTGTCAGGCATCACATTAGGTATTGGAGATACAAAAATGAATGAGCTTAGTGAAAAATGAACATGGACTCTGAAGCCAGATCATCATGGACTTGAATTCTAGCTCCCCCATTTATTAGCATTGTTACCTTGTGCAAGTTACTTAGCCTCTCTGTGACTCAGTTTCCTCTTTGGTAGAGTGAGAATAAGAACAATTCCTTCCTCATAAGTTTGTTGTGGGGATTTAATAATATATTATTTGTAAAGCATTTATTGGGGTGGGAAGTGGCTTTGATGTAGTGGTGGTTTCTAAGTATGCTACTAGGGAGGCTATCCCAGAGGTCATATCCCAGAAACGCTCTGACCAAATTAAGATGCTTAAATCACACTGATTATTGAATCTATTTAAAACATACAGTGTTTTAAGTAAGGCAAAAGACATGGAGTAGGCTCATATATTTAGGAGGGCATATGGGAAGAGGAGGTTGTGGAAGGACCACACTATCTGAATCTTATGTTATTCAGTGTTCATATGTCCTGCCTTTGCTGCATCAGTCTTTCCAGCCAGTAGTGTGGTTATGAGGACCAGAGTTGAGGGTGAAGAAGGGGATTCAGCAGACTGAAGGTGCTTAGCGCTAACACACATTTTTGGAGAGATACAGGAGCAACCGTGCCTGGTCACAGCCATAACTTGCCATAAATTAGCCTGCTGAGCAACTATGTTTTTTTCCTGTGTTTCTTGGGCAGAGCACATGTGGCGCCAGAATGGATGTCACCAATGGGTGGCTGATTTAGGGATAACATAGTTGTTAATCTGAAAGTGACATGATCTGTACCTTATGAATATTTAACATTTACTTGGCCCTTCAAGCCCCTTCTATGTGTGATGCTCTCATTTGTTGCATTTTTTAAATTTATATGCAACATACATATGCTCCATTTATTCTATCTTTAATATGCCTCACAGGTTACTACATTATGTATATTTAATACATCTTATAAATCTCATTACGTCTCACAAGCTATTTGCTTCCATACTTAGTTTCCCTTAATTTTTATAGCAGTTTTGAATATTCTGAAATAATACAGCAATTACACACTACAGCACTTATAACAGTGCTTGGCAATCGCTGTTGTTGATTCTGACTCATAGCAACCCCATATGACAGAGTAGAATTGCCGTATAAGGTTTTCTTGGCTGTAATCTTTATGGAAGCAGATCGCCAGGTCTTTATCCCTCGGAGCTGCTGGGTGGGTTCAAACCACCAGCTTTTCAGTTAGCAGCTGAGTGCTTAACCATTGCACCACCAGGACTCTTTTGGCAATAGTAAATAGTAGTATTAGTTTTCCTCAAGATATTTACAGTTAATAAGGACAGCAAGTATAAAAAATGTGTAACTAGAAGATTCCTGGGAGTAAAAGGATCCTACATCTTCATAGAGTAGCTAAAGCGAAAGGAGTAGCTCAAGCAAAAGGAAGAAATAATGAAGTAAAAGAGCTGAACAGAAGATTTCAAAGGGTGGCTCAAGAAGTCAAAGTATTATAATGAAATGTGCAAAGACCTGGAGATAGAAAAACAAAAGGGAAGAACACACTCAGCATTTCTCAAGCTGAAAGAACTGAAGCGAAAATTCAAGCCTCGAGTTGCAATATTGAAGGATTCTACAGGAAAAATATTAAACAATGCAGGAAAAATATTAAACAATGCAGGAAGCATCAAAAGAAGATGGAATACACAGAGTCACTGTACCAAAAAGAATTGGTTGATGTTCAGCCATTTCAAGAGATAGCATATGATCAAGAACCAATGGTACTGAAGGAAGAAGTCCAAGCTGCCTTGAAAGCATTGGCAAAAAACAAGGCTTCAGGAATTGAAGGAATACCCATTGAGATGTTTCAACAAATGAATGCAGTGCTGGAGGTGCTCACTCCTCTATGGCAAGAAATTTGGAAGACAGTTACCTGCCCAACCTACTGGAAGAGAGCCATATTTGTACCCATTCCAAAGAAAGGTAATCCAACAGAATGTGGAAATTATCGAACAATATCATTAATATCACACACAAGTAAAATTTTGCTGAAGATCATTCAAAAGCAGTTGTAACAGTACATTGACAGGGAACTGCCAGAAATTCAAGCCGGATTCAGAAGAGGAAGTGGAACAAGGGATATCATTGCTGATGTCAGATGGATCTTGGCTGAAAGGAAAGAATACCAGAAAGATGTTTACCTGTGTTTTGTTTATGCAAAGGCTGTGTGGATCAACTGTGTGGATCATAACAAATTATGGATAACATTACAAAGAATGGGAATTCCAGAACACCCAACTGTGCTCATGAGGAACCTGTACATAGACCAAGAGGCAGTCGTTTGAACAGAACAAGGGGATACTGCATGGTTTAAAAGTCAAGAAAGTTGTTTGTCAGGGTTGTATCCTTTCACCATATTTATCCAATCTGTATGCTGAGCAAATAATCTGAGAAAGTGGACTATATGAAGAACACAGCATCAGGATTGGAGGAAGACTCATTAACAACCTGCAATATGAAGATGATACAACCTTGCTTGGTGAAAGTGAAGAGGACTTGAAGCACTTACTGATGAAGATCAAAGACTATAGCCTTCAGTATGGATTATACCTCAACATAAAGAAAACAAAAATCCTCACAACTGGATCAAAAAGCAACATCATGATAAATGGAGAGAAGATTGATGTTGCCAAGGATTTCATTTTACCTGGGTCCACCATCAACGCCCATGGAAGCAGCAGTCAAGAAATCAGAAATCAGACAACATACTGCATTGGGCAAATCTGCTGCAAAAGACCTCTTTAAAGTGTTAAAAAGGAAAGATGTCACTTTAAGGACTAAGGCGCACCTGATGCAAGCCATGGTGTTTTCAGTCACCTCATATGCACGTGACAGCTGGACAACAAATAAGGAAGACTGAAGAACTGATGCCTTTGAATCATGGTGTTAGCGAAGAATATTGAATACACCATGGACTGCCAGAAGAACGAACAAATCTGTCTTGGAAAAAGTACAGCCAGAATGCTCCTTAGAAGCGAGGATGGTGAGACTTTGTCTCACATACTTTGGACATGTTATCAGGAGGGATCAGTCCCTGGACAAGGACATCATGCTTGGGTAAAGTAAAGGGTCAGCGAAAAAGAGGAAGACCCTCAATGAGATAGACTGACACAGCGGCTGCAACAATGGTCTCAAGCATAAAGATTGTGAGGATGGCGCAGGACCGGGCAGTGTTTCATTCTGTTGTACATAGGGTCGCTGAGTCAGAACTGACTCAACAGCACCTGACAATAACAACATCTTCATATAGCCTCTGTGGCAGATTATGTTTTCCAAAATTGTCCACAGCAATATTTCTGGTCCCACACACTCTTCCAGAACCTTGATACTCCTTCCACGAAAATGTGGAGTCTAATTCCTCTCCTTTTGAATAAGAACCAGGCAAAAGCTGTCTCTCTCCGGAAACTCGCCCTTGGAAACTTAAGTACCATGCTTAGAGGAAACCAAAAACTAGTCTATACTGAGAGACCATATGAAGAAGTCCATGTGGAAAAGAACTGAGGGACACAACCTGGCTAGCATCAACCACCAGATGTGTGAATAAACGAGCCTTCAGAGGACTACTATCTCCCAGCCGTCAAGTCTTCCAACTGAAACCCCAGACATCATGGAGCAGAGACAAGCCGTCCTAACTGTGTCTTGTCCAAATTCCTAATTCATAGAATCCATGAGCATAATAAATGGTTGCTTAATGCCACTAAGTTTTGCAATAATTTGTTATGCAAACAGCCTCCGTCCCACTTACAGAGAGTTGTATGTGAATGATTTAAAAAGCAATCTAGCCTACGGTACAGAAAATATGTAATTTCAAGCTACTGTTAGCTTATTGTGAGCTATTCAATGGGTAGATCATCATTTCTCAAACTTGAACGATGTCTTAACCCCTTTTAAAGAAAAATAATTCCCACTGCCACTTCAGTAATTGACTTAAAATTATATATAATGTTACTTAAGGATGTACATAGACCAGTTATGAACTCCTTATTCTTAGAGCTTTATCCATCTATAAATTTATAAAGTAAATACAAACAAGACTATACAAATGGTAAAATTCAAAGTTATAACATTAAGCAATGGATTATGTTGTTTATTGTTTTGCTGAAACCAGGGCTTTGGCCCTGTTCATTCTGGTTTGAACTCCTGCTGAGAATTTGCATTTCCACACCCCACATTAAATTAAACTGCATCATTATTGTGAATTTTATAGTGACCATTAATGAAGCATGTTCTTTTGCATTCCAGCCATGGGATAGATGACTCCGTGTTTCAACAACAGCTCACCTGTATATTGTTTACCTTTCATGAGGAACAAATGCATCATTTACATATTAAAGTTACCTCTTTAGCCTTCAATCATTCAAAGTAGTATTCCTTAACATTAATCATAAATGATCATCCAGGTAACCCAAGATATACATATTAAAAATGAAAAATAAAACCCTTTTTGAAAATTGGCAGATCCTGAACCCTATTTTGAAAACCACTAGAATAGGTAGATGGTTCTGTATTGAATGAGCCATTCATTTATCATGCAGAAGGCAAATATGGAGAAAGGGAGATTAGTTTGAGAGCCAATTGGAATAGGCCAGGTGCTGGATAATGCAAGGCTGAAATAAAGCACTGGCAGTGGGAAACGCAAGAAGGAGACATGTATGTGACTTAAGTAGATATGTTCAAGATGATTTAATCAGTAGTTGGATATGTAGTGTATAATAGAGGGAGGATTCTAAGATGACTTAAGTTTCTACTTAAGAGACTAGTTAGTTAGCAATACCTTCCACCAATGAAGAGGATAAAGGAAGAAGGGCAAATTTAGTAGGAAAGTGAGTTCAGTTTTGGACGTGTTGAGATCATGGTGCCCATGACTTATCCAACTGGGTGTGTCTAGTAATATGGCCCAGAAGTGACTGGCTCAGCTGTAGATCTGATCTAGCTCTGCCAACCTCAAAGCCGTACTTAGCATTTCCATCACCGTAAATACTCATCTCAAAAGAATCAGCAAGCAAGGTAGTTTTTGTGTGTTTTAAGTTTCAAATAAAATACATAGAATGTTTTTCCCCCCTTAACTACTTCGGAGTAAACTGCTGACATGTCTAACTGAATGCAGAAGAAAGAGAGGCGACTTTCTTTTATTAATTATACTGTGAGGACAATAGTTTTTGGTCACAGAGTGAAACATTAAGACTTAACATTTTATATATAAAAGAGAAGACACACAGAGATACAGAGGGAAGACGGCCATGTGACAGTGTAGGCAGAAATTTGAGTGAGGCATCTACAAGCCAAGGAACACCAAGGATTGCCAGGAGCCATCTGAAGCTAGGAGAGAGACATAGAAAAGATTCTCCCTCAGAGCCTCAAAAAGAAACCAATCCTGCCAACACCTTGATTTTGGACTTCTAGCTCCTGAACTGTGAAACAATAAAGTTCTGATGTTTTAAGCCAACCCCCCTCCGCCGCCCGCCCCAGCCACCACCACCACACACACACAAAAAAAGAAACATAACATTTCAGAGGTACAGACCTCCAGGAGATATGATCAACAGTGAGGTTACAATAATACATTCCTGAATTGGATTGATCACTGGAATTCATTGATTCATTTACTCAATAAATATTAACATTATACTGGGCATTAGAGAGAAACAAAGATAAATAAGGCACAGTTCTTACTCTTAAGGAACTTACAGACTAGAAGGGGAAATCAAATACACTTTTAGAAGAGTACACAGGAATATCTAAATCAGCCTTGTCAGGTTGGAGGATGGAGGGTGGAGGGCATGTCAGGGAAGGTTTCTTGGGGAGATGGCTAAGCTGAATTCTGAAGTATGAATAGGAACTAACCATTCCAAGATGAAAAGCCATGGAGAGAGGGCAGTAAAGTCAGAGGGAGCAGTATGTGTACAGGCCCCAAGGTGACAGAGGTCATAACCCATCAGGGGACTGAAAGTCTTTCAGTATAACCAGAAGACATGATACAAGGGAACAAGTACAAAGATAAGGCTGTAGAGTAAGGCAGAATCCCAATCGTGAAGGGCCTTGTACTAAGGAGTTTGCACTTTAAGGCTATGGAAGTCAGTATACTTTAAACAGGTGAGTGACAATGATTAATACGCATCCTGGAAAGATTGCTCTAGCTCTACTAATTGAAGAGGAGCAAAACAAGAAACAGAGAAATTAGTAAGGTATAATAATATTGGAGGAGGAGCCCTGGTGGCGCAGTGGTTAAGCGCTTGGCCACTAATAGAAAGGTTGGCAGATTAAACCTACTAGCTGCTCTGAGGGAAAAAAATGTGGCAGTCTGCTTCTGTAAAAGTTTACAGCCTTGGAAACCCCATGGGGACAGTTCTACTCTGTCCTATAGGGTCGCTATGAGTTGAAATCCACTTGAAGGCTTCCAGTCCATCACTCTCATCAACTTCCAGAGGTCTAGGGCATAGTAGCAGGATAAAGTACAGAATGGTTAAAAATTTTTTGCACGAAAATTCTGGTTCTCTTCTTTTTAAATAGCTCTAAGCACTTAATGGAGCCCTGGTGGTGCGGTGGTTAAGAACTCAGCCGCTAACCAAAAGGTCATCAGTTCAAATTCACCAGCCGCTCCTTGGGAACCTCCTGGGGCAGTTCTCTGTCCTGTAGGGTCGCTATGAATCAGAATCAACTCGATGGCAACGAGTTTTTTTGTTGTTGTTTAATCACTTAGAATTTCAGCTGCCGTACCTTTAAAATATATTAGAAAGTTTTTGCCTCCCTTATTTAAATGCCCATAGATAGGTCTGCTAAAGCTTATTTTTAAAATGAGAATAAATTTGTTTTACAATCTTAGGATGCTTGCAAAAAGACCATATGATAAAATTTGTATTGCTTCTCATCCAAGTCAAGGACCATAGCTTTTCTCTATTAGTGCTTTACTACTTCAGTTATTACAAATGATAACACAGTAAGTGGTAATTCTTTATCTACTGGGTATCTTTAATGAATAAACTATTTCTTTCATTCAGCACATACACATGTGCTTACTTTGTTCAAGGCCTTTTATTTCCCCTTTAGAGATGCTCTTTTGATAATCTTAGTAACTTTGGATGCCTTTTTAAATGAACTGCATGCTTCCCTGCCTTCTTGCAGAGTATATAGAAGTTTTTAGTGAAATGGACAGTTATCTTGAGCGGAAATGTTAGCTTTGGGTGTTGTTTCTGAATTGAGTAGGGCTGCTGGCCATGTTGTCCTCGTATGGCAAACATGTTTAATTCTTGCAGTATTCAGGTTTTTAAACTTAGTGCTACATTAAATGGCTCTATTCTGTTGTGCTTCTGGAATGCTTACTAGCTTCCTTGCTCCTAATTTGCCACTCCTAATCTGTTTAAGGAAACCCTGGTGGCATAGTGGTTAAGTGCTACAGCTGCTAACCAAAGGGTAGGCAGTTTGAATCCACCAGGTGCTCCTTTGGAAACTCTATGGGGCAGTTCTACTGTCCTATAGGGTCACTATGAGTTGGAATCAAATCGACTCAATGGAACAGGTTTTAATCTGTTTGAAGCAGGAACCTGATGATCAAACATTCTAGGACCCAAAGCCTGTCCTTTCATTATTGTACTTGGACTTCAGTGCCTGTATTTTGAGATAGCCATTATGACTGCTCTCTTTTCACTCACTCCTACCCACCCCCAATCGGTCTCTTGGTAGTTGAGAGTATTACTATGATGTTTTTATGTGAATAGAATTCTTAAAGAAACAGATAACACAAATTTAGGTATTGGTTCCTTAGAAGTACTAAACGAATGCGTTAAAGGTGATCATCACATAAGCCTTCCATTTCTTTACGTCACTAGGCAAGCTGAAATAGAAATTTTAAATGTAGTTGGCTATGGATAAATAGCCAAATTGCATCTTCCTCATTGGAGACAGTATTTCAGACAGAAATACATGCCCTGATATCTTTTTCCTGAAGAGATCGTACATGCATCAAAGTCACTATGTAGCAATGCAAACTATTGATTCAAAGACTCAATGTAATTCAACAACTGGAAATAATCAAAGCTATATTCTGAAAAGATTTTAAAAATTGAGGTTAGAGCAGCTCTTTAAAATTTGTGAAAATTTAAGAACAAAGTCAGTTTTTCATTATGTGTGGTGCTTTTCATTTTAAGACTTTTACTGAAACATAGGCACCATGACTGATAACAGAAAATTCCCACATCTCCAGAGTTTTAATTATTCTTAGGGAAAGTTCTGAATGGCAGAAATGTTTTTTTAGAAATCATCAGCAAAAATATATATATAATGCAGCCAGACTCAATGGAATATTTCATTCTAGGATCAGTAATCCAACTGACATGCTTATAATCATACTTTTCATTAATAAGTGTTTAAGAATACAAGCTCCAGATGCCTGGAGATGTATCTCACTTCAGCACTTCCTAGCTCTATAATCCTGGGCAACTTATTTCACCTCAGTGTCTCAGTTTCCTGTCTTTGAGGACAGTAATAGTCCAATTTCATAGGATAAAATGAGATAATACATGTGAAGCACTTGAGACGGTGCCTGGTACATAGTAAGCACTTAATACAAGTTAGTATTTCAGAGAAACTTGATATTGTGCAGTCCTAACAATCTAGTAATATTTTTTTGAATCTTAAAAGAGAGGTAACAGAAGATACTTGGCTTATACTTAACTCAAGGTATCTGGACATGAATAAACAAGTTACATCTTAAATGATTTCTACATTGAGTGATGTTTAGAGAATTAATTTGTATGTTCATGGCTACCCACTTCGCTTAAGGTAAACATTGAAAATACTTTTAGTCGTTATCCAGGCAGTCTACTCAAGGCATTTCCAATCAGCCTCTTATCATCAGGAGGAAAAACTAATCCAGGACTAGAACTTAAATCAACAGACGTACTTCTCTAAAGGTTATAAGTAGGAAAAGTTTGGCTGTAGGGAGTTTACAACAGAGAAATTTGTATTCGTGAATAAAAAAGGAATGCTCTTAAGGCAGTGTTTCAGAATCATCTGGGGGGCTCCCTTAAGAATGAAAATTTCTGGCCACCACCTAAGACTTACTGAATCAGAAGAGGGGATGAGAGGAAGGGCAAGGCTTAGGAATCTACATTATCAAGCTCCACAGGTGAATCTTACGCATACAACAGCATGAGAACCACTGCCTTAAGAGACAATCTCAGTTTGAGTTTAGATCTAGAAATTGCTGACTACCTTCAACACACAGAAATAATCTTCTATCTTTAGGGGAGGAATTTAAAGGGTTGTTCGGGGCAAGAACAAAATAGTGAAATCATACTTAAAACAAAAACAGAAAAAACCCAGTAAGGCATTACATTGGGTAGTTGATAATTCAGATGACTTAGGAAAAAAAAATAGAGGTAGCAAATTTTTTAAAACCTTCAGTAAAGTTCATTCTTGGTCTTCTCTTCCTAAATTTGTTTTCAGTTCTATTCAATTTAATCACTAAACAAGACCAAAAGAGAACTTTATTTTATATGACTTTATTTTACATTTAGAACCGTTTTATGCTTTATGTAAAAAAAAAGACTCACTTTGCTTTCAATATTCCTAAAAGCATTTAACCAAAATCTTGATTTAGGAAGACTTAAGACATTGTGCATTATATTAAATATTTTCATTCTTTCAGTAGCTATTAAAAATAAGTTCACAATTAGGGTTTCAAATGTCCTAATTCTATCGAGTTTGTTCTCATTTAATATTTTATCAATATTTTATCAATCCTATAATGTGCATACAGAGGTTAAGGTGATATATAAATTTTATCTTTCAAACACATTAATGCTAATCAGCTCTTAATCTAATTACTATTTCATTTACTTAGAAATAGCATTTAGACATAAAAACCAATGTCTCACTTTATAAAATCACCTTTGGTTAATTTACACAAATCGAATAACAGCATGTTGTGTAAGTTTTCAGAAATACAGGAAGTTTCACTACCATCATTTTGGCTTTTAAATATTTATAGTGTCAGCAGGGCTGAGAATATCATGTGGTTCTGTCTTTTGAAGGAAGTAAAATAATAAAAGCATAGTGCCCTTGCACATGAAAACTATCTGAAAGGCCTGGAGTCCTATAAAGGAACTGAAAAGTAGGAGATTCCAGAGAATTTCCCTGCTCATTTTCAGTATGTAAAGTGACTAGTTTAAGTCACTTTATTGAAGACTTAGTGAAGAAAAGTGTTCTCTATTATGCCACTGAATGAAGCTACTAAACCCACAAGAATTTAGGGATACTGGCCCTAGGGTACATAATTAATAGGTCATCAAAAAGAACCTGTCACTTAGTTACTAAGTGTTTACATGAATGACTTAACGTCCTATGCCAACTAAGGGTCACACTTCACTTCCCCAATTTGTAAAAAGACAAGGTGGCCCGGCCAGTGCCATTCAGGATTCTCTCTGCTAACTGTAAAATGTGGACTGATTTTCTTCTGCTGCTTATAGTCCATGTGTATATAAACTTTCAGTTCTTTAAATAAAAAAATTTTTATGCACATAACCGTGTCTGGTGTATTGCCCTTAGTTTAAAAATGTACAACTACATAAATAAAAACTATTGTTTCTTCAATATTACTTGACATTTCTTCTGTAATTTCTTTATTTAAAAAAGTAAATGTAACAAGATACTTAAAAAAGGCTAGATACAAAAGTAGTTAAGCTGCTCACGAACATTTAAAATTTTCCAAAATGTATCTTCAATAATCATGATCTTATAAAACATTTTACAGTTATCAGAAAGTGCCCAGGCTGAGTTTACATAACTGAAATACCTTAGTACAAATGTCTAGTTAGAACTGAAGTGCAGTAACCTAACTGACTGCTCATTGAAATAGGGATACAAAGAAAAAAGAAAAAAATAAAGTTGACTGTGATAAAGTATTGTGCATTGGCCCCATCATATGTACAAAAAAGTGCCCTCACTCAAATGAACAGATTACATGCAAAATATTAGTGATATCTTCTAATATCCTAGAGCTCAATGCAGCCCAGATAAACCGCAACAAAAGTGGTTTTATAGGTAAAAGTGATTTCATCTCTAAGATCTGAATGTCAAGAACTTTTTACAAGTTCCATATACATGATACACAATTGCAGCCAACCACAAATTAAACACCATAAAAAAGTTAAAATGAAAACACAGAACATACTTAATTTTTTATTTTGAAATTCCCTATTCCCTCTATACAATAACCTTTGCTGAAACACTTTCCACAAAGGCAGCAGTGAATTTTCAGAACATTTTACATTTTTCCCCTCAGCAAAAAGATAAATCACAGTGTAAATTATGTTGTTCTGCTGTCATCTTTGGCTGGGGTTAGACCCAGAAGTTGTTGACTAGCAAACCACTGTAGTCAAATGTTGCTAGTGCTCCTTAGGCCTTTAAACTACAAACTCAGCAAGGAATGTTTGCATTCAATCTTAAGTTACCACCAGGGGGATATGACAGCATTAACTTCCATAAACTTTTATAGACAAATGGAAAAAATCTACAAAACTAGCTAGTAATATTACACAGCAATACACACTTTTTATACTCTACACAAAACCAAAATTCTTGGTCTTAATGGCGAGTAGCAATTTCTGTTTGAGAATCTGTTTAGAGGAATAGAGTGGGACGTAGAGTCGGGAAATGCAAGTATTTGCGGTAGGAAGATGTTGGTCATCTGGTGGCCTTATTGTGATTGAGGGCATAGGCTGAAATCCTTCTTCACTGGCTGGTAATGATGGGCTTGATGTCCAAAAGTAAACCTAAACAGGAATGCAATAACACTTACAATTTCAGCTTTTAACAAATTAATATTCAACTCTTAATTCTGGAAACTTGTACACAGAGCCCCATTCTTATGTTAAAATCTAAGGAGGATTATTTTGAACTGGGTTTTAAGTGTATTTTCTGAGTATGTTCAAGGCCAGATGAGAAAAAAGTGTCAGATATGTAGAAAGGTCACTTTCTCTCTCAGGGACTCAGTTTCCTCATCTGTAACATGAGGTTCTTGGACCAAATGCTCTCTAAGGGCCTGTCATACAAGGCCTCCAAACAAGAGATACAGTCCTAGGTTCAATACTCACAGAGTTATCTAAAAAGTTACTTTGTATTTTATCTATTAGCAGAATGACCCAGTATTATCAGTGCTACATGGTGATAACAGAATACTTCATATAATAGTTTTGGGGAACATTATACAGTATATGAAAATCCATGCAATAAGCCATATTAACATTGGGTTTTATTATGACTGCATAGCTGAACCTTCAAGAAGTTTGAAGAGGAGAAAGATGGAACAAAAAGACAGATTATTATCCTTTGATTCCAAATCTGAGACTATCCATAAAGCTAAAGTTTTAACTGTCATCTCAGTGTAGATCTTACATTTAGAGAGCAGAAGCAATCTTATATCCTTACAGGAAAGTAAATATAAAGGAGTCTGTTAGCCAAATGAGATGGGATCTTTCATATTTTGGCTGACTTATGCCCAAAAAGGCAGATCTACTGGTGCTGTCTGGTGTGTTTCCAAGACCTCATAAGAGATGTTAATAGATGTTGGAAGAGTTTGGGAAATACTGTGTTAAATGTTTTTTCCTTGCACGACTTCTCAGAACATTTAATATTCTAGTTGGAACTGTGACTCTCAAAAAGAAAAATAAACTACAATCCTTCCCAATAACATTGGAAACCCTGTAATCTTCAGAACTAATAATTCATGAGAGAACAGTTGGGGACACCCTGTTATATCCTTCAGCTTCTCTCCTCAGATACATCAGGATAAAACCAAGTGGGGGGGGGGTAGGGGGGACAGGACTCATTGATATACTGCTTAAGCCATTAAGAATAGTTTTTTGTTGTGTGTTTTTTTATTTTTAAACAGGCATTTAAGGAGTAAAGCTCATAAATTAAAGCGGTCGATAGGAAATTTTTGAAACAAACAGGGACACAAAACTATTACACAACAACGAATACATATTGCCCAGCATGAAGGGAAAAAAACTGACACTGATTAGGACACTTTAGGGACTAGGAAAGTCAAATGCAGAACAATTACATGTAACCTACTTGGGAACAACCTAAATCGAAATTACCAGGATGCCTAAGCCAAGAACATAATCAGGTGGCAGCTAGGACTGTTGACCAACCTGTCTTACCATTATAGGGAAATATGTGAAAGGTCTCTTGGGATCATGGGAGCCCTGGTGGCACAGTGGTTAAGCGTTCAGCTGCTAACCAAAAAGTCAGCAGTTCAAATCCACCAGCTGCTCCTTGGAAACCCTACAGGGCAGTTCTACTCTGTCTTACAGGGTCACTATGAGTGGGAATCGACTCGACAGCAACAGGTCTGGTTTGGTTAGGATCATATAAAGATTAAGGAGTACTGAAAACAGGAACCCACCTCTCTGCCCCTTCCAAAAAAAAATAAGCTACTACCTAAATTGAAGGTAAATGGGACTGTGCAGAAGGAGCCCTGGTGGCACAGTGGTTAAGCACTCGGCTGCTAAGCAAAAGGTTAGTGGTTTCAACCTACCAGATGCTCTGCGGGAGAAAAATGTGGCAGTCTGCTTCCATAAAGATGACAGCATTGGGAACCCTATGGGGCGGTTCTACTCTGTCCTATAGGGTCGCTATGATTCGGAATCAACTCAACAGCAACGGAGTCGGGAGTCTACAGGTTTTCTGCTTTCCTGCACAAGTAACCATTTTCCTTCTCTCAAATAAAATGGAGGCTATCTAAAACATTTCTAAACATTCCATGAGTACTCTGGTTCAGATTACTTACAACTAAGGCTGGCTGGACAGGGGCAATGTCTATCAGTAGAAAGGATCTCTGGGAGTAAGCACTGCCCCTGAAATTTCAAAAAAAGTTCTGATGGAGACTACCTTTTAAGGTTAATGGGCAGGTTGAGTTTGGTTATGGACAAGTCTGGACATAGAGTCCACTGACTTCTCCTAAGTTTATGTTATCTAATTTATGGCTGTAGTTTGGTAGAGCTCTGTGCTAATAACAAGGAAGATTATGGATTTAATACCCACATATCGCAATTAAGCTACTCTCTTCCTAGTATACAGATACTATTCAGAAATTTTGCAAAGCCTTGCTTGCCACTAGTCAAAAAGGATAATGTGAGCAAGGCTCAACATGAGTGAACGTGATAGGAGAAAACAAGTCTCAACAAGTTTAATATCATCTTTTTGGACGAAGGACAGCATGTTAATAGCAAAGATGCATTTCACTCTGCTTAGAGCTTCAGAGAGGTGTTCTGTAGAGAATGGAAAAACAAAGGCTGCCTATAGTTTCTGAAATTCTATAATTTCCCTACTCAAAATTAAAATGACCAATGATTACAAACTTAAGAGAAATCATACACACAATTTTAAAATTTTATATTTAACAAATTTTGTGAAACTTTTAACTTACAAGATCTTGTCGTTCCGTCATGCTCATCTTCTCTACTATTGACCAGAACCAACGTTTGAACTGCAAGAGCTTCTCAGCATTTTCTCCTAAGAATAAGCAATATAAATCGATGTAAGGTATCAGTTGTTGTATTTTCGGAATACAAGTGTATCTACTGTTAACTTCTAATAGTATTTTTTTATCTTATAACAATGTGCTGTAAAAATAATAGATACAAAATTGTCTTATAAAAATAATAGATATAAAATTGAAATTATATTTGGGATTGTGGGTTCCAATTTCTAATATAGGAAATTAGGTGCATTTGCATAATGTACAACCTCTGTAACTCATTAGTCAATCCTGACTCAAGATGACCAAAGTAAGAAAAATGAATCACCAGCCTCAAAATTGATAATCACATCAGTTTAATACCATCCATAAATCAGATTCTTCTCACGAAGAAGTGCTTCTCAAATTTTAATGAGCTTATAAACCACTTGGGGATCTTTCTGAAATACAGAATCTCCAGATTTATACAAGATTTGGAGTGGGATCAGAGAGTCTACATTTCTACAAAGCTCCCAGATGATACCAATGCTGCTGGTCTGAGGGTCATACTTGGGCTGGCAAGCTCTTAAGCAGTCTTTTTTTTTCCCCCTTTGCTGGGTTTTTGGTTTGTGAGACAAAGTTGTATCTCACAAGTATTGAAAACTATGTTTTAAAATAGCACAAAAAACTCTTATTGTACAACCACCAATATACACTGCTCAGCATGAAGGAAAAACATGACAATTTATCTAAATTTAACTTTCTATAATTTAGCTGAAGCTACTTACAAAATACGAAAAATGAAGAGGAAAAAAATGTTATCTTCATGTATGCAATAATCTCGGACTATAGATATAATCCTCTCATAATGAGGTGCACAGAGCTTTCAGCATATTATTGTACAGTCACAGCTACAAATTCTATTCTTAGTCTACAGAGCTTTCAAAAGAAAGAGTTACAGCAAATCCAGCACTGAAGGTAAAGGTTATTTTGGTAGGATTATTCACTACCTCTCTTTATTCTCCCTAGATTCTCCATCTGTTTGTGTGTTATTGTGTCTTTATAAGTGTGTTTTTAGGGTCCAGCTCTACAAAGCAAACATTATGCAAATTTTTTAATTAGGGAGTTTAAGAGACATGAATCAGGAAACACCAGTAGAACTATCACATGGATTATATTTTCCAATTTCACATATAAAAATCCTTTTTACGTAGTTGGTCACCACAAAGCATTTATACTTCTATTTATACTAAAATGTATTCTTTAAAACCTAGAAAAATTAAGGACTCAGTAAAAGAATTAAGAACAACCTGATGTTAAGCCATCAAAATATAATTCAGTTCAATCATATCTTAAAAACTTAGAAAATGCTGACTGACCAGACTATCTCAATTCCTTACTTATTACTTAAGGAAACATTTGAAAAATCTCATACCCGATTCATCATTGAAAGAGGTGAAACTGATCAGCATCTGCACATTAACTTCACCACAGCCATTTACCAAAAGCCTAAAATCTTCTGCTGTTAAATCTTCTAATGAATTTTTTGGAAGCACATCCAGCAGACCTTTTCTCATTGCCTAAGAGTGTCAAAAATTACTCTGTTATTACTGGTTCTTTATTTTCCATGTACCATTTATTAATATCGCTACAGCCCAATATCTAATTTTAGCAGCCTTCTCTAAGATTACTAGTTCCCATTTTAAACCACCCTTTAAATGAGAAAAAAAAAGTATCATATTTTGAATTTCTTATTAACAGATTCAAAAGAGAACCAAACCAAACCCGTTTTAAGTGATTAAACAAACGAAATAACCAAATTCACTGCTGTCGAGTTTATTCTGACTCATGGCAACCCTACAGGACAGAGCAGAACTGCCCCACAGGGTTTCCAAGGAGCGGCTGGTGATTCGAACTGCCGACCTTTCGGTTAGCAGCCATAGCTATTAACCACTGTGCTACCAGGGCCCCAAAGAGAGAAAGGCAGCGCAAAAGAAAAAAGAAAAAAACCAAAGGCATAGTGAATGGGCTACAGGTTCAAAAGTGAGGTATTATTATATACCAGTAATTAATCGAAATAACTTTTTAAATTTTTGTTAATAACAGACTAGTAAGCAAATAAATAATAGCTTCAATTTATCAAACATACTACCCTGTCAGCATCCTAGGAAAGGTATGGTAATGGCAACAACAATTATCCCCAATACAAACCCAAAATCGAGAAACTTACTGACAAATTATCATGTGCCTGGAACTGTTCTAAGCACTTTACAGGTATTAATTCATTTAATCTTATCCCCATACTGCAAAGGAGGGAATCAAAGCACAAAGAAGTAATCTACTAACATCAAACAGCTAGAAAGTGGTGGAGCCTTCCAGAGCCTGCACAATTAGTCCCACCACAGCAATCAGGAACATTTTGACACTGCAGTCCTGAGTCTACATAAATATATTATCCTAGAAGGGGAAAGAGTTAACATAGCAGTCCTAAAGTTGCTCTTTAGAAGGGAATGGCCTTTGGCTAGCATCTGGGAACTTGGTTTATTAGGCTGACTTGAATGCCTGGGGCAATAAACCTGCTGTACCAGCCTCCCCAGACCACTGGTACAAACTGATTTCGGATGAACATCGCCTTTCCTTATGGGAGTCAGAAATTTCAGTAATCATGGCTGATTGTACAGGCAGTGTGTCTATATAATGAGTCTCCAATAAAAACTCTGGGCTCTGACTCTTAAGCAGGCTTCCCTAAGCACAAACACTGCACACGTGTTGCTGTATTTCATTGCTGGAGGAAGAAGTGTGTTCTGTGTGACACCCTATTCCCCCAGAGGAAGCTTTGGAAGCCTGCATCTGAACTCTTACAGACTCCACCTGATGTGTTTTTTTTTCCTTGCTGATCTTGCTGGGGGTCCTTTTGCAGAAATAAACCACACCTATCAGTACAACGTCCTCTGAGTCCTCTGAGTCCATCTAGTGGGTCGTCCAAAGTGTGGCTGGTCATAGGACCCCAAAACAGTAATCATTTCAATTCTAGAAGCATCCTTCCCAAACTTTTGCTCACCAAAGCTATTTTCTGATGATTACATGGTTTTTCCAGGTAGTTTTACCCAGAAGAAAGTGGATACTTCTTCTGGATTTCTCTAATTAAGGTATAATTTACATGGTAAATAAATTCATTTAGTTTGAAAATTTTGGCCTTTTATAGGCAAGCTAAATACACTCTGAGCTAGTTTACCACACAAGACGACAGACATGGCCTCAACAAAGCAAGTAATAATTGCTGAAAAACACTTACATGTAATGGCTGTTCTGCAACTACCAACATTCTGTGCTCTGCATACTTCCGTACGTACTCATACACATTCTGGGGAGTGACTGGTATATTTACACCATTGGGAATGAGTTCAACCTATGAAAAATTTAACAGTGCCATTTAAAAACAATTCTGTCAAAGCAATAAATAATAAGTTAACAGTTCATACAACTATTTTCTAAAATTTTAAAATCTAAAGACAACCACCACAGCCTCCACCAGACTGAGTCCAGCACAGCTAGGGGGTGCCCAGCTATTACCAATGACTGCTCTGACAGGGATCACAACAGAGGGTCCTGGAGAGAGCTGGAGAAAAATATAGAACAACATTCTAACTCACAAAAAAAGATAAGACTTACTGGTCTGACAGAGACTGGAGAAACCCTGAGAGTATGGTCCCTGGACACCCTTTTAACTCAGTACAAAAGTCACTCCTGAGGTTCACCCTTCAGCCAAAGATTAGACAGGCCCATAAAACAAAACAAGACTAAATGGGCACACCAGCCCAGAGGCAAAGACAAGAAAGCAAGACAGGACAGGAAAGCTGGTAATGGGGAACACATGGTCAAGAAGGGGAGAGTGTTGACATGTTGTGAGGTTGGTAACCAATGTCACAAAACAATATGTGTATTGTTTACTGAGAAACTAGTTTGCTCTGTAAACCTTCATCTAAAGTACAAAATACATACATACATACATACATACATATATATATATACACATACATATATATATAGACAATCCTATACCTGACAAATATCTAATAAATGCAAATATTTCAGGCCTAAATGAGTAGACAAAGCCCTTCTACCTCTCAGTCTGTCTCACTGTCTCTCGGTCTCTCTACGTCCATCTCCCTCTGTTTCTCGTCTACTGGGTTGCTTTCTCTCTGGGAGCCGTGTGTGTTTCGTGGCCCCTATCTATCTAAACTGTTCCTATGTAAGACAAGCATAAAAGACTAACCAAATTCTTCTGACACAATCAAAAAACTCAGTGTTTGCTTTACCTGTCCTCCACCTTCTTCTTTACATAAATCTATTGCAAATGCCAAATCCATCGCGGAGAAAACAGCATCAGCATCTGAACTCTGAGAAGCGAGGATAAGTTGCCGCAAACTCTCATACATTACAGGGTCAAAAAAAGCAAAATCATGCCAGTTTACCTAAGAAAATAATCATTTGAAACTCAGTTATGAAAGAAACAACAATATCTTCACTGAATCTGTTAGTAAATTAAAATCTATGATAAAGAATTTTATCTAATTTGAAGATATAATGATAAAGAATAATCTCCCACTAAATGTATTTAACAATAAATGCTTTGAAGAGGTAAAATTTAATACAGCTTTGATTCTGACAATACATTTTTATTCAAAGTATTAAGAAATCTTTTATATATATGTAATTATATATATGTTTTAACTTACATATAAGCCAATAGCACAATAGTTTTTTAAAGATTCCGAAATAATATATTTACAAAAACCAGCAGTATTAATTGAACAGCAATTATGTTGAGCAACTGGCTACTGAATGAACTAAACATGCATCCTATTTACTTTTGATAATTATCATAAAATATAGATTATTAATTCCAGATGATGAAATTGATACACAAAGGAATTCAGTAACTTTTCCAAGGTTAAACCTGGACCCATTTGATTCCATGATCTTTTCACTAACCCTGCTTAAAAAGTCAACATATCACATTTTTATGTTGCTGAGATTTGAGTCCTATGAGTCAGAATCGACTGAACGGCAATGGGTTTGATTTTTTTGTTGTTTTTTGTATTCTTTGCACAAGAACATTTTAGCTGGAACACTTTATATTTCTTTGTGACAGTACCATGACTTAAGAATGCAGTAGGGGCAGAGTTAATATTTAACTCAGAGTTAAAACACATCTACCTATGTATCTATCTTTATATGCTATAAATGTTATGCTTATATTATCACAAAACCATGTTCATCAGTGGGTTTGATTACATAAAATTATTAGAAGACTATAGATTTAATAATACTAATTCACATTAGATGTGTGATGTACATCTCTGGAGAAGACTGTAATATTTCATTTTTTGTGTCAAGTAATTTCTTTATAATAACTTTAGAAACACTGGCAGTTTTGTTTTAAATCAAAAACTGCTTAATTGGTATTATACATTAATTTTAAAGGAAGTGGCTCCCCACCCCAAACACATAAAGGAATGTGCAGGCTGTTAAAATATCAATACACATAAAGAAAATAACCTGTAATTCAGAGATAAATATCAAACATGTTGTGATATATTTTCTTACATTCTTTTGTCCCCCACATACCCCTTATATATATTTTTTGAAGTTGGGAATGTTCTTTTCAAAACAATACTGCTTCTACCTCCACTACCACCGCTACAACTAATAATAATAAATAAAATTTGAGTCAGGAACAATGCTGTTTTCTTTACCATTTTATAGATGGATAAATATGCCAGAGGTGTCAGAGGATTTGTCTGCAACAGGATCCAAGTCGTTCAGACTCCCAAACTCACTTGTATCACCCACTCTGCTATGTCATCTCCCCTGTATATGGAGACCTTTCCCATCTCACTGAATGTTTGAAAATAATTTATAATGACTATAATGCTTTAAAATTTAATATTAAGTGAACACCATAAATGGTATGCTAGCATGATTATTTTATAAAAGAATGTTTTTGTAATTGTAAAAGCAATCAGGTTCATCAAAATCACTTACTTTTCTACCAAGCAACACTTTAATTACATGTCTATTCAATGTGATAGGACATAGTTCATTCTGTAACAGACAAAGTCCAAGAATTCTAAAAATAAAAACAAGTAAATAAGAGTTAAATTTAAAAATAATTCTAGACCACATAAACTCCACCACACACACACAATGCACTTATTTTTTGGATAAAGTTTCTACAGTCTCAATTCTATTCAGTATGAAGTAGAGCAAATACATTTTACAAAGTAGTGTCTTTTATAAAGTCTCATAAACTGAAACTTTTAAAAAAATTCAAATATAAGATTACAATTATTTTACCTGCCAATGTTTCTGAAACAATTCAACCTTGCTTCTGTGTTTTTGCCAGGCCTTGGAGTATAAAATCCTCTTTTTCCAGGTTGGTAAAACAAAGGGGCATTATCATCACCATCATCTGTATCATCTAAATCCATATCCACTACGCTTCGACTAGAACCATGACGTTTTCGGTTTTCCTAATAGCAGAGAATATCAGAGAATAAGCCCTGAGATTTATTTAGAAAACAAAACATTTGAACTAGTTCTCTGAAATCACCCAAAATGAAATCAGGAAGAGCAACATTTATATTTAAATGTACATGTATAAGAATACTAACAGTAAATAAACTTTTAATTCTTCCTTTCAGGATTGTGATACACAAAGCTTATGTATGTAAAATCTCAACTTCTCTATTTAAATAAAATCACTTAATGAGGCTCAAGTATCTTCTGTCATCATCATTCCTGAAAGGTATTTTCACTAAATATAGATTTCTTGATTGATGATTCACTTTAAGGATGTCATTCCACTGTTTCCGGGCTTCAACGGTTTCTGATAAGACACTCACTGGCTCTCAAATCATTGTTTCCCTATATGTAAGGTACTGTTCTTCTTTGGCTGCTTTTTCTTTGTTTCACAGCAGTTTGATTATTATGTGCTTAGACATAGTTTTCTTTCAATTAATCCTGCTTGGGGTTTGCTGGAATTCTTGAATCTATAAATTTATGTCTTTCACAAACCTAGATGTTTACAGCCGTTATTTCCTCAAATATTTTTTCTGTACCAATCTCTTTCTCCTTTTCTTCTGCAGATTCCAACAACATGATCTTTTGATATGGTCCCACAGGTTGCTGAAACTCTGTTCTTTTTTAAATTTTTTCGCTCTCTGTTCTTCAGATTGGATAATTTCTACTATTTTCAAGTTGAGTGACCCTTTCCTCTGTCATCTTCATTCTGCTACTGATCTATCCCATGCATTTTTTCTTTCAGATACTGTACTTTTAATTCTAAAATTTTCACTTGGTTCTTTTTTCTATCCCCCTGCTGAGAACCTGCATCTTTCCACTCATTAGTGTGTTCATCTTTATCTCACAGAGCATGAAACAGTCTTTAATTAATTGTCTTTTGTAATTCCAGGACTCCTTGGGTGATGCAAACAGGCACTCAGCTGTGAACTACAGGTTGATGGTTCAAACCACAAAGAGGCAACTTGGAAGAAAGGCCTGGCAATCTGCTTCCAAGAGGTCCCAGCCTTGAAAACCCTAGAGTGCAGTCCTACTCTGTGTACATGGGGTTGCCATGAGTCAGAATTGATTCCACAGCAACTGATTTGTTGATTTTTTTGTCATTGTTGCTGTTGTTTTTGACAATTCCAACAAGTGAGTCATCTCAGTGTTACCGTATATTAGTTCTTTTCTCTTGAAAATTTGTTAGATTTTCCTATTTTTTTTTGCATGCTGAGTAATTTTGGATTGTATCCTGGACATTCTGAATATTAAGTCGTGAAACTCTGGATTCTGTTAAAATACTCTGGAGAATGAGGATTATCTATTTATTTATTTTTATTTTAGTAGTTAAACAAGCTGATTAGGTTCAGACTGTAGGTCTTGCCTTTTGTGTGCAGTGTTTTCATGCCAATTAAGTCTTCTAAATCTTTATTATGCTTTCTGGGCCTGCCCTGAATATATGCACTATTCAGGATAGTCTGGGACTGGGCAGTGGTTTATACTGCAGTTTAATTCTCAAAGCCGTCACTATCTTCCAGCTAAGATGGCGTAAATGGGACCAGATTTACCTTTGTACCTGAGACAATGTCATACTGGTCATTTTTCCAGTTTTGACTTCCCTCTCCAATCTGCATGCTATTGTTTACTTTTCAGAATCCTTAGATAGTTCCTTTTTGTAAATTGTCTAGAGTTTTTTGTTGTAATTAGTGGAAGAAATAGACTACAGTGGGTTTAGGTATACTGGAAGTTCTCAGGTAGGTTAAGAATGAAATACATCAGTGCATTAAAAAGTCTTTCTTACCAGTGTTACATCACGTTTTCTTTGGCACTAACTGCTTCCTTGAGGAACGAGCTCTAGGATTCCATATACTGCCCCTCTCCTGTGCTATTCAATTTATTACATCTCTAAATTAAAGCTTAATTCAGACTATGCTTAGATGAGGCAGCCAGTGAGTGGGGCTACTTCATTCTGTACATGACACTGTTATTTATAAAACCTTACTTATAAAGACATGGTTTTGTTATAAATCCTGCTTTTCTTTTATTTCTAACATTTAAATTCCAAGTATTTATTAATAGCACAGGTATAAAACATCCCTTACCTGGACCTTTTCTGAGGAGTCTAGCAATCCAAGATCTAGGATACTGTCGGCTCCATTCTCCCTAAAAACAAACAAACAAACAAAAAAATCTTTCAACATTCCAAATAGCTGAAATTTCTGGAATTTAGTGTAGAGAAACATAGTAAATTTATACAAATTTATAAATACATCTAACTTTTGACATCAATAAATATTCAAGAACACTCACTAAACTATGGTACATACACACAATGGAGTACTATGCAATAAGAAAGAACAACAATGAATCTGTGAAGCATCTCATAACATGGATGAA
>NW_004443945.1:15762957-15763998 GCF_000243295.1 Trichechus manatus latirostris | reverse complement strand
AAGGTTGAGTAAGGATATTGTTGATGTGTTGTGAGATTATTAACCATTGTCATAGGGCAACATTTGTAGTAACTATTAAATGAGAAACTATTTTGTTCTGTAAGCCTTCATCTTAAGTGAGAATAACAGCACAATTCGAAGAGCGCAGTCAATGTCACTGAACTGTGCATGTGGAAATTTTTGAAATGGTGTATCTTTGGCTATGTGTATTTTCACCAAAAAAAAAAAAAAGGTTGAGAAGTTAGACGGTTGATATGTTGTGGGGTTATTAACCAATGTCATAAAACAACATGTGTACTTCTGTTTCATGAGAAACTATTTATTCTGTAAGCCTTCACCTGAAGTACAATAAAAAAATTAATTAATTTAAAAGAAAAAAGAACACTCACTAGGTTCCTAATGCAGTTTTAGGAGCAAAGAAGTAAAACATACACATAAAAATAGTTACAGATCAATACAAAAACCACTAATTAAGTGCTACATATATGATTCAAGATAACAAACTAAATGCTACCTGATTTAAGATAAAATAAGTGGTCGCGGGGGTGCTGAATTCACCTTAAGCTCAGGGAGTCATTGGAGAAGAACAGAACAATGTTGAGAGAGCAATCACAATAGGAATCAAGTTCTCTAGTGTATTTCATGATTCCAGAATACTAATAAATCCATGTTCACTCTTAGCCAAGTGAAAACAGCTAATATGGTATGTTAGTTGTAGTCAATAGAAAAAACTACTACATTAGCAACCTTTACATAAATTTACAAAAATCCTTTTTTATCAAAAATGCACTTTTTCTATAACGGGCTGAGCTGTGTCAGTGTGCTGATACCTCCTGAGACAGGGCAGAAATAAACAGTAGTTAACAGCAAAGTAAACAAGCTTCTATCAGTAGTCTTTGACTAGGACCATTCAAAAGCTCTGGAATTGGCAGCTGGCTGTTTATTTCCAGCGCTCTGCCCGCCCTCTTACCCAGCGCTCTGCCCGCCCTCTTACCCAGCGCTCTGCCCGCCCTCTTACCCAGCGCTCTGCCCGCCCTCTTA
>NW_004443945.1:15671529-15762857 GCF_000243295.1 Trichechus manatus latirostris | reverse complement strand
GCTCTGCCCGCCCTCTTACCCAGCGCTCTGCCCGCCCTCTTACCCAGCGCTCTGCCCGCCCTCTTACCCAGCGCTCTGCCCGCCCTCTTACCCAGTGCTCAGCCTACTCTCTAGGCCTATCTAATCTAAGTTCCTCATTCAAAATCATGATTGGGAGAAAAGGAAATTTTCATCTAAAAAATAACGAACATTTCAAAGTTTTCAGAGTATTAGATATTAGGTAGCCCCAGATAGTAGAGAAGTCACAGAATAAGTTCGGCCTATCTTCCTAATGGGAACCCTGGTGGTGTAGTGGTTAAGAGCTCGGCTGCTAACCCAAAGGTCGGCAGTTCAAATCCACCACCCGCTCCTTGGAAACCCTATGGGGCAGTTCTACTCTGCCCTATGGGATTGCTATGAGTTGGAATCGACTCGACGGCACCTAACAACAACAATAACAACAACAGCTTCCTAATGTCACTTTTACTTGTCACCTAGGGGAAAGAGAGATAAGTAATTTAAATGCTATTTTGAAATTTTACATTCAAACAAATACATTAAGATGAGAAACCAAAAACTTACACAATTGTTAAATAAATCAGGAAGCCATACAAAAAATTTCATGCTTATGGCAAGCACTCACAGGCTACACCCCAAGATTCCTTAAGGTATATGGCTTTTGCCATTAGGGACGGAGAATCTGAGATATATTTCTTTCAAGTAATTTCTAAATAGCGGGTACACAGAAGACCTTTCAGAACCTAACTGACTACTAAAACTTCATCTTTCTAATACATGTTGAATTCAAATGCCTCATTCAAGGATCTTAAGCCATCATTTAAAAACCTTTAAAGTACTTTAGTATAAGTTTTAAAATATGGTGGCACCCACTTACTGAAAATTAAGTAGCTGATTTTTAAACCTGAAATGCCTTCCCAATTATACACATTACCTTCCATGTGCAATAATGAGTTCCATGGCTTCATCCACTCTTGCTCTCAGAGAATCTTCACTAGCTAGAAGGAGAAGCAGCTGGGCTGGGGATAATTCCAACAGCATGCCAGTGATTTTACTTGCAAATGCCTATAAGTAATAAACAAATGTTACTGCCTCCTACTCTCAGAAACTACTTGTCGAAATCTACAATCTTTTATCAGAAAAAAAGAAGAGAAGATATAAGAAACCTAGAATAACAAATATAAAAGTGTCTGAACTGATAAGGTATTTCATTAAGCTAGATGCTTAATTATAGATATGAAAGGACTTTGTAGGGAATGAATAGTCTATGCACTAGTACAATCTTGTGAAAGCTAGTTATTATGTTTGTATGACAAGGTGTTTAATATCCAGAGTAACGATACAAATACTCAATTTCCATATATTTTCCTCATCAAAGTTCCAGAGACATCTTTCTTTTAAGGTAGAAAAAATAAAGACAGAGGGAGGCAGGGAAGGAAGGAGAGGGAGAGAAGAGAGAAAGATGTCTGTATTTAAAGGTAAGGATTTACTTAAATTATTGGTTTTCTCTGCTTTATTATTCATCTTTTGCTGTAACATATGTACATATAGTTATGTATAGACAAACAAGCAAGAAAATCACAACTAGTTATCTATATTACATGAAAGAAACCCTTGACAGAACACTGAGAACGAAATTTTCCTGCAGTACTTATCAGCAGTAAAGTACAATATTTGCAATGTGTCCTAGCTACAGCTTGGTAACAGATGAAAGTCTGCTTGACAAGTAACAACAATTTGTATAAATAAATACAAACCCATACCCATCGAGTCGATTCCAACTCATAGGGACCCTGTAGGACAGAGCAGAAATGCCCTACAGGGTTTCCAAGGAGTGGCTGGTGGATTTGAACTGCTGGTTAGCAGTTCTGGTTAGCAGCCGTAGCATGCTGTAGCTCTTAACCATTCACTGTGCCAACCAGGGCTCCAAATAAATACAATGTGCAAGTAATTCTTCAGTACACTAGGAACTTGCTATATAGAATGAGGACAGGGTCCCAACCCAGGGTGGAAGTGGGCGGGATCAAGCTAAACACACTAACCCCAGCTAGCCTTGCTTCATTCTCTCCTAAGCTTCCTTCTCACGAAGGGTTAAACACACAGATCCTCGACCACACGGCTTGCCAGTAGCTGACAGTTTTTTAAAATACCAACTTTAATTAAAAAATAAAAATGTCACAGCCAATTAAGGGGTAGCTAAGTGCACAGTACTTACTGGTTGCATTGCTTGTACACGGGGATAAAGCCTCTCTCCAAGCGCCTGCCGATGTGCTGGCAGAGGGTCAGGATCATCGCTAGGATTCCCTTCAGAGGCTGGTCTGAAGGGCCTAGTGTCAATGGAAAGCTGTCTTCTAAAGTCTCTGAAAGGAGAAATCTATTATAACTACATTTTCCTTGACTACAAAGTGAAAATATCAGCATAAATAGTAATGAAGGCAGAAAACTTGAACATATAGATTGCTCTAATTATGGTACGAAGGTAACTGAATGCCTAAACAGATGATGGTTGTGAATAAAGATTAGCTAGATTTTGTCACTTGAAAATCCATAAATTTGCAATGTATAGTTTGTACAAATAATTTGATTTTAAGGGGGTAGGACCTTTGAATACTCAAAGCAAGACTCACCCCTAAATTCCTCAAAATTATTTTTCAGGCAAAAGTAAAATGCAACCCATACTAACGGAAGAAGAATATAAAGGTCTAAATATCACAATATGCCACTATTTAATTTTTAAGATAAATTAAGGAAAGTACGATATAAAGGTAAGAAAAATTTCCGACAATTAGAAATTTGAGTAGAATAAATAAAAAGCCAATATAACTTCAACTGCCCCAATTAGTCCAAAAAGGTGCTATTAAATAAAGATACAAAATTATCTCACCTATCCCGGTCTCTCCGAGAACCTGCTCGCAAACCACTACTCCTCCTCATTTCCCTTTCTCTCTCTCTTTCTCGATCTCTCTCTCCTCTGTTCCTTAATCTCTGCATTAAGCCTAAAAGAAAATATGAAATATACTTATTTAGATGACTATAAATGTAGCCACTTTAAATCTCAAAGTCAATGGGGGAAATCAGATAAACATAAGACGTAGTATCTGAGGATCATCTTCCTTGGCGTGGGCATTGTTAATGCCTTCTCTCACTCTCCATACGCTTTTGAGATCTGCGGGGGAGTGATTATATAGAATGTACCCAGCATATAAAAGGTGTTCACTCATATTTATTATCTGAATTCTTCCTCTTGCTGTGTCAAATCCATGAAACAATATGTAGCAACTGAGGCTATGTTAGCTTCACTGTAAATAATGCTGAGATTTTTATATGATTAGAGAGTAAAATCTAAATGTCTTTTCTACTCTTAGTTTTTTGCATTAAAAAATTATAGGCTACCCAGAACATTCACTATTATTTTTGAATTCCTAAGCACAAGCCAGAGTATGGTTTCCTACAGAATTACAGAAAAAATATTTCTGAAATATTTTGACTTCCCAGGTTTCCTCATTCACATCTTCTAATTTCTTTTGATTATAGGACTATAGGAAGTCAAATGGTGAAACTGATGATGAAAGGCTGGGGAACTCTCCCCATTTTTTCACTCCTAGTCCTTTCCAGAGCACAAGCTCAATCAGCCTTTATGATAGTAGTTTACAGATTTCAATGAGATACAGATGTAGCTGCAGCCTAGGTAAAATGCAGTATTTTCTATAAACTCTCTCTCCCTCAGTTACTATATCCATCCACCTTCGAGGATGACAATCTGCCGCCCCTGCCTGATATGATTCACCAATTATCTCTTTAAGGCATTTATGAAAGGAGCCCTGGTAGCTCCGTGGTTAAGCGCTCAGCTGCTAACGAAAGGTTGACGTTTTGAACCCACCAGCGGCTCCACAGGAGAAAAGACCTGATGATCTGCTACTGTAAAGATTACAGCCTAGGAAATCCTATGGGGCAATTCTTCTCTGTCATATAGGGTTGCTATGAGTCGGAACTGACTCAACGGCACAGAACAACAACGCTTTTATAATTTTCAGATTTTTAAATGTTAGCTGTAATCTCAAAAATTAAGCAAAGTCCTAATCCCTTAATCCTCCTGCTAGCATACATAAAATTTGCACCTTTACAATATACCATAAATGACTATTACAACAACAGAAAGCCTGAAGTGGCCTTTTGTTTCAATTACGGTGAGATCCCGGGTGTCTTACAGAATGGGTAAAACATGAAATACACAGTTCTGACCCACAGCTCTAGGACAGTGCTGCTCCAAGTGCCAGTCTTCAATGAGGTAAGAAGCTTGCACCAGGATAAACCCATTGCCGTCGAGTCGATTCCAACTCATGGCAAACCCACAGGACAGAGTAGAACTGCCCCATAAGGTTTCCAAGGACTGGCTGGTGGATTTCAACTGGCAACCTTTTGGTTAGCAGCTGAGCTCTTAACCACTGCACTACCAGGGATTCAGGATATAAATATAAAAAGTCTTGCTTACAACAACAACAAAAAATTCTTGCTAAATTAAACAGTGAGATTAGTGAAATGATTGATTTACATTTGGTTGCAATCTCATTATCTCACTGGGGATCAGCAGCAAGTTTGCAAATAATACTCTGAATAGGACTTCTCTATAGAACAGTATTTTCAAGTATCTATACCATGGGGGAAATAGTACAATTTGCTCACTGGATTTTTATATTACCACACATCTTTCTCCCTCCCACCCCCCACCCCCAAACAGGTAACAGTTGAGATGAGAAACTAGTACAACCACAAGCATTTATCAAAGTAAATGTAATAGTAAAAGAGCAAAGTGCTAAACTATCATAATTAGAGTACAGTAATCTTCCCTCATCCATGGGGGACATGTTCCAAAACTCCCGTGGATGCCTGAAACCAGAGACAGTACCAAACCCTATATATACTATGTTCTGACCTATACATACATACCTATGATAAATTTATATATTAGGCACAGTAAGAGGTTAACAATAATAATTAATAATAAAATAGAACAATTATAACAATATACTGTAGTGAAAGTTACGTGAATGTGGTCCCCAGGTAGGATGGAGCGGAAAAGCGTGAGATTTCATCACACTACTCATTTAACATTTTTAGACCAAGGTTGACCACAGGTAACTGAAACCATGGAAAGCAAAAATGTGGATGAACAGGGACTACTGTACTTTAAACAAGATTAAGTCATTAATGTAGAATTATATAAAAATATAAATGTACATTAAAGTTCTCTCACTATAAATATATTTAACTATGACAGCAATTGTTTTGATCAAACAAGGAAAGAATTTTTATGATGCTTGTTATCTGCAGAGTACTTACTTGTATGGGTACCTTTGTTGGCATTTTGGATACAATCTAGATTTGGCAATTTTTCATTTGACAAAAATGCTTGTGCAATGGCTGTATAAAAACTTCGTGCTACACCACTGCCCTCTCCTGGCTCATCCTTAAATGTGACTTTTACCCTGTGTACAGCCATTGGTGTAGTAGCACATCTTCGACCAAAGTGATTGTTAAGCTGCCTCATAGTCTGCTGAATCAGAAGATCTCGATCCCGATCAACCTAGTAAAACACACCAAGAAGTAGCTAAACTCAATGTTCCATTTCAATTAAACAAAAAAAGTAATTTGGGTTCTCAGAAGCTTATTCATTCCAAATATACGAGATTATAAAGTATGTCTTGCATTAAACCAAAGCAACAGGATCTAACTCAACTCTAACACTTTCTTTCGAAAGTCTTACAAATGCATATAAGTATTTTAAAAAAATAGAAATAAAGCAAATATAAGAAGAAAACATAGATAAAGTTCTTGGTGACAAAACACTGCAAGTAAAGTCAAAAGAAACTGACAAACTGGGGAAAGTATTTGTACCTTCTGTCACAGATAAAATTACATATTCATGAATGTGTGTATATATTACCTAAAGATACATAAAGAGCTTCTGAAAAATTAGGAAAAAACCAACAACTTGACGGGAAAAATGGGCAAAAGATATCAACGACAGTTCACAGAAAAAGAAATATAACTGATTCTTAAATACATTAAACAATGTTTAACTTTGCTCATAATATAAGAAATGCAAATTAAAACTATACTGAGATGCCATTTCTCACCTATCAGATTGGCAAAAATCTAAAAATTTGACAATAAGTTCTGCTAGCAAGACGGTGGTGGGGGATTCAGGCATTCTCATACTTATGGTGAAAATGCAAAAATATACAACTGCCATGGAAGGTTACTTGCCAGTATCTTCCAAAATTATATATGCATATATCTTTTGACCCAGCAATTCCAGGTCTAGGAATCTACTGCAAAGATACATAAGCAAAAAAGAGAAATGAGGCTATTCATTATACCACTATTTATAACAGCAGAAGACTGGAAACAAACCCAAATGTCTATCAACAAAGGACTGGCTGAAAAAACTGATACAGCCACAAAATACAGTACTAAGCAGCTGTAAATGGCATGCGGAAAGGAACATCTCTACATATAGCTATGGCATTATCGCTGGGATATACTGGGAAAAGCAATGTGGAGAAAAAATGTACAGAATGCTGGGGGGAGGGAATGAATAAACTTTAAAAAAAAAATTGAAGGGGGAGGGAGTGAAATGATAAAAGAAAACCATAATTCCCAGAATATCCCTTATTCTAGAGTAGACTCTGCAAAATTTGTTATGAAACAAAACCAAACCAAAAAAGGGAGAAAACAATCACTAAAAATTGAAAGCAAAATGAAACAGAAGGCCCTAGTTTGTATCCAGCTGTAACCCACACAAAGAAGAATTATTTCAGGTGACTTTATGACATAGTAATTTGATTGTACATCTCTAATTGGATATACCCTGTTGATAAAAAACTGTAAATAAATCTTAAGCTATTTTTAATAATCAGTTTGTTGGTGGTAGTGTTGATGTTGTAATTCTGTGGCTGCTGTGTACATACCGTGGGAAAAGAGCAAATGATGAGTTTTATCAGTGTTGTTGGAAAGTGGGATATTCAGTGCAGAAGAAAGATAAACACTTAATATAGTGATCCTAAATCTTGAATTTGAATTGGAATTATCAGTATGAACTCATTCTATAAATATATATAAAATGTAATGTTTTTGTTTGTTTTTTTAAAGGGATTATTTCCTAGCTCTATCCACTAAAAAGACCTAAAAACAATGACTAATCTAATAGCAGTGAGCAACCCTAGAGCCCAGATTGTAATCTCAAAATACAATTTTCTCCTTAAAAGAAACCAGGGCTCCTCAGAGAAATGCATTTCAGGTCTGTGACAGGAAACATACAAGATGAGACACAACAGAAAGTAAGACAGTTATCAAAGACCACTGGAGTCACGTCAAAAGAACTCAGGAGCCAATATGAAGAGACTCCCATAAGCCAAAGAAAAGACAATCTGATCATCAATAAGAATAACAACCTCAATGGAATGAGACACATTAACCGAAAAACCAAACCCGCTGCCGTCAAGTCAATTCCCACTCACAGTGACCCTACAGGACAGAGTAGAACTGTCCCATAGGGTTTCCAAGGAGCAGGTGGTGGATCTGAACTGCCGACCTTTTGGTTAGCAGCTAAGCTCTTAATCGCTGTGCCACCAGGGCTCCTGAAACACATTAAATGTGTCTAAATCCAAGAGTTCATAATGATACTTAAAAACAAACAAAACAAAACAACTAATTGGTCATCTTTAGAAGATGCTAGAGGACCAACTCAACTGTTCTAAATATGGTAATTATCATTACTTTCTTTAAATTTTAATTACACATATACATAAGCCTAAGCAAGAGCTATAATTATTTTACATGTTTTAAACTTTATATAAACAGCATACTATATAGAGAGTTGTAAGAAAATCTAAATACCTTTACCTCTAGTGATAAATCTCTTGACTGCTGGTTTCTCAGTTTTTCCATTTCTCTACGGAATTTTGATTCTTTTACCTCAAAACCACCCAATTCGGTTAGGATCTTCAAAAAAACACACACACAATGACAGAATTATTTTCTGAAACACGTTCTTAGGCAGAATAGAGTCTAAAGTGCTCAAAATACTTACTGATCCAGGTTCTGCTCCAACATCTTCCATGAATACTCTGCCGAACAGTTCTAAAGAAAGGCGCCAACGTCCTAGCAGCATATCATGGGAAATAACCATTCCCATGAAACTACACTGTGGCCTGTAGGAAGTTTAGGGAAGGGGAAAAATAATTTAGCCAATTCCAAATATGTGCTCACTTTGGCCAATGACAGTAATTTACTTGGTGTTTCAATATTCTGAGGTCTTAAGAACTTCAAACCATGTCCCTCTCTAATGGAGAACTTTTCTACAGCTCCTCATTCTTTGCAGAATTTCTCATTTTTACTCCCTTATTCCTGTTCTCTACATATGGATGTATTCCCAGACTACCCCATCTTCATCTTTCATTTTACCTCCTCCCCTTAAAGTCCAATGCCCATCTCTATCTAGGTAATTCCCAAATCGCCCTCTAGTTCGCCTTTCAACAAAGCTTCAAATGTATCTACTTCGATGATGCTCAACTCAAACTCAACATGGCTAAAACTGAATATGACCTCTTCACCACTGATTTCTTTTAGTATTTCTCTATTGCAGAGATTTGAAGTCAATTTTAGTTCTTCTTCCCCATTTCTCAAGAGTGATCAAGTCCTTGAGTTTTTCTTCCTTTCCTTGACTCCCTTTCCATTCACAAAGCCAATATTCTGCTTTGTCTTTTTTTTTACCACGAGTCTAAAGAAACTACAGTAAGTCCTTGGGTTATGAACATCCAACTTACGGGCAGTTCATACTTGCCCTTTAATGTTATGTAAGTTTGCCCTCACTTTGAAATGACTGAACCTATCCCTACTTGCAACAGATTCTTCATCACAATCACCGTCACTTGCTGCACGCGCAGATTTTAAATCACTGAAAAGACTTTGAGCCTTACACTAAAATAAGGCTAAATAAGAACTGTATGCACCTGTTCTGACTTACTTACACATTTGACTTAAAGATACATTTAGGAATGGATCTCGTTTGTAACCCGGGGACTGCCTGCAATAGCTTTCTAACTGGTCTTACCTCTAACTCTTCTCTCCTTCTATCTATCTGTTCCTACACATCCTAACTGTCTCAGCTCAAGCCACACTGCCTCTTGGAAGGAAGCTTGGACTATCCCTATTCACAATTCTCCCTTACCTCTTATGGTTGTTAGACAATGTATATACAGTGTACTTTGTTTCCTTAACTAGCCTGTTAACTCGTCCTATGCAAAAAATTATCTAACACTATGTAACCAAATAACATAAGTTGTACATAAACCATATGATCAACAAATCATCTGGTGGTACTAAGCCACAGTATGTACTAGCAAATTTTTTACTGTGAAAGCAAAGAACTTACCTCTTGCAAGAGAATTACCAACTGTGAACTTGGCAAAAGAGCCCAGGTCAGTTTAAGAGTCACAAATCTAGAAAATTCTACCCTTTCTAGTTATGCACACGTTTCCTTTAACTGAGCTGCCAGTAATGTCTGCAACTGGCAGTTTTACCTGGATATACATATTTAATTCAGTAACATTAAAAAAAAAGTTTTCTCAATAAAGGAGAAAAGAATACCCATCAATGACAAAATAGTCACACACATACAAAAAAACCTCAAATTTAATATTTAATACTGATTATAAACTAGGAAAACATAGAATTCATAAATTAACATCTCATTATTAATATACAAATAAACTAAGAAAATTCTAGAACTCCTGAAAGAACTATAATAGCCATAAAGTTCTGTAATAAGAAAACTTTGACTTAGCAGATACCTGAAAGATGTAAGAGGTGGCCCTTCACTTTCGGTCAGTCCAATTTCTGCTAGCAAACTACTTTTCAATTGTGCGGCAAGATCATGAGCAGATGGCCCTGGTTTGGAACTCTCAGCTTCTTCTGGCAGCACATTCTGTTCTTCTCCTTCCTTTTTTTGTCGATTTTGCATGTTCATTACGTTTTTCAGATTGGCAGCATAAGACATTTTAGTTGGAAGAACCTATGAATTTGTATGTTTAAAAGTTAAACATTAAAAAACAAAACTACAGTAACTAGATTTCCTTTCAGATCCCATGGAAGTAGTTAAGTTTTCATTCTGGAGTCTCAACTGCAATGATGCAGCCTATTTCTTGTCTATCTCATCATACTGGCTGACCCCTAATTCCAGTGCATTTACCACAGCAGCCTCAGAAAACTTTTAAAAGAATCTTTATAATGTCTGTGGTGACTTAAGTCCCTTAGGCAATTTCAGTATTACATTCCCCTTTATTACTTAGATAATAAAAAAAAATTCTATTCAACTCCATTTCTTTTATGCCTGCATTTAAATGTGTTATTACTTTCATTGGCAAATAACAGGCTTTCAAATCACACCTGTATCTGAAAACTAGACCTACTACTAACTAGTTGTATGACATTAGACAATTTATTTAATCTCTCTGAGCCTCAATTTCTTACCCATAAAATCAGGATAACAATGCTTTTTCTACCAACATGGTTATGAAGATTAACTGAGACAGTGTCTAGCAAATAGAATTATTCAACTAATGTTAGGTAACATTTGTAATGCTACTTTATTTATCCACAATTATTAAATTCGAAGTAACTGAGAATCAAAGAAAACTTTCAAGCCAACATTATATATGCAAATTACATATAAAAATGTAAATTTTCAGCAGTATACAACAACCAACTCTGTGAAACAGAAAAGTACATAATGAGGCTTCCATGTTATGGATGAAGTGACCTGACACAGAGCAAGTTAGTCTCAGAGCAGCAAGCTAGTGACAGTACTAGAAATCTTTCTATTATGCTACAAGGCAAAAATATCTGACATGTCCATTATTTTTTGAAAAACAATCTTCTGAATTAATGCATTTTCAAAAATCTGGATGCTGGGACACAAGTGGTTATTATTAGCAAAGTATTGTGCAGTATTTCTACTACCTTACCTCAAGGCAGTTTCTATCCACTGTAACCTCCATCAAGCATTTCCCACTACTGGCAGATGAAGAATAAAGACCCTGACTTGGACGGCCAAAAAGATCCTCCTTTCTAGCATTTGGCTGGAATTTTAACAAAAATATTCTAGTTACATTGAACAATTAAAAGGAAATAAAGTCAATAGAAGGGAAACCTTAAAACTGGTTTGTTTAAATCACCTGCAACAGATGTGGCTGATCAGCCAAGGGGATGGCTTCAGCCACAGGCACTTCAAATGGATTTGGGGGTATACACCCAAGGAACGTCATGGAGTCTGAGCGTCGGAAAAATGGATGGTTTTGGCCAGTTTCTGCTGGAAGAGAGTCTTCATCCTTATCATTCAAAGTAGCACCTAAACATAGAGATAAAATGTTTTAAGGGAAATCATTTAATTATTAGGATGGTTAAAAGAATATTAATTTGCTCAATACAAAACTCCTGATATCTCTTCACAAAATTTTAATACCACTCAACAATAATAGCCCAAAATTTTGATAAGATTTTTCGAGTGATAATTCAAAATATTAGAAGTAACAAACACCATTTCATTCTGTATTCAACAGAAGTTTCCCATATCATCCTCTTTATCTCTCTGAAATTCAAACCAGAATACAGCCAGATTCCTGAGCATATTCAGGACCCAACTCACTGATGACTGCAAAAGGAGATGGTCATGAGCTTAAACTGAACATTTGCTTACTTATAAGTTCTACTTCCTCTCTAAGATTGCTCTAAGAGAGCAATGTCTGGACAACTCATGCATCCCAGCAGGAAGTCAGCACACCATCATCAACTCTCCTTAACGAAGTAAAACTTTGGGCAATGCTTTCAGTGTGCTGAGAAAATGGCAAGTAGCTATGGCTGGGTTCTCAAAAAATAAGTTAGGTCAATTGTCTTTCCCTGGGCTGAATAAAAGTAATAACTGATAATAAGAAACCTGCAAGTGGACTATTTAGCCCTACTTTTAAATCTTTAAATCCCCACCTGAAATTATAGCTGGAAAGTACAGACTGAAGAAGATTCCAAAATTTAGTGGTATTAAAACTTTTTGAGAAAATTCTAGAGTTTGGAATATCTTCTGTATTTTCACTGTATTAACTGTTAGAGTTTTGATTATTTGTGAGTTATAATTGGTATTCCTCATTTTCTCAACTAAATCTATTTTTGCATCAATTTTAACAAAGATTTTTTTTCTAAGACTTTAATGTCATACCTACACACTTAAGAAAGTAAACATAAAGCCAAGAGAAATGCAAAGGAGAGATAAGAGAAAAATAAATTAGAAAAATACCAATTGCTGAAAAGTTCAACACATTTCTTTAGTTCATCCTTAATTATGAAATATATACTGCAAGGATATGTAAGAAAGAAATGGACAGAAAAAAGCTAAGAAATGGAACATAGATGAGAAAAGAGAAATTCCCACCCAGACAGAAAACAATGAAGTTAAAAAGCTTGAAGGGGAAATACTGAGGCAGCCATTTCTTCAAGTAGATTAGCAGATTTTCTGTGCACTAACTTTGATTGGTGTCATCATCATTTTCATGTTCTGAATCTTCATTATCAATACCCAGTTCCAAGAGTTCTCGCGTCCTTTAAAAACACAAGTGAGTCATTTTACATGAACTTTTTGTGCAACTGTGAACAGAAGCAAAGGTAGGGGGAGCTACAAGCAAACACTGAAAAGGTCTCTTCAGTAGCTAACCAATTTCAAACACTGTTTGGGAAATGGTAGCCCGACCAGCCAATTGTACTGTGATCACAAAATGAGCTCAACAGAACCAAAAAGCTAATCACACCAAGAAATAGTTTAATGCCTACACAAACTCCAATAAAAATTATGATAAACAATCAGGCCAAAGTATCTTAGTCATAAAGTTTAACTGGATTCTAAGGTTTTCCATTTTAAGTGAGGAGTAGCTATAGACTAAGGCTACTTTCTTCTCCTGTGAAATGTTCCTGTACTATTTCTCTTTTGCAATGCCATTCTCCTTACTCCAAAATCTGACAGTGTACAAATGGAGACCATACCACGTGAGTATTACTTAAACCAACCTCATGGCAAGTATGGGTACCTTTTGCGTTCTAACTGAGGTGTATCCAATGTTGTCTGCTGATTCATTGCTTTAATCCAATATATAAGGGCTTGAAAAACATATGCCACATGCTTCAATGAACAAACATCCAAAACTGGAAGAACATCAGAATGCTCATCATTGTGAGACCGCATTAAAGAGAGAGCATAATTTAGGAAGTCCCCTCGAGCAGACATCATTCCTTGACGGGCACTGAGCAAAGTGGCACGTCTATTGGAGCAAAAGGAAAAGAAAATGTTTACAAACAGAACATGAATATGGAATTTACCATTATCATACTTATGCAAAATTAGGAACTGACAATATTCTTAAATAAAAAGCACATTAAGCCTGTGATTCTGCTTTAGAAATACAACCACTGTGTCTGATTTACAGTCCTGTACTTTTATATAGAAAAGGAATTCTGGTGCCTTTGGAATGGCAGAAGGCACTTCTTCCCTAAAAACAAGGGTTCTCCAACTTCAGCGTACATCAGAATCACCTGGAGGGCTTGTTAAAACAGATAGCTGGCCTCACACCCATAGTTCTGGTAGGTCTGGAGCAGGGGCCAAGAATTTGTGTTTATAATAAATTCACAGATGATGCTAATAACGCTGTTCTGGAAACCATACTTTGAGAACCACTGCCTAAAGAAGTAGAGAAATGAAACCAAAAGCACAGGCAACAAAAGAAATAAAAACAGATCACTGGACTTCATCAAACTTAAATTTTTGTGCTTCAAAGGACACTATCAAAAAAGTGAAAAGACAACCCACAAAATGGAAGAAAAATTTTGCACATCATATATCTCATAAGGGACCTGTATACAGAATATATAAAGAACTCATACAAATCAATAATAAAAAGATAAATAACCCAATTTAAAAATGGGCAAGGTTTCTGACTAGACAAATGGCCAATAAGCACATGAAAAGATGCTCAACGTCGTTAGTCATCAGGAAAACACAAATCAAAACCACAATATGATACTTCATACCCAGTAGGATGGCTCATGGCCATTCAAAACTATTGAACTGAACACTTTAAATGGAGGAAATATATGGTGTGTGAATTATATCTTAAATTCCTTTGCCTCAGCTGCACAATTTAAAAAGAATTTTTCAATCTTAAAATCCAAGGCACTTACCATATTTTTATGCAAATAACACACGCATTCTACATTCGTCAACCGCTCCCTCCCCTCATGAGGTATTTTTGTTAAGCACTGCTAGGCCAATTTTTTTTTTTTTAACATGTTATGAAAATACCTCTTGGGGGGCAAAGAAACATAGAAGCGCACATTATTTATGTAAAATACGGTACTTCCTCCTTCACAATATGGTGAGGGCTTATAAATCAGCAATCAAAAAGGATCTAACCTAGAATGTAAGAGCTCTGTCTGAACAATCATATATGAAGAATTTCATACCGTCTGCCTTCAAGCGTTCTCAAACTAGCCTCCTCTCGTGCAGTCATCCTCTCTCTTCGCGCTGAATTTTGAGAAGCGTGAAGAGGATGGTTTGGATGTCCTGGATCACCAGCAGATGCTAATGCAGAACCATAACGTAATTGAGCTTCAGTAGAATCCATAATACTGACCATCCAGTTCCAAGTGGGAATAAGCTTTTCTTCTACATAGTTCTATGAAGACCAAACTAAAATAGTTAAAACTACCAAATAAAGTTAAATTTGATATAGTAGTAGTATGTCAGCATTAAAACATGTGTAAGATTAATTCCCAGTATGCTGGAATTCTCATAATGGACAGTCAAATGATATATTTGACTTAATTAACTTTTAAGTGGTTTCATACCTGTAAGTTTACTGCATCTTGGTAAGTCAGTTTCACTGCTGCTGGAATCTGAGAGTATACTAGGTGATTATACTTAGGAATAAGGCCCATCAAGTCCGAGATTTGTCTGATGACAATGCTGTAAGCCCTGGCTAAACTGCTTGCAGACGTTAAGTAGCTGCTGGCATTGCTAGCTTCCAAGGCAGCTGCTGCAGCTGCAGCACTTGTACTGATGGTACCACTCCGACGTAAGTTTGAAGGATCAATATAAATCAAACCCGCTGAACTTGCTATAAGGAAAAAGGACAACCACTGTGAGATGATGTCAGTTGTTCACTGTATTTCTCTAGCACTGTATATACTTACAAAAATCTGAAATGTGAATTGCTTATATGTAGTAGCTGAACAAAAAGCTTTTCTCAAACCACAGTAAAGTGGGAGGTAAGTGGTGAGCGGGGTGGCTGGAGGTAAGAATTACTATAATGCTCTCAAACAGGAGCAATTTTGCATTACCCCTCCCCAGGGACATTTGGCAATCTGGAGACATTTGTGATTGTCACAGCTGGGGTGAGGAGTTGGGGAGCCAGGAAGGGAGCTACTGGTATCTAATGTGTAGAGGCCAGGAATGCAGCTAGACACCCTAGAATGTATAAGACAGTCCCCCACAACAAACAGTTAGCCAGCCCAAAGTGGTAACAGTGCCAAGATTGAGAAACTATGCTATAATGACATATTCATAATTTTTATATTTGAAAGTTAGTGAAACAATGAGGAACTGTTTAAAAAATTATTTATTCTCTAGATGTGAACACATAAAATTAAAATAAAACCTATTTAAGCACTATTAGGAATACAGCGTCATCAGACTTGCCTGCTGGCGTGGATGTGCTGGACGGGGCTGTACTGGCCGCCCGCTGATGCTGGGTATTGCGGACAGCCCACTGCATGGAGCGAGGAGCTTGGGCAGCACCGTTAGCATGGGAGCTATTCGTGGTTCTTTCTAATGGCTCGTCAAGCATAAAGGTCTCCTGTTCTATGTCATCACTCTGACTACTGCTGCTGTCAGAATCACTTGAGTCATTTGATTGAGAATCATCTTCAGAAAAGAAGGCAGGAACACTGCTTGCTCCTAAGTTTTTTATTTTAAAACCAAAAGCATTGTGAGTTGGTTATAATTAAAATGATCTAGCTCAACGTGGCAATAATGGCAATACTCTCTTCTTCCCCCTCCCCAAATAAAAGCCTTTCATCTACCACAATTAAAACAAGGTATCCCCTCTTTCAGGAAAATATACATACTGAGCAGAATGCCAGGTTGCGTTCAATAAATAGTCCACAAAACCCACCATTAAAATGGTTTAATTAGGGGGAAAAAAAAACACTTTTAAGTGAACCTTAAAATTAATCCATTATTTAAAAACCAGAAAAGCAGGGGGAAAAAAAATCACTAAATAATATCTTCTCTAACATCTACAGGGAAAAAGGATGAAGTTATAAGAAGGTTCGACAACCCTTATGCATATCACATGGAGCATGGGGTAATGAATTCATGCTGAATACACATACAGCCTCGGATAAGGAAGAAAGTTGTTGGGATAAGGCAACATACCTGCTTCTGAGCCAGCAGTTGCTGCAGTGACGACACTTCTGCGCCCACTAGCATTATCTTGGTTGCTGTGGTTACTTTCACTGTCACTTTCTGTTTCAGCTGCTGCTAACAAGTCTAGCTCCATGTCACTCCCTAGAAAATAGATTCAAATAAGAAGAAAAGAAAAAAAGCACAAACTCACCATAGATCAAGACAGGGTCTGATAAGCTAGAATATCATAAGGGTGAGAACTAAGAAAAGCATACTGGTAAGGAAAAAAAAAAGAACAGAGAACAGGGGTAACTACTATGGTAAGAATAAGTGACTGCTCAGTAGCAAAAGAATGATTAGGTGAATTATGGTACTCAGGGAACTACTGTGCAGCAATTCAAAATCTGTTTTGCAGAGCCTTAGGTATCTGCAAATAGTGTCTAGAATGGGGAATTTCTGTCACTGGGTAGAGCTCCGGGCTAGGTTCACTTGCACCATTTTCATCTGTTTTACATATTGGGCTGTCGCAAACGGAAGAAGAGGGAGAGGAAATTAAAAACATCTATCCTTGATATCTCATGGGTGTATGCATATATCAAAATCTATAAACCTGTAAACTTTAAATATGTGCAGTTTATTCTATTTCAATTATACCTCAATAAAGCTAGTCCCAAAAAAGTCTACCCTGGTGGCACAGTGGTTAAAGCGCTCAGCTGCCAACCAAAAGGTCAGCAATTTGAACCTACCAGCCGCTCTATGGGAGAAAGATATAGAAGTCTTCTCCTATAAAGATTACAGCCTTGGAAACCCTATGGGGTAGGTTCTACTCTGTCCTATAGGGTCACTAAGAGTCAGAATAGACATGATGGCAGTGGGTGTGTTTGGGTGTGTGTGGGCGTGCATGTATATGTGCACACATGCAGAGCTACCCAGTAGTCCCTGGGTGGTGCAAATGGTTAATACACTCGGCTGCTAACAAAAGGATGGAAGTTCAAGTCCATCCCGAGGTACCTCGGAAGGAAGTCCTGGCGATCTACTTTCAAAAAATCAGCCATGGAAAACTCTATGGATCACAGTTCTACTCTGACACACATGGGGTCACCATGAGTCAGATCTGACTCAATAGCAATTTTTAAAATAGACACTATAGAATTCCTTGGCAGAAAATATGTTGAACATCTCACTATAAATCAAGTAGGGCTCTTCCCTGTATTTAAATCTCCTTTTAAAGGTACCTTATTTACTCATATAGAATAATGTTTCAAATAACCTGCATACCGTCTTCATCATGCTCATCATGTTGTCCCTCTGCCTCAGCATTTTCTTCCCCATGTTCTTCCTGTTCATCATGATGATCCTCTTCTCCAGCCACACCCTCCACCACCTCAACCTAAATCCAGAATCTTATTTGTAGACAATCAAAGTACATAATAAACCCACATCTCTATCAATACCTCCACAACAATCAGTAAAATAAAACATAAAGATACTTAACTACAGGGGATTATAAATTATGCACTTAGCAGTTTTGAAAATCCTCATTGCTAGTGACAATTTGCTATTAAAAATATAGCAACAACATAACAAAATTTATTATTAAATTGGAAGTATATAAGAATTACACTTTTGGGGACAAAAGTTTTTTTTATACTTCTGACATTATGAAATTTATCTCATAAATTTGTAGTATCTTCTCTACCTTCAAACATATGGCACAAAACTAGCATTTTTTTAACATTAAAAAATTTTTACTCTTAACCCTTAGATAAAAGCAACTTTATGTTTAATTGCCTACTATCCAGTAAGTCAGAGGTTATTAAAATATTTTCAGTATGTATAACCAAAAACAAGAACATATAAAAGAAAAAGGCTGGATGCAAATGCATATAGTAGTCTTAAGCTACTATAATAAAACTTACAGTGACTACTCTCCCCTTTCCCTCCCCAAATAAAAGCCTTTCATCTACCACAATTAAAACAATTAAAACCACCTCTTCCACATCTGCTGAAACAATATCATCCTGTTCTTCATCTCTGCCCCGAACAGGCTGCGACTGGCTGATGCGCCTCTGCTGTGGATTCCGGATGATGTAGGATGACTGCGACTGACTGGAACTGTAAGGATCAGAGGTTCTGGGAATGCTGCTGCCAACCCTCAGACAAACAGCATACAGTACACTCATGCTTCCCAGTGTGAGCATTTAGCTCACTCATATGAGAGACACTTGCTAAGATGCTATTTAAAATCTGGCCTAAGTCTTCTTTGGAACTCAACAATAATTAATCTATAGCATATCAGAAAATATAAACTCCAAAAGAAATTATTTTATTTACCATAAAGATTTAACTTGTAAATCTTAAATCTATGTTAATGCATATATTTATATGAGCTCCACCCACTTAAAAGTTCTAAAGGGGAAGATGTTTCCTTCTCCATTGTTTTCAACATCAGCAGTCTGCAACTTCTGAAGGCTTCAAATACCACCATTTATTCATTAACAAAAAGTGTACTTATTACAAATGGTCTACTCTTTAAGAGTCTGGAGGCCCTAGGTGGTTCAAATGGTTAATGTGCCCACCTGCTAACCAAAAGGTTAGAGGTTCAAGGCCACCCAGAGAAAGGCCTAGCAATCTAATTCTAAAAAATAAGCCCCTGAAAACCCTATGGAGCACGGTTCTACTCTGATACACATGGGGTCACATCATGAGTTGTTGACTTGATGGGGAATTGGTTTGATTAACTCTTTAATAGACTTGACACAATTTCTACTTTGTATCAGCTTATTAATCATTGGTTATTAACTGCTGAATATCCAAAAAGATGACTGACATGGTGGCTGAAGGTAATGGGCTCAAAACACACCACAGACTGTGAGTACGGTGCAGGAGCATGCAGTGTTTGTTCTGTTAGACAGAAGATCGCTATGAATCGGAGCTGACTTGATGACAGTGAACATTGAATGACAACAACATTGTTATATGAGTGGCATAGAGTGAAAATAGATTAAGGACATAAAAAAGTTTTGAAGAGGTTGAAGGAAACAACAGAAAAAGCAGAACTTCTATACTCAAGATTTTAAACTCAGTGAGGTGATACATACCACCTACCACCCAAGGAACATCTCAGGGACTAATCCAATTGTTTACTTTTTACTTATTAAGACATAATTAAAACACTGGTCAAAATACATCCTTGTAGGAAGGAGTGACTGTAATTAGCTCTAGCTCTTGATTATCAGATGAGGAGATCTTCTTTTTGGGAAGATTTAAGAGGTTGGCCCAAAAATCAACAAGGGAAATGGAGTGAAGAAGAGAGGTTAAGTGTGTACAATACTTTAATAATGAGACTAAGTAGGGCAAGATGATGCAAAATCCTGAAACTTGGCAGAAACAGGCTTATGGGCAGTGTTTAGAGATGAGATAATCCCCAAATCGATTCAACAGACATAGATTTTTATGCTCTGGAACAAAACCACAAAGAGACCACAAAGTAATACTGCTTAATTAATTGTTGGGTTCCTCACAGGGAATCAGGATCAGAGACATCACATACAGCCCAAGCAAATTAGGAGAACCACCATTTGATGGATTTGGCAAGTCTGAAGATATATACTTGATTTACAACAATTTCCAGCAAATCCTAGAGGTATATCAGTCATAAGGCTACCATGGAAAAGCTCTGTCAGATAAATCTGGATTTAGATTCCAGGATATCCTAGGAAAACTCACAATAAAGAAAAAGTAGAATACATATGCAGGCATATGGCGTAATACAGACAATAATGAGACAACAGACACTCAACATCAACCCAGATGAAACCGAGGGATGAAGTCTTAGGAACTATCCCAAAAGCTAAAGCATGTCATCCTTATTAAAAAGAGAGACGTTTTCCACAAAAAAGGAAGACACGTCTTTAGGTTCTAAAGATTTTTCTTAAAAGGTTATTACAAATACACATGGCAACAAAATATTTACCAAGGATCTCTAGAGCCCTACTACTCAAAAATGTGGCTCCTAAACTAGCAGCACTGGCATCACTTGACAGCTTGTAAGAAACACAGAATCTCCAGGCCCACCCCAGACCTAAAGAATTAGCATCTGTGTATTAATAAGATCCCCAAATGATCTGCATTCATATTAAAGTTCAAGAAGCACTGTGCTAAAGGACACCAGAAAGTTGCAGTTTCTAAACATTCTAACTCAACAAGCTTACAGTTTAGTTAGGGAAGCTATCAAACAAGTCAAAAAGATGAATGAAACTTAAGAACAAATAATCTTATAACTAGGAACTATTATTATTTTGCTAGATAATATGGTTTTTTTAGAGAATATTTAAAAATTCAGCTTTCTGGTGTTATTTAGATTAAACAATAAAATAGTTACATCCTTTTATGTTTTCTCCTCTCCCTAGCCCAAGGCTTTCAGACACAGAGAAAGTTATAGGTCCTTTCATCCTCTCAACTTGGCCTTACTGAAGACAATATTCAAAGGTGAGAAAAAACAAAGTAATGTTGTCTACAGAAATCTGAAGTAAAATTTCTTCTGAGATTAACATAATAAAAACAACATCTTTCCAAAACAAACAAACAAAAAACCCACAGCTATGTCTATTACTTTAGATAAAATGTATAATCGTTAAAGTGCCTTCCCGTGTTCCAAACACGTAAACTACTATGTGTGTAACAAATGATCATACACACAACCTTATGCACATACTTATGCAAATGTTTTAGTAAACCAAACATGGTATTTCCAGAGAAAAAATTCATCAGAATGTTACCAGGTAGAAATTTACCTGCTAGACTGATCAGATGATGGCCGTGGTGGCAGTGGTTCCACTGAAAATAATTCTTCACTGCCTTGCATAGCATCTATGCTAGTACTAGCCAGAGTAAATGGTGCAGTCGGGCGAGCAATCCCCATTCTGACAGGAACAATTAGCGATTCTGCTACATTACACAATTCTTCCACAGCATAAGGCAGCAGTGCTTGGAATACACGCTTGCATTTTCCAATGGGCTGTGGAATAAAGTTGCTAAAGCAAAAAGGAAAATGTAAGAATCTTTTATGAATCCTTTCATATACATCATGTTATCACTACCCAAAAAAATGTGTGCAAAATGGTATGAACACCAAAATCAAAAAGGATCCCTTACTTTTTCTTTTTGGAAGAAGCCATTTCCACACTAAGAATGACAAAAACTCTTGCCACTGAACGGAGAAACCTCATTGTCACAGCAATAGCTTCTTCTCTACGTCCAGGTGTATATTTGTTTTGGAGTTCTTTCACTAGAGTACCCAGTAGAGTATCTAAAAGCTTAAAAAAATTACCCTGTATTATTGTTGAGGCATTTAATAAGATGTTCAGACATTCATAAAGTACAAAGTTCTAACACTTTTCCAACACTAATGTTTCATAAAACCTCAAAACAAACTTAAACAAAACATTTACAATGTCAATGAATAATTTATACAGCATACATATATTGTTGTTATTTGCCATCAAGTCAATTCTAACTAATACCAACCCTACAGGACACAGTACAACTTCCCCATTGAGTTTCCAAGGCTGTAATCTTTACAGAGGCAGACTGCCACATCTTTCTCCCAGAGCAGCTGGTGGGTTCAAACCACCTACCTTTCTTTCAGTTCGCAGCTGGCTGATTAACCACTGTGCCACCAGGGCTCCTTAACATGCATACTGTTGTTGTTGTTGTTAGGTGCCGTTGAGCTGATTGGTTCCCACTCTTAGCGACCCTACAGGACAGAGTAGAACTGCCCCGTAAGGTTTCCAAGGAGCAGCTGGTAGATTTCAACTGCAACATGCATATAGTGGATCCTAAATGTGATTTCTTAATTTCATTTCCACAGTCCTAAGCATTAATAATTAGTATTTAGCACTGTTACACACTGAATTGTGTCCCCAAATATGTGTTATAAATCATGAGTCAGAATCGACTCGACGGCAACAGGTATTTTGTTTTTTGTTTTTTCTTTTCAAAATACCTGTGGGACATTCAGAGTCTCTTTTGACATCCATTTTGGTCTTTTCTTTCTTTCCTGTCTTTTAATGACCTTTTGTTTTCTTCATGTATGATGTCCTTGATATCATCCCACAACTCGTCTCGTCTTCAAATATTAGCATTCAAATAGGTCAAATCAATTCTTGAGATGGTTTCTAAATTCAGGTGGGATATACTGAACTTCATATTTTGCTCTCATGGACTTATTTTTTCTTCAACTTGAGCTTGCACGTGAGCAATTAATGGTCTGTTCTACAGTCGGCCCCTGGCCTTGTTCTGACTGATGATATTGAGCTTTTCCATCATCTCTTTCCATAGATGTAGTCAATTTGATTCCTGTGTATTCCGTCTGGCAAGGTCCATGTGTATAGATGGTGTTTATGTTGTTGAAGAAAGGTATTTGCAATGAGTAAGTTGTCGGTCTTGCAAAATTCTATCGTGCGCTCTCTTGGCATCACTTCTGTCACAAGGACATATTTTCCAACTACCAATCCTTCTTAGTTTCCAACTTCCGCATTCCAATCACCAATAGCATCTTAACTGCATGTCTGATCAACTTCAGACTGTGTAAGTTGGTAAAAATCTTCCATTTCTTCATCTTTGGCATTAGTGGTTGGTGCATAAACTTGAACAATAGCGGTATTAACTGGTCTTCATTGTAGGCGTATGGATATTATCCTATCACTGACAGCGTTGTACTTCACAATAGATTTTAAAATTTTCTTTTTGACAATGAATGAGACGCCATTCCTCTTCAATTTGTCAATTCCAGCATAGTAGACCGTATAACTGTCTGATCCAAAATGGCCGATATCAGTCCATTTCGGCTCACTAACGCCTAAGATATTGCCCTTTATGCATTCCATCTCATTTTTGACAACTTCCGATTCTCCTAGGTTCATACTTCATACATTCCACATTCTGATTATCAATGGATGTTTGCAGTTGTTTCTTCTCATTTTGAGTCATGCCACATCAGCAAATGAAGGAAAGGCATTCAACTGTGTGGATCGTAATAATTTATGGATGGCAATGCAAAGAATGGGAATTCCAGAACACTTAATCGTGCTCATGAGGTACCTGTACGTAAACCAAGGGGCAGTCGTTCGAACAGAACAAGGGGATACTGTGTGGTTTAAAATCAGAAATGTGTGCATCAGGGTTGTATTGTTTCACCATACTTATTCAATATCTATGCTGAGAAAATAACCTGAGAAGTTGGACTGTATGAAGAACATGGCATGAGGACTGGAAGAAGACTCATTAACGGCCTGTGATATGCAGATGACACAACCTTCTTCGCTAAAAGCAAAGAGGACTTGAAGCACTTACTGAAGAAGATCAAAGACTACAAAAATCCTCCCAACTGGAACAACAAGCAACATTATGATAAATGGAGAAAAGACTGAAGTTGTCAAGATTTCATTTTACTTGGATCCACAATCAACGCCCATGGAAGCAGTAGTCAAGAAATCAGGCAGCATGTTGCATTGGATAAATCTGCTGCAAAAGAACTCTTTAAAGTGTTAAAAAGCAAAGATGTCACATTGAATGAGCCAGGGGAGACACTGGGTCATAGCAGTACATGTGGAAGGATGTCTAGATTGATGCAGGTTAAAATGCGTCACGATGAGGCTGCCAGAAAAGCACATAAATGTGGACTGCATTAACAGAAGCAGAATACCCAGAACAAAGGAGGCAAGCTCTCCCCTGGGTCAAGCACACCAACAGGAGAACCGTGTTCAGTTCCAAGTCACTCTTTAAAAGGGACACAAGGAGTCCAGAACCTGCTCAAAATAAATTGATGGGGATAAGCAGAGGTCTACTGAGTGAGATAGATAAGAAAGGATCAAAAGGAATGAGGATGCCCAGTCCTAAAGGACAAGAAGGGGAGGGTGAGAGCAACAACAACAAAAAAAGATGTCACTTTGAGGACTAAAGTGCACCTGACCTGAGCTGTGGTGTTTTCAATCACCTCATATGCTTGTGAAAGCTGGATAGTGAATAAGGAAGACCAAGGAAGAACTGACGCCTCTGAACTACAGTGCTTGTGAAGAACAGTGAACGTATGTATCACAGACTGCCAGAAGAACAAACTAATCTGTCTTGGAAATAGTACAGCCAGAATGCTCCTTAGAAGGGAGGATGGCAAGACTTCATCTCACATACTTTGGATGTGCTATCAGGAGGGACCAGTCCCTGGAGAATGACCTCATGCTTGGTAAAGTAGAGCGTCAGGGGAAAAGAGACAGATCCTCAACAAGATGGACTGAAAAAGTGGCTGCAACAATGGCTCAAGCATTGCAATGATTGTGAGGATGGCGCAGGACCGGGCAGGGTTTCATTCTGTTGTACATAGTCTCTATGAGTTGGAACTGACTGGAAAGCACCTAACAACAACAACATACCTGTGCATATAACTCCATTTTTGGAATAGGGATTTCTTTGTAACGTTAAAGGAGGCCATGTCAGTGTAGGGTGTGTCTTAAGACAATCACTTTTGAGATAATACAAGAGCAGATCAGGCACAAAAGAAGCAAGCACAAATGGGGGGTGGGGTGGGGTGGGGAGGAGATACAGGTGCCATGTGGAGATCTCTAAGCAACACCAAGAAGAATGCCAGAGAAGCTGAGGCAAGGATTTTTCCCCAGAGCGAACAGAAAGTGCCTTCCCCTAGAGCCAGCTCCCTGAATTCAGACTTCTAGCCTCCTAAGCTGTGAGAAAATAAATTTCTGTTCTTTGAAACTACTAACTTGTAGTATTTCGATTATAACAGCATTAGATAACTAAGACACAGTGCAATACCAAATATATCAAATCAGAAGAAGAATGCATTTTCCTCACTTTAGGGTATTAGGAACCTGGTGGCCCAAGGGTTAAGTGCTCAGGTGCTAACCAAAAGGTTGGTGGTTCAAACCCACCTGCAGCTCTGTGGGAGAAAAGACCTGGTGATCTGCTCCCGTTAAAGATTACAACCTAGAAAACCCTATGGGGCAGTCCTACTCTGCCCTATAGGGTCAATATGAATCAGAATCAACTTGATGGCACACAGCAAAAACAGCATAGGGTATTTATCAAAACAACAAAGTAGATTCAAATATTTATATTAATAAATCCATAATCCCATCACTCTCATTTAACCATTGTTCATGCTTTATTACATAGATATTAATTACAGAGAACATAACAATTTTCTTTTCTCTCTTTTTAATGTTGCTTACAATAATCTATTATATTTTCAAATCATTGCATTACATTTCACTAAGTGGTTGTAATTTGATTAAAGAGTCCACTATTATTGGATGCATAAAATATTTCCATTTTTTAACTTTACATAATTCTGTGACGTGATTTAATATTTCTCATACTGTAAATTATTTCCTTATGACAAATTCTGAGGGCATTTACATTTTTATGGCTCTTGACACTGTCAAATTGCTTTCCAAATGCAATGCCACCTGCCAGTGCCTGGGTGCATTCTTTTTACCATAACCTCATCAGCACTGCGTTTTATGGCTTTTTTTTCTAATTTCACAATAAAAAGGGATACTTAAAAAATGCACCAAGTTACCGTTAACTTTGAACACTGTTCTATTCATCTATATACTGTTGTATTTTAATAAATTTTAGAAAGATTTTTATTTAGAATGAGTTTCTGCTGTTAACTGAGACATTTAAATAACCCCCAAATTCCACTCCCCTTAATGTACTGTTTAATTAGAACCCATCAATCCTTAGTAGTTTGAATTAGTAAGACTATGGGATGCTAAGTAAGCTTACTTTTCATGTGCTTGTAATTAACATTCAGAACTTACCAAAATATCTGCTGTACATTTGACTATAAGGCAATGAGTGAAACAGTCTAGTCGAATTGTGCCACTTTGCTGATTGAGGTATACTTGTTCTTCAGGCAAAAGATGGCCTATCCTACTGCTGGCGCTGAGACTTGAGGGGGAAGGAAAGACAGAATGACACTGTCATTATGCTTACAGGGGAAATACAGACATCTAAAAATATTTTAATGAATACATACGGGTCTTTATTCTCCTGTGACCCAAACATAATCATAGATTTCAAGGCATTCCAGTCCTGTAGAACACGCTCCAGTGCAAGCTGGGCAAATCTTGGGGGCTCTAAATCATGATCAGGCATATCTGAATCTAAAAAGATAAAGAAATTGTAGGTAAGACAGAAATAAAACATTTTCCTTTTCATGTGTCACAAATGTCAGATGTACTCACCTTCAGGATTGGCGGTTTTCCGGTTACGATCCTCCCTGATTCGAGGTGGCCTGTACTGGCAGTGCTCTACAGTCTGTCTCGCAACTGTCTGCACTAAAAACAGCAAGAGGTGTTCTCCCCTGCAAAACAGAACATGGCTGTGAGAAAAGAAAGGCTACAAAGATGTGGCATGTTCTTTTCAATTTAACTTATTTTATGTCCTAAAAAATCCCACTTGCCTGCTGTTTGGCAGAGTGACCAGATTAGTAGCAGTGAGCAAGCGATAAAGCAGATCAAGACGAGCAGATTTCTGTCCAGCAATTAAAGTTTTACATTTACATTTCTCCCAGCAATCACAGTAGGCTGTTGGTGATGTCCTTTTAAGTCTAGAAAACATTAATACGCAAGTCAAACCATGTAAATTAAAAAATACATACAAAGGTCTTTACTGAAATTACAGAGGTGTACCTCACTGGAACCAGACAGAACCCTCCTTTATTTTTAAATGCCTAGTGTAACTGTTGGAGCCCTGGTGGTGCAATGGTTAAGCGTTCAGCTGCTAACCAGAAGGTTAGCAGCTCAAATCCACCAGCCACTCCTTGGAAACCCTATGAGGTAGTCCTGTAGGGTCGCTAGGAGTCACAATTGGCTTGACGGCAACCAGTTTTTTTTTGTTTTGTTTTTTTAGTGTAATTGTTACAGCTTACTTAACAAGGAGGATTACTTAGTGGTATGAAATCTACAAAGCAACACAAAGTTCCTGTGAGAACAGGTACACTGTAATGACTCTGATGCAGTTACTTCCTCTGGAACATCTTCCTGAATTCCTTATAGTCCCAATCCAGTGTCACTGTTTCTTCTGTAAGCATCTAATGAGCCTTGTAATAGCCTTATGGGCAGATATTTCCTGCTTAAGTTCTCTAACAGAACTGTAAGCTGCATGAGGGCAGGGACTATCTTGCTCACCACCACCCTAGCATCTAGTGTAGTTAATGCACTTAATAAGCACTCAGTGAATAAACAGATCATCACTTTTAGATGCTGAAAATAGGGAAGACAAAATATTAGCCAAAACTCTTTCAATAAAAATTATAAACAAACATCAGTGTTCCACTTGTCCTATATAATTACTTATTTTAAAGCACAATAGATGGTTTTTACAATCCAGTTCTCTATTATAAACTATAATATGTACACATCCATAGTACATTTCTATTTAGCGCTGATGATGATGCTGAGGCACTGCCGTCAGTGTGGATGTTTCTAAGGTCTGGGAAAATGCAGTGTCAGTGCTTCCTAGGTTTGTGGAAACTAGCAAACTAGCCATGGTCACTCTATTGTTTAAGAAGAAAATAAAGTTGAAAAGTTTAGGAAATAAAGTTTAAGGAGGAAATAAAGCACAGGCCAGACATTCATCATGATTCTCTTAACGCCTGTGGCAAATTTCCTGCTAGGAAATACTACCACAGGGGACCAGAGACTCTGGTTGGAAAATCCAGATACAAACCTTCTGTAGATGTGTTTCTCAAAGGACTAATCTAATCCTAGTTACAATGTAGGACAGTACATGTTTCTAAGCATATTAACCTAATTTTATTTAAAGAAGGCTTATGCTAGAACTAGCAAAAAACAAACACTGCAAAGTACACTTTAAATCAGAAACCACATTTTTATTCATAAACTGGCTGAAAGATGGCACCTTGAGAAAACGTCATGCTTTCTGAAGTATAAGCAAAATGCAACTTAGTATACTTATTTCAGTAAATTTAAGCAGTTTATAATATTAAGCTAAAGAAAACTAGACTGTACTCACTTGCAATCATGACCTTTATGACAAACTCTTGCACATTCTGTACAACAACAAAGTGACTCCAGCAAGCCACAAGTTCGACATTCAAAAATATCCTAAAATTAAAATACCATATTTTTAAAAGATATTAAATATCTATATAGCTCATAATAATATTTCTATTTTCTAAAAACAATCCAATGACAATAGAAGCAGAACAAAATTTATGTTTTGCTCCAGAAAACAAAGAGTCATAGAAGAATACAGTGAATATACATTTTAACTATACAAATGGAAATAAAATATTACCAGTGGGGCAAAAAAAAAAAATTTACGTCATCTGAAAAATAGGCATTATACTCATAAAGTCAAGAGATGTGGATCAGATTATACTACCCAGTAAAGATTTCCGACTATCATGATATCCCATATTCAATTTAAGAACCAACTCCTCCACCTTATTTAAGAATTTATTTAAGAATTTAATCTAGTCAGAGTAAAGGGAAATAGCAGATTTGTAATTCCAAAGCTGAGAACTACAACTCTAGTGCTGGGCAGGGGGGGAACCCTAAAGATAGCAGAAATATAGGGAAATATAAAATAACTTACTTGGTTAATGTGCTCTGCTCCAGTCCATGTAAAACTGCAGGTATCATTACAACATAAGACATATAAAGGAGAATCATCAGGGTTGGTACCTGATGGGCACACCATTTCCATAAATACATCTTCCTCCTTTTCACTTGAGGATGCTTCAGCTAAAAAGATTAAGAAAACAGTAGATCATATATCAGAAAAGGACTTATTCACACAGCCATCTACTACTTTCCTCTAATGGAAAAGCTTTAACATATACAAGTATAAATCAGAAACTACTACAGGTAATTTTTTTTTAATTGATATACAAAGGCACTAGGCAAGGAGATCCACCCAGTTTTAGAACAAAGGCAGAGCATAATTATATCATCATAACCCAAAACCACATACCACGACAATACCAACATACTACATGTCAGTCATCTGAATCCTTAGTGCTACATCAAGCAGTTAAAACTCAAGTCCTAACTCTATTTAGCAAATTACAGACAATGTCATAAATTATTTATCACCAGTGTTTTTAGAAAATATCTACTTTAATCCCTTAAAGGCTGGACAGCAGAAATTGATATTCATTAATGTTTTCATTAAGCAGGAATTCCAAGTCAGAAGTAACTACAGTTAGACATATGCCTGTTATTTCTACAAGATTTTATCACTATCATCAGTTAACCAACGACAGGTTCTATCAATAATCCATCTTTATTTTGAAAAGATTACTTATTATACTATCCATTATGAATTTTTTCTTTTTACTTAAACTGTCTTCAGAAACTTACACCAGCTGCTTTTTGATGGAAGGTGGAAGATACAATATACTTGAGAAAAGTATGAATATGCATGAATTTTACACACACACCCGAGATCTCAAGCACGCAAATTATCACAGTAGTTTACAAACGATTATATCATTAACACATACAGATAATAGGTTCAAATAATTAGGACAGCAGTAAAGTAGAGGGCCAGCAAAAACTAGAGGAACAAAATGGAGTCAAACAGACCAACGATGGCACAGGACTAGGCAAAGGTTGTACTGTTATGTATCAGGTAACCATGAGTTGGAGCTGACTCTATGGCAAGTAACAATAACAACACGGAATAGAATCTATCCAAATTAAAAAATAAACAATTCTATTTAGGACTTAAAATTTACCTTTTGCAATTTTCTGAGCTGTTTCTAAGATGGTAATTGCAGCAGGATAAGCTCGGCCACTTACAGCTGACATAAATGGGGTCATCCCTCTTGCATCCCTAAAATGAGAAAAATTGTTCATAAAAGTATCAATTATCTTCCTTTCTGATTATAAAAGAAATACATGTTCACGGTGAAAAAAAAACATCTAATTTTGTTTTATTATAAAATGTTCCACTGTTATTCTGGTGTTACTTTCTAGTCTCATATTTCATTTAAGGAAGAAAGCCACCTCTGGAATCTTTGTCTTTATAAACTATGCTCTCTTTTCTCGGCCTTAGTGACACTAAAGAACAGCCCAGCAAGAGCTCTGGAGTCAAACTACTTGATGTTGAATCCAGGTTCTAACAGTTTCCAGATGTGGGAATAGTAACAGTATCTTACAGAATTGTGGTGAGGATTAAATGAGGCATTTATTTAAAATGCTCTTTGCACAATGCCTAGCAAATAACATGTACTTAATAAATGTTAGCTGTTATTATGGTTTGTTATTATTTTCTTTTAAAAGGTATCTTCAGTACCCTTCATTGAATTTTAATTCCCTCCTAAAGTCCCAAAATTTCCCAAAATCCAGTCCTCTGTCATTTGTGCCTCTCTCTTTCGACCACCATAGCAACTATCACTTTCTATGAAGATTATACAGTTCTACCATCTATACTTGCTTGTTTGATATGTCTACTTGGGATTTTCCATTGTCATCTCACATTCTCCGCAAACCGACTGTCTACCTGACTTAATCTACTTCAGCCAACAGTAACACTGTTCCCAGTCATTAAGACAAAAAAATTGGGTTCTCTATGGATTCTTCCTTCAAAATCATTTAATTTTTTACTTTTGCATCTAATCTTTATTTTCCATTTTCAAAACCAACTCATTAGTTCAGTTGATGGCAACACACACATTAAAGATTACTGATAGATATATAAAATAACCTCTAGCATATTCTTCTAGTCTTTACACTTACTCGTTCAATCCTTATTTATACCACCATCGCATCATTATTCTCATACTCCACCTTGATATTGTTATAGTTTAACCAAACTCACTACTCAGAGGATTCAAGCCCAAAAAATACAGACCAAATACTTGGCATGGTATTTAAGAACCTTCACAGTGGTGGCTTTAGCCTAATATTCCAGATTGAGTGGCCATTATTCTCCTCTTCAATCACCCACTTTAAATTTGTTGAATCGCTAATTCCTAAAACTCTTCTTATACTTCCCTATCTCCATGCTGTTGCTCACTCTTCTCCATACCTATTTTCATGGTTCTACTCAAATTTCGTCTTCACAAAGCTACCTACTACAGAATAAACACATTTCTCCCTCCTATTTACTCCAAAAAGCACTTAGGTACCCCCGGCCCCAATTAATCTATTCGGTACATATATCTAATCTCCCAATTTGATTATGGACTACTAAAAAGCAGGGACAAAGTTCTATTCCACAGTGCAATGTTTTTGATTGTTTACAACATGACCATACTTGTGACTAAAAAACAAAACAAATAAAGAAGCCTCGAACTACTTCTCTCCCTAGGGGAAGTATAAGCTGGTTGAGAATAATGGAATACTCTGCATGTTTATTAGCCAGGATGATTTTATTAAAGTTTACTTTCTTTAGCTTATGTTATAAAAGCAAAATCCAACTACCTGGGGTTGGAGGGAATTTATAAGGGTTTCTTAAATTGAAAATACTGGATATGCTTTTTCAAATCCCTCATCTCATCCTCACCCCCCACATACAAAAACACATGCCCATGTATGCACACACAGATCCCCAACATGCTGCACTCTGATGGAGATGCAGTGCTCCCACGTATTTTCCCAGCACTTTATATACTGCTAAACACAATTAAGAAAAACACCTTTCTTAACTGAGTCATTTACATGAAGTATTTTCCAAATATACCACTTAGAAAACTTTAATAGCAACTCTAGGAAATGCTCCCACATTTATAATATAAAAATGAAAAAGATGACCAACTTGAGAATCTGTATGATTAGCACCTAAAAGTCAGGCAACAGAACTTTGCCTCTCCTTTAATCAGATATAAACCTGCTGTTTACAACATCATCTGTTTATAAGAATGGCATTTTGAGTCTTTTCCAGACGTTCTGTATATTTTCTCAGATAAGGAAAAAAAAACAAAAACCAATGTGCAAATACCAAAATAAAGGACCAGTGAAGTAAAACTTTTGAAAATAAAATGCAGGTGGATTAAAAAGAAGAAAAATAAACAAACTAAAAATATAAGATTTAGAAAACACCAAATGATTATGAGGAAATTATACAAAGATAATAGATAATCTTTAACACCATTAATGCAAACTAAAAATGACAAATAACCAAGAAAATAAAAATATTTTATGTATTTGTATACACATCATTTTTATATATGCCTCAAACCAGTTACTAAACTGCTGTTTAGTGATAATTTTGTTTATAATCCAGTGATTTATTTTACTAGTGGGTCCTTCATTAAAGTAATCATAAATTCATAAGTTGGCTAATTTTCATCCAAAGGTCAATAAGGGTTTAAACATAAAAATTATCTTATCCCTCCTCACCCCCAAAAAACACCCTCTTGCGTTCCTTAATTATGGGGAGAGTCACGATTGGAAGTCCCAGTTCTAGAATCAAGAGACAGACCAGGGTTGGAACTCTAGCTCTGCCACTCACTTGTTTTGTGACCTTGGGCAAGGTAGTTTACAGACTCTAAGAAGCCCGCTTCTTCAAAAGAAGTGGGGATAATTTATCCACACTAGTATTATTTTTTAAAGTTTCTGAGGTGACGGTGATATAACTATAATCTATGGATCTTCATTTGAGAATGACTATCCTGTGATCTTTTTAATAAATAAATATACATCCTGATGTAGCTAACATAAAAGCTGGTTTGTATCTGTTTAGTATACACTATATGATGTTAAGAAGATCTCTTTCACTGAAGAGAGCTTAGTAGCAGAGGATTCTGACAAATTATTTTAGATTCACATAACTGTTGTCTATACATTGCAAGGAAGACCAACTTAAGACGTAAAAGTAGCTAAGCTATGCCTTCATATAAGAAGTATATTAAAGCTTCTTACTTGGCAGAGAGGAGTTCTCGTAGATAGGGCTGGAGAACAACACTGTCACATAACAATTTTAATATAAAATGAGCATTTGCCTTTCGATCCTTGGATTCTACTACAGATGGCTCTGTGGAAGGACCTGTAAGCATTTGGTAACAAAACAGAGTAAACAAGACAAAGTAAAAGAATATTCTGGAATAATGTATCAGGTATATATTAAATAATCCACTAGCTAAGAAAAAATCTTCTAGTATTAGTAATAAATCGGTAACTTCATTACAAGGAATTTAAACACTTCAATACATTTTACAAACCTCATACTTACAAATGTATCTACATACATGCAACATGTTCACTGATACAGGGAATATAATTCAGGGAATTAAGATGTTTTCCAAGCCAAGAAAAGTACGTGAGATAAAAGTACGGAGCTGTAGAAACCTATATGCAAAGTGTACCTTTTTTTTGCTTCCAAATGCCTAGGCAGATAACATAGTACAGATTCTCACCTGGAATGGTGGAGGTGCTTGGTCCTTGACTGGTGCCAGTTGCTGCTGTGGTAAGAGATCCCACAGCGGGGGCCAGGATAAAATCAATGTCACCATCTTTCAGTAAACAGAACAGCAGGAAGTACATCATTATAGAAAACATATCCCTAACATGTTCTCTTAACTGGCCTCATGGCTCTTCACTGCAAGCCAAAGGTCAAATAAGGCAGAGGTTTAAGTGGAAACTTGTATTCCAAATTACTGAGAAGGAATCCACTATGTAAATTAATGACTTTTCTTGATATATTATCAACAAATGGTCTTCCTATCTTCTTACCAGTGTAAAAATATTTCAGTAAAAAATGGATGACTAACAAGTTTCTAGAATTTTAATTTTTAAAGTAAAAAGCTCTTAAACCAAATTTTTTAAACTTAAAAACCAGTTAAAATAATCATTATGCTACTTTCAAGTATTTCAAATTTCTAAATATCTCATTAAAATGTTCAATTTCTTCTCTTTCATGACCTTATCCTTTTGTTAAACACTAAATAAGATAATAGATCTTACCAGGATCCATTGCAGGAGGGTCAGGAACCCAACTAGGGGGAGCTATGGGAGGTGAAACTGGATCCTGGTGGTCACTGGATGAAGCGCCAGCTTCATGTCTACCCAAACCAGCTGCTCTCAATGAACGTCTCATCATTTCCCGTAATCTCAAACTAGAAGAACAGGGACAAAACCAGAGCTCACTAGTCTGTCTAAATGTTAATTCACAGGTGCACAGAACTTCTCATCTGAGAAGACCAAAGTATGTTCTACAAGCAAACACTCCAGGCAAGGGAAGTGGAGTACAAATGCCAATTCTGGAATCACAGAATAAGTCAGTGAGGGACAGAAATGAAACTGGGGGCTCCTAGCACCCAGTTCAGCACTAAAACCACTATATTGAGCTCCCACACCAACTTAAGCACCGGAACAAAAGTTGTTGTGAAGTAAGATTAGAAAATAAGTTTTATCCTTTCATACAGTTAAGATAAATGAACAGCTGCACATTAAAACAAAGTAAGTGTTTCTCTCCTCCGCTTAGAATCAGTAAGAATAAAGTTTAAAAATGGACATTAGCAAACATACTGATTAGTACAAAACCAATATTTTTAGCCTCAGTCTGAAACATCTTGGTAAATATAGACACCCACTAAATCCCTCGTCTGTGATCTCAAAAGCAATTAAACTACTATCCACACAGTGAGTAGTTTTAAAACAAAGACCAATTTAGATTTATTTTTTATACAAAAAAGTTTTTTTTGAAACAGTACAACCTGTATCCCAAGGAAATTAATAAATGAAACTGGAGCTTGTAAAATATGTTGTTAAAATTAATGTCTGGGCATGTTTTTTGTTTTTTCTCCTGCTACACCCCCACAAAAAAATATTGTACAGGTGTGCATATCACTAAAAAGAAACAGAAATAATCACCAACACAGACCTCTTAAGGGTTAAGGGGAACTGATAACTACCTGTACATAAATCTATACCTCTGAATAAAAGTTTACAAAGACTACAATATTAACACATTAAGAATTAACAGCAATTAAGAGAAAGCATATAAGGCAAATTCCTTCACTCAGCCACAGTTTTAGAGCTTCTAAATAGATAAAGAGTAAAAAACTCAATTTTAAGGGCCAGGCAACACATAAGGGGCATCATTCTCCACACAGATTTAATTCCAAAGATACGACATTTCTGATGTGAAAGAGCTAGCATCTGTGAGTATGATATACCTATAAATAAGGAATTCAGAAAAAAATTTATTAATGTTTGAAACTCTAATTGTGATTATTTTTTAATCCTAGGGCAAATGTTTTTCCATATCAATACATTATCAAGTTTATAAGAAAAAGAATTTTAAACCATTTACAAAATTTCCTTCAGAGGCTACTTTCCAGAAACACATCTATTTTATAAGGCTTATGTATGAAGATGCACTTTTTGGAGTTCTTTGGAATATTCTGCAAAGTAAAATTTGATGACTCAAATAATATTAATTACTATAATATTCACTAGTAAAAAATAGCTACAATCAATATCTTCTGTCTCCCAATTTAGAAATTTGAGTTTAAGAGTTTTTATAATATGGAAGGGGAGCAGGGCACAGTGACTGTTTTAGTCAAGGTCACCTCCCTGTCCAAAGATATCACCCACAGAGAAAGGCAGGCTTCTGACCAATAACAGCACACCAGGGTGACTGTTTACACTGTGATGCTTCGATACAATTTTAATTAAGCTCAACACAGACACTTGGTATCTTAATGTGTCTTACTCAAAACAGAGAGAAAAATCAGCAATAGTTGGGTGACACTTTAAATGACCTGAAAATAAATGCATGCTCTGGGCTTGTAAGATGAATGTTTATTTACATCAGGTTCACACACTCAATGCCTACTGGGCCAGGGAGATAAACAAGTAAAGGGCAGTCAGGTGTAAGAGGTAGTGGCAAACTAGAGGTATACATGCCCATCTAAAGGCATTCAACTTTTAAAGAAAAAAGTTTTAACATTGTACAGGCCACAGAAAACATATGTGGGCTATTCTCCAGCCCCTAGCTTTTAGGATGGATTTAGAATAAATGAAGATAAATTGAGACCATAGTCTCATCTTGAACTTGCAAACTCCCAACTTTGTTGTTGTGATGTAGTCAATTCAATATTAAATGAGGGAGTCACTCCTCGTCATTTTTTTTTTAATTGTCCTTAACCTTTTTTCTTCATTTGGTCTTGGGAACATTTTTAAGTACAATGCCCAGCTCCTCATACAGATTCTTAAAAAAAAAAACCACACCAAAAAAAAAACAAAGAAAAAACGAAAAACAAAAAAAGAAATTATTCTTCAAGATGTTGTACACAATTCATGAAGATTCACCTGTATCCTCAGTGGCTGAGGACAATACTGAGGAGATACCACCTTGGCTGCTAAGATTCAGAGTTTTGACATTTCTTCACATAGGCTTGCCTGGAGTCATCGTATTTTCTGACAATATGGAAGAATTCAAGGATGATGTAAGTTCCTCTTTGTAAGCACGTTATATCCATGCTACAGAAGCCTTAGAATCCAGTCATGTTCAAACACACCACTGTGACAAAAAAGCGAAGGTCATGTGTCTTCCAGATTAATAATCTCTAGAGTAAATACACCTGTAATCAGATGCATCAATCAAGCTTTCCACTAAATCTGACCTTTGTACTCAGGAATATTGAGTCACATAACAAAACTTGAGTCAAATCATCATCTGAAGGCATTTAACAGTACTCCATTCAATATTGCAATTGCATCAGTTTTGAGCTTACAGCTCATGAATCCCAGCCTGCATACTCATCAAGGGACATCGCCTAGAAAATCCATTGTAGGCTAGAGGAGGGTTTCACTTCAATGAAGCAGAGTCTGTGGACTTCCTACTGCCCGGCGTGGATAATAAGACTCCTGTGCTTTCATCTGTTCAACCGGCAGCCCTGAGTTTGAACTGGTTAAGAGCAGTGCAGTGAAATCTTCGGCAAATTCCTCAAAGGAGCTTACTCTGCAAATTATTTCTGTGAGCAACACATCACCCACTCTTGAAGCTCCTTTTAGTCTTTGCCTTCAAAATAATCCTTACATGAAAAAAAGATGGCAGCACTGGCATTGGACAAATCATATCAGAGAGTCCAACTTGATTTGCATCTGTATTTTCCCTGAGGAAGTGAAATACCTGAAATAATTCAGACACTAATTTCTTCAAGAAAAATTTAAATTGCTTTCCATTTTAGACCAAACACTTTCTCTGCCTCGTGTAATCCTAAGTAAATAAGCTGGTGATAATTTCCGTTTTGTATAGGCTACATAATGTTTTTGTACTGTTTTAAGTTATAATTTGGTACCATAAATGGTTATTTCATAAATCTCACTTCAGGATGTTTTTGAACCTGGGAAGCTATCAACTTGGTAGCGTTCCTGGTGCCAATTTAAGGATAACCATGTTTAAACAGTGAGTTGAATATGGAACAGAAAACAGGCAAGGGATGTCCTCATCTTAAGTAGGCTTTCCAACCTATCACGTTAGCACACAGCGAGCACTGCTTTCATTAATCTGTCAGTAAACAAGAATTTTGGCTCAACAGTGTCTAGAATAAATGTGCTTTTTCCTACAGAAAGAAAATTATATCCCGAATTCTTTATATTCCTCATCTATTTAAAAATCTAACAATTTTTAACACGTTATAAAGGTCTATCATCCCACAACTCGGAAAGCCTGAAAATTTAAAAAATCAAATGTTCAGAAAGCCACACACATCAGCCTTTTATTTCTTCCCAGATTATTAAGACATCTGAGAAACTGACCTAAGTAAGCCATCTGAAAATAAAAGATTGAGGTTCTTTTCAATTACTGTATTACCTGTTCTCCAACTAAATAGCTTCCTAGAAGGCAAGAATGATGAATTTAGAACATATTGAAAGAATCAAGTTTGAACTACTTGTCTAAATTATCTCAAATTTATGACGTATCCTAGGTCCTATTATTCTAACCTAACTCTAATTAGATAGTCTCAGATATTTTTCCCCAGGGTGATATTTTCACTACCAAGGAAGGAGTAACAAAAACAAAAGCAAAAAGAACCCACCAATTCATGCATATGGTAGGTAAGAGCTACATGTCTTCCTGTACTTGAATCTCTTTCCTCCAATTAAACTTTCCTGGTAAAAATCACATTACCTTCGGCTACTTGATGATCCAGCCCGATTACCTGGGCCATTACTTGAAACAACTGATATTGCATTTGCAATAGCCTCGACAGCAGAAAGCCTTTCTGCAAATGTGTTTCTTTCTGAGCGCTCTGCTTCTGAAACGTAAGAGAAAAAAATTGGGATCAACTTAAACTTCAAAAATAACTAAGAGATTAAGTATGTACAGGCCTCTAGATACTAGCTACTATAATTTTAATGCTCCATCAATGCACATATTAGGGAGCCAATACTTTAACTTCTCCTTAAAGCAACAAGACAGATTGTACTATGAGCTCTAATATGTGAAGATATTAAAGGTATCTTCTTTATTTACTTTTCGATCTCCAAAGGCCAAAAATAAGGTCATTAATAAGTAGATTGGAATTTAATGTTCTCCACCAAGGAAGGAAAAAGATCTACATATCAGTTATCTCAGTCTTAGTTTTAAACACTACTTATAATCCTTTAGTGACTCAATAATGAGATAAAGGTCAGAAATCTGCACATCACTATTTAAAAATGTAGCTATCAGAATACCAACAGCAGAATTCAAAATAAAGAAAAAATTATGAATTACATAATTACATTTTAGGTTTTTTAAAAGTTTCCCCTTTGTTTAGCCAATTAAAAACTATGGTGAAAGGGTCTATTTACTTTTTTAAAATATCTAACAACTCACTAGGTTATTTGCCCTTCTACATTCTGAAAATTGGGATGAAAGCTGCCATAACGTAAATTGGCTTAACTTGCTAAATAATTAAATAATCCCCAGGGTATTAGTGAAGCTCATTAAGTATCTTATATATATATAAAGCAGAATTCAAGACAACAAAAAACTACACTGATGAAAACCTTTTATTTGCTTATGTGATATATCCATCCTAACAAGAGACAGGCATATTTATCTTTAAGAGAGTCAAAACACCAAGATTTTACAAGACAAAATAAAAGTACACACATATACACAAATTCTTTATAGTATTTGTTTTTCTTTTCCATTAAATGTTATCATGTTTCCTAAACTGCCTAAAGCTTTTTTTAAAGACCTCGTTATAGTTCTTAATCTCACCCTCTTCTTCTTTAGTTTCCTTATTGCTTGTTGGAAAGCAAACTGATACACAAGCATGCAAAATATTTCGATTTCCATCGCATCTATGGCTGATGAACGTCTGTAACATCTGTAGATTCTGCTCTAAAACAACCGCTTGCTCGAGATTCATGAGATACTGTCGACAGGCCTCATAGTCACAGCGTAGAATGTGCTGCATTAAGGTTTGTTTCTGTGCTCGGAGAAATTAGGAAAGAAAAAAAACTTCGATAATTTGAATAGCACTAGGAAAGAAATAAAAGGCTTCAATAATTTGAGTAGCATATTACATATGTCAGATTTTTCTCATGGCCAGCACTATATGTAATCAGCTCTGCAAATAAGTAAAGACAGTTTCAGGTGACATGGCAAAAGGAGTTGAACTTAAAGGTACCGTTTAAGCAAAATACACACCTGACAGAATAAAAATGGGTTGGTAAACTTTTCCTGTAAAGGACCAGTAATTATTTTCAGCTTTTACCACTACTCAACTCTGCTCTGTTTGCGGGAAAGCAGCCGTATTTGATGCATAAATGAATGGGAGTGGTGAGATGTGGCCCAGGGGCAATAGTCTGCAGGCCACAGGTTTACATTATATGTTATATGGCCATATAGAGTTAGAACCCTATTAAGATTGTTAATCAATTAAGAAAAGGGTATAAATTTTATTCCAGACTTGCTCTCACTCTCTTTTGCTCTTAAAGTTACCACATTACGCTGTGATCCACAAAAACCAAAACCTGCAGCTCCCCAGAAATCACGACAGATGCAAACCCCAAAGGTGACAACTAATGTGACTGTCCACGACACGGTAGTACTAATCACGTATTTACAAAACATATCATTAACTACCTGAGAACAGCATGAACATATCAAAAAGTTCAAATGTGTTTCTTTCAAATGTAAAACTATAGTTGTATTTAATGGACTGAGTATAAAGCATTAGTTTTAGAAAACAAATAAACTGCCTCATTTTAACTAGAATTAGGAACTGAAAGAAAGCAAGTGGGAAAAGAGTATGTGGAAGTACAAATGGAAAAAGAAGAATATATTTGAACCATTTGCCACCTCCTCCTCAAAGTGTCTAAATAGCTTCTCCCCTCTCCCAAACTTACGGGGTCTGAGGGCCTAAAAGAAAATACATCCACAAAGCCATTTTCAACACCTACCATATGTGAAGTAAGCCATTGTGAATGCTAACTATGGCTCTGAAGTGACCCCATCATAAGCAAGCTCCAGTTCAAAAGTATGAGGTGAACCACATAAGACTAAATTTGTGAAATATAGGCATGAAATCAATACGTCGAGAGAATATGTCAAACTCTCTCCAAAGAACAAAAAACACACTACTTTCAAAGTCAATTAAAAATCAGGATATTTTGTTGTACACTGCTGTGGTAGAGAATGTTTTCAAACGACTGACCACATCATTTGGCTGGAAGCAGGCTCTCTACAGGGAACTCTCACCTCCAACCTGCTGGACTGTATATGGGTTCTCATAATGAGAGTATACTACTACACAGAGCTGTGTTATAAGCAAAGAAGTTTATTCTGCATCACCATATATTGTGTGTGTCACTTATGGCAAAGGGCAGAAAGAGTTCACTTAAAAATTTCTTGTGGTTCTACTGTGTGCCAAGTCCTAGTCACTGAGGCACAAAGATAAATGATGACACACTTTATCCCTACCCATGGGATGATGACACATTTTATCTTACCCTTGAGATGCTGACAAAGTACAAGAGTCACATAACCAAATGCCTGCAGAAGCATTTTATCCTGATGAACAGCAACTTTATTCTTCCAAAACCTTGTTACTCTCTTGCTTCCTCACACTCTATATTTAACCATCAGCAAATCCTGTTGGCTCTACATTAAAAACATATCGACAATATCTAGAATCTAATCACTTTTCACTCATACGCCAAGCCACCATCATCTCCCACCTGGATTATTTTAATAGTGTCCTTATCAGTATCTCTACTTCCACACTTGCCCCCCTAGAATTTTCTACACATCAGCAGTGATCCTTTGAAAATGTAAGTTAAAGTAGGTCAATCTCTGCTCAAGTTGCTCCAGTGGCTTCCAACAGTGTTGCCTTCACATCTAACAAGCCCCTCAACCTCAACATGCTTAAACTCATCCTCTTTCCTTATCCCATTTATTCTTCTTCCTATATTTCCTCTCTACAGTCAATCACACCGAAATCAGAAGCCTGGGGTTACAGTAACACCTTCCTCTCATTTACTACTGACATCCAGTCACCAAGCCTTATAGGTTCTAATCCATCCCTTCGTCTTCACTCCCAAGAGTTTAAGCTGACTTTGTTTTGCACCTGGATAATTACATTAGCCTTTTATCTGGTCTCTATACTTCCATTCTCTATCCTCCACTTCCTACAAATCCATCCTCCACTGCTAACCATCCTTTTAAAAAATTTAATCATGCCATTCTACAGCTTAAAATCTTTTTCCTCATAGCTTTTAGGGAAAAGTTCAGGCCCTCAGGTTAGCACACAAAGCACCCTAGTACCTCTCTTCAGCCTCATTAGTTGCCACTCATTGGCCCCTATGAGCCCTACCTTCTAGTTATATCCAGAGAATGTACACAGTTTCCCAACACATTATACAGATTCACAAAGGCTACTCTTAGTGCCTGAGATAACATCTCCCACCTTCATCCTTAGGTCTAGGGGACCTGTATCTAATCAGTAAAAGCTCTGTCCAAGCATCACCTGCTGAGGGAAACCTTCTCCACAGTCACAGCCTGACTTAGATCCCTCCTTTCTGTGCTCCCACAACACTGTGTATGCCTTAAATTACACTGTAATCACTGATTTTCTTGTCTCTCTTGTTCTAACAGGCTGTTACCTCCTTTAGGGAGGGGGCAATGAATGATCTATTCAAGACTGTTTCCCTAGACTCCTCCAAGTGTCTTCTGAATTAAAATGTCTAATAATTTCAAAGGTTAAATTACCTCTACAGCCATGATGATAATAGCAGCTTTCTTTTTGATTGTTGAATTAGCAGGAAGATTTATTAAAGAATGTACACCCATTCCAAGACTACTAATAGGTGGAAGATCAAGCCAATCAGGATCCCTTATTCCTCCCATGCAATCTTTGGCCATTGGGTAGATAGTACCATTTCCATCTCGAAGAATAATAGGAGACTCCTAAAATGGAGGACAAATAATAAAGTTCAGCTCCCAATCAAAAATGTACCTATGATCATGACAATAAAAACATCTATTTTCAAATTGGATGTTAGTAATAATGACCAAACAAGGATTCTAGCATTAAAATGTGTTAAAAATTCTAAATTCTTCAATAGCTTAATAACAAGTAAACAAGAGCCAGACCCTAAATATCACAAAAATGCCAGTGTTGTCATATCACTTTTCAAAAGCAAAGATGAGCCTCTATACCTGTCCAGCAGTGAAAATGGCTACATTCCTCTCATTCTGACCAAGGAAAGCAATGCTGCTTGTAGGAAAATTATTTTCCTGTTCTGCTTTTCCTGTAGCAAGATCAAAGATACAATACCGTACCCAATTTCCAGTCTTCAGAACAGCATGCACACCTTCAGAAGCACATAAATAGAAAGAAAAATTGTTACATATTTTTAGTGATCTCTAATAAGAATCTACCAAATTCTGACACCTCTGGCCACATCTGTAAATTAATTCAAACAAATACACTTTATTCCATAATGTTACACACACGGGACAAAAAGTGCTAATGCCCCAAACCACGTTAATCTTATTCCTATTTACTGCACAAGCATTAATAACACATAGAACATGCCAGTTAAAAGTTACCAAAAAAAGTTACCAAATCTTTACCTTTGGAATCTACATTCACTGCTAATATTTCTGTTTTTTCAGGTATACAAAGCTTTTTAGGAGTCCTTTGGAAACAGTCAGGAACTTTTGGTGTTCCACCAGTTTTGACAACCTATACAACACAAAAGAAATTTTTCCTTCAAATTCTCACAACATACTCAAAAAGTCAGATCCAAAATTCACCTGCTAAGTGATTCTTCGACATGTACCTGCAGTTCATCAATTCTAAGTAATCTACAATCTTGCAGGAGAGAAGAAGGGTCAGCATCTGAACCAGAACTGCTCTGGCAGTTGGTATTACTGGATGTTCCTGGAAATTTCACAGCAACATAGGCACCATCCACTTTCAGCACCTAGAAGTACAATTAAATATGGTAAACAATATGCAGATTCTACTCACTGAGCTAATTTAACATGGAACAAAGGGACGAAAGGCATGTAATTGGACTCCTTACGAGTATGTTTCTTCACACAATCACCATGTTATAAAATTAAACTAGACACATTCACCAAAGTTTTGCTGTTGATGTCTATACTCTAGGCTCACTTGCTAGAGAAAAACTGACCTATATAGAGAGTGATTATTCTGTACATGTTTAACAATCAATCGAAAAGTTTAAGTATAACCCATGAAACCCCATCTTCCCTCTTTATCAGAATAGCACTGTCCAACAGAACTCTCTTGGTAACAGGTAATACCCTTAATCTGCACTGTCCCATATGGCAGCCACTAGCCATTAAGTGGCTACTCAGCATCTGAAATGAAACTAAGGTGACTGGAGAGCTGACTTTTTAATATTATTTAATTTTAATAAATTTAAATAACTATATATGGCTAGTGGCTACCGTATTGGACAGCACAGGTAGACAGTCAGCAATGCACAATCAGAAAACCACCACAGGACTTGAAACCAGGATACTTGAGCCCCACCTCTGCTACTTAGTATCTGCACGCTTTTGAGTCAGTGTGATCTTCTTGCAGGAGAGAAAATCCCTGCCCATAAACTGTAGTTCTATTTTGAGAATCAAATGGAAGGGTATATGAGAAAAGCCTTTGCAAACTGTAGAACACAGTATATCTACCCTGTCATTCACGTACAAATGAAAAAGCGTCACATTTTAGGAAAACCTTTACTTTGTAGATATTCTACAGTTGTGGATCCATTTTGTTCTTAAGTGTGTGGGGAAAAGGGGTGAAATTAACTTGATTTCTTAGAAGGCAAGACCATCTTCAGAAAAAAGAGAAGAAAGTGGAAGGTGACTTAAGAGCAGGGGTAAGACTTTTAAATCCGTGTTATGGAAGATGATCTCAATTAGAATCATCTAACAGATGGGGTCACCCCAAGTCAGAGTCAACTCAAACGCAACTGGTGTGTGTGTTCCAAAGAATGGACTGTATCAAAAAGCAATATATCTTTTTGTAACTTTTCTATAAATCTAAAATTATTACAAAATAAAATGTTCATTAAAAAAACATCATATAACCATAAATGCTCAAGAAGAGGCATAACAGTCATCTGTCTGTCTGGGACAGAGGAGATATATGCATCAGATTAAGAAATGGGATTAATGAGACCACTAAAGGTGACAGAGCAGCCCTGGGAAAAGGGCTGATGGACACTCACCAACCGCAAATTCTTGGATAACCAGTATCACTATAGTTCTGTTAGTAATTAATGCTTGGATATTGTAAACAAACCTTGCCAACAGGAACATTCTTAACATCTTCCACAAAAACGACTTCCCTAAGAGACCACTGCTCTTCGTTCACCTTTTCCTCTTCTTTCGGGGCAGGGGTTGACCGTCGTCGTTCTTAGACAACAACAAAATGGTAAGTACCAAAAAAAAAATGTAAAAGAGACTTTATAGATTTCATCTACATATATGAAAAAGGTCATTTTTACAGGGAAACATAACTGAGGTTTCTAAGTAAAACTTTTGTTAACTACTGCTTTATGAATTGGGGCTTTGTGAACAATTTCCACTTTAAATCAATTTATGGGGAAGAACAGCCACATCCACTAATGCCCAGTTAAAACTACATGAACACTACTACAAACAACCGCAAAGGGGGAAAAAAAAGTATTTTGGAGGCTTCACAGTTAGGGCTATCTGACCAACGTCCACAAAGCAAGACCTGTTAGGATGCTCTTAAAGCTATCCTGTAAGTTTAACTTCAATTTCATGTACTTCAATTTCCTCAGCTGCAAAGCAACTACATTGTAAAAGAAATTTTGAGGAGCTTTTAAAAAACTGTAAACCCAAGGTGCAGAAGTTAAATCCAGGTTCACATATTCTTCAAAATCTCAGCAAAGTTGTGACCAAGTCATAACCAACCCATGGTAAGTGGGGTATATATTCTAGTTAGTGACAGTAATTTCCTTCTATTACTGCAATGCATTTTATATACATTAAAAAATTATAATCACTAAAAACAACAGTCAATGCTGTGAATCTTGCAATCCCTAATTATCTTCCCACAAACTGCTAGCTTTTTTACCCACCACCCCCGTCCTTTTTTTTTTAAATGCCTGAAAATCACTTACTAGTCAGAGAGATACATTTGTATGTTGTCAGATCTTGCAGCTCCAGCAATTAACAAGTTTTGGTTTAATCAACTACCTCCTCTCTTCCTAACTAACTTCACCTTCCTAAAAAGGAGGTGGGGGTGAGGTGTAAGTGGGGATATATTCAAATGCTAAATCGATCCCCAGCCCAGTGCTCTTCATAATCACCACTGTCTCAGACCTGTCCTAGCAACCACTAGGTTAGCGGAACAGAAATGCTTGCAAAACTCAGTTACCATCATCATAGCTACAACACACAGCATACTCCTCCTGTTTCCCACAAAAATAACCAACATTTGTATAATGCTTTTAGTGTTTACAAAGCAAAACAGATGACAAATCTAACAAAACAGCCAGCCTGCAAGGAAAATACTATTAGTAAATATGGTCAATTCACAATAGAACCTTACAGTTGTTTTACCCCAGACTAAATTCTCTACACCTCCTTCTCTTAACACTGATGACTCCACCGAGCCAGATGTGGAGTCAGTGAAAAGGCCATTCCATAGGTTTGGGTGGTCCTGTCTCTCCTCTTTCTGTCCCTTCCTTCTAATGGTAATCAAAGGGAAGCAAATTAAACTAAAATTAACATGAAAGTGAAAAATGTTTAAGATATTTATCAATCAGCAAATATTTACTGAGTATTATATGCAGGTATGCAAACCAGCTCTGGTAGAAGAATGGTTGGAATAGAGAAAGTACAGTGAGTTCACCCTGGGAAAACCTTCTATCCTAAATACGGTCCTGTGCCACATAACGTCTGTTCAAGCAACATCCAACTGCATATACATCCATGGTCCCATAAGGTTATAAGAGAGTTCAGAAATCCCGACTGGAGAACGGGACATAGTGGATGTAACCGGATGTAGCGAATGCAGCAGCTTCCCACACACAACACGTGTATTTCATGTCTCTTGTATACAAAGAGACTGCGATGCCAGGCATATAATGGTACGGTAAATTGCAGAGGGAGGTTATTTGCCCCAGCAAATAATATGGTGTTCACACAACGTCCAAATCACATAATGTCCCATTTCACAGAATGTATCATGGATGTTAAAGAACGCATGAATTTACACAGCTGTGAAAAACAATTGTTTAAAAAAAAATGCTAAGATCAAATGCAAGATAAGCATCTCCACAGATGGGAAATGAAGCTAAAAGTGCTCCCCAGTGAAAGAATGGGGACCAGAGCTTTGTTAGGAAAGTTGGTAGTTGAAATATTTAATGGCAACCACTAAAAGAATAGAAATACAATTAATGGCTTCCAAATCAACAGAGAAGACAAAAGAGAGACAAGGCACTGACTGCTCTGACCAGGACCACAACAGAGGGTCCTGGACAGGGCCAGAGAAGGATGTAGAACAAAATTCTAACTCACAAAAAAGAGACCAGATTTACTGGCCAAGGAGACTGAAGAAACCCCAAGAGTATGGCCCCCAGACACCCTTTTAGCTCAGTGGTGAAGTCATTTCCGAGGTTCACCGTTCAGCCGGGGAGTGGACAGCCCCATAAAACCAAATGGGACTAATGAGGCACAGCAGTCCAGGGACAAGGCCCAGAAGGCAGAAGGGGACAGGAAAGCTGGTGATAGGGAATGCAAGGTTGAGTAAGGATTGTGTTAATGTGTTGTGAGGTTGTTAACCATTGTCATAGGGCAACATGTGTACTAACTGTTAAATGAGAAACTATTTTGTTCTGTAACCCTTCATCTAAAGTGAGAATAGCAGCACAACTGGAAGAGCGTAGTTGATGTCACTGAACTGTGCATGCAGAATTTTTGAAATGGTGTATGTTTGGCTATGTATATTTTCACCAAAAAAAAAAAAAGGTCGAGAAGGGAGAGGGTTGACATGTTGTGGGGTTGTTAACCAATGTCATAAAACAATATGTGTACTACTGTTTCATGAGAAACTATTTGTTCTGTAAGCCTTCACCTGAAGTACAATTTTAAAAAAAAGCCAAAAAAAAATTATAATCACTAAAAACAACAGTCAATGCTGTGAATGCTATTTTTCCACTTAAATAAAGCTGCTCAAAAATAATTCAAACTAGTAGAAATACAATTTATAAGAAAAACACGAATTGCTTCAAATCAGAAATAAACTGAACACAGCTGTTTGCATGGGATGTTATTCTGATCAATGTGTGCTGCACATAAAACTTACTATATGGCATTGACGCACTGCTGGCAATTGAGGATGCATCACTACAGGTGGATGCTGGCGATGGTGGAGGACCCATTTCTGTTTTCACTGGTTCCTGCTTATTTTCAGGCCTGAAATTGGAAAACAGATTATCCTTATAATTAGGAACTTGAACTATTAGAAATGTTTGTCAAATGGTTAAAGACTCAAGTTTAGTTTTATAATTAAGAAAACGCTCTGAAAAAGGTGCACACTGCGTACTTACAATTTTTAGTAATGCTCTAATACAGAAAATAAAAATATACCATACAAAGCTATCAACAAACTGGAATAATGACTCAAATAAGCTTTACCTAGAATAACAACAAAAGAAAAGCTCAATGTATCAACATAGCTTAACCATAAACCTCTTGAGCAAATAAGGTTCATCTATTAGTGAATATAACTCAAACTAACTTGGATATAGCAATTTAACTGAAAAAATAACTAAAAAACCTACTAGTAGATCATTAACTTCTAAGGTTCAAAGAAAGAATTCTTCTCACAATCGCTTTAAAAAATTTATTCTTGAACCATCTGGTAATGAACCATCATCATCTGCTACTAACTGAAATAAGAAATTACAGGATTACAAAATTATCCCTCTTCAATGAGTTACTTCTGTAACACTAAAAGTTAACTACAACAACTAAACAATATTCCATGTGTATACAGTAAAAACAAATATTTTTATCTATTAAAAACAGAAGTCAGTTTTTAGTCAGAAGAAGTCACTTATTACAAAAAAATTTGTTATATATTTCATCCTGATGTATATTATAATTAGGGGGTCATCATCTCAACCCTTTTATCTCCTAACGCCCCCATCAGGAATTTCACCTAAGTTCAGAAATGGTCCAAAGAAAACCAGCAATATTTTCACCAGCATTTTAGCAAGAGTGCTCAGTACAAGCACAAAGTGAATACTCATGGCTGCTCTGCAAATCTTGTGATGGTGCCAGCAAGCCAGTACTGATTAATCATTCGCATGCCTCTAAAGTGAACTCATTTCAATGACTAGCAAAGAGGAATACTATTCACATTAAAATTATCTTCTTAACATTTCATTTCACTTAGCTCTTTTACTAAATTTATTAATACAGATGGCAAATTTCAAGGATGATCTTGAAAACCTTCATAAATTATAAGACATAAATAGCATATTAAAATCTACTCATATTTGTACACATCAAAAATATTTCAGCCGCTCTTTATAAAGCTCATAAAACAGTAAAAATGTGTTTTGTTACTTTTATTTTCAGGATTAAAAAAAAAAAATCAATGTAATTAGGGAAAGAGACGAGAAAACATAAAAAACTCTAAAAAAAAAAGAAAGAAAGCACTCAAAGCAAAAAACCTTAATTAGACATAAACTGCAATAGCTTTGGTGTGTTAGACTTTTTAACTTATTTAGCAATAGTCAGCTATGTTGAGTTTCAGTTTGCATTAAGCTAGTGAATTTATAATCACTATATTTGTCTAAGAATAAATGCAAAGCAAATTAAAATATTTCAGAACCTGAAAAATCTACGGGTACACTATGATCTCAATTATTTCTTTTTAATGCCTGCATAAATCTAGAAAAAAATACATCAAATGTTTAAAATGATATTTCTGGAATTCGATATTTTTACTCTTTCATGTTTCTACAATGGTCATTTTTTTTTTTATAAGATTAAGAAAAAAGTTATTTGTTGTCTGTTTCCTATAATTTGAAAATATTTTCATCCTTAATTCATTATATAGGCTCTCTATAACCCAGAAGACTGTTATTTTCTAACAAAAACTGTACTGGAAAAAATCTGGAAACAGTGGAGAGGTGTGTGCAATATGGTGAATGTAATTAATGTCACTGATTGTACATGTAAAAATGGTTGAAATGGCAAATGTTTTGTTATATATATTTTATCATAATAAAAAAATTGAAAGAAAAACAAACTTTATTAAAGCTTTTAAGTTCATAGATCAAACAACCAGAATGTGCAGCTATATACAATTTGATGGTGTTCAGGAGCCCTGGTGGCGCAGTGGTTAAGAGCTCGGTTGCTAACCAAAAGGTCAGCAGTTTGAATCCACCAGCTGCTCCTTGGAAACGCTATGGGGCAGTTCTACTCTGTCCTATAGGGTCGCTACGAGTCAGAATTGACTCAATGGCAATAGGTTTGGTTTCTTTTTTTGTTTGTTTTTCTGTTCACATACCCCTCCCACCCAAAAAAGTTTACAAATCCTATACAGAATTTCCTTCCCCAGCACATTAACCTGTAAACCCCTTCCAATGATCAAGATGCAGGCAAGATGTCAGGTAAAAGTTAAGAAGACAACTACTCCGGGAGAGAGGAGAAGGGCAGCCTGATATTAAGGCTGAACACATTATTACCACTACACAGTAACTGTAAAGCAACACAATCTAATGACAAAACAAACATCAGAAGAGAACTCTACACTCCCATTCTGGCCTCTGACTCATCAACAACAACTGTCATATACAAATATTAACCAAGATACAAAATGTAACATTTAGCAATTCCCTTCAAAATTCCTGGGGACCTTGCAAGATCCCAACACATTAGCAGTTTTCTATGACACTTGTATGCCTCTAAAGTCTTCCTTGATTATTCCCACGCATATACAGGGCAAACAAGGAACTGGTATGTAAAAGTAGGATGAGTTACGGTACAGTACTTACTTAGCTTCAGTAGTTTTGCTAGCTTTTTCCATGCTTTTTAAGCTCTCCGGAGATCTAAGTTGAAATCTACAGCTATCGTTCATATTCCAAACTGACTCCATTAAGACACCAACTTTAGGAATCCCAGCACTAATTGAAAATGCAACCGCTCCAGCATGATAAAGAGGGTTATTTCTCAAGCACACCTAGCAGACAAACAGAATCACCATCACCAGGACAGAACTTGAAAAACAAATTAGAACAGTAATTTCAAATGTATGAAAATACAATACATAAAAATATTGCTTCCTAGTTTTTCCAAATACAATCTTACACAATCAAGAGGCTGATAAAGCATCAACTTAAAGGTCTCCATCAAAAAAATGTATTCCTAAAATTAAGAAGTAGGAATAATGTTAGCACTTTTCTAAATATTTAACATTAACTCTAAAATCTCATGCAGCTAATATCTTGACTATTTTGCTACAATGAAACAGAACAGAAACAGGAGGGAAGAAATTAGAAATGGTTATCATTAAAAAAGTAAAATGTTAACAAAGCCATCACATTTTTTTTGTCTGTTTCCTATAATTTGAAAATATTTTCTTCCCTTAATCCATGATGGTATATAAGCTCTCTATAACATCTTTATGGTGTTTGTTTCCCCAGAACACTGTTATTTTCTACCAGACAGAAGCTTCAGTAGATAATACAAATTTTCTTTTAAATTAAAAGAGTATATGTAGACACTAGTGACATAAGTTTGACTGAGTTCAAGAGTCGATAACATATAAATTCTCACTCCACTGTCAGGGACTATCCTCAGGGTCATACTCTGAAAACCAGTAACCTGCAAAGGTAACATCAAACACATCAACAATAGCTCCATCTGAGATACGGACAACATTTCTGGTGATATCTTTGGATTTCTCTAACAGCCCAATCTTACTGACATTCTGCTCAGTCATCCAATAACTAATGATCATTTTGTGCTTGACCAGTGGCACATAGGAAGATCATGTTTTTTTGGTGGCTTAAAATTAAATATAAGAGACACAAGAAGGAGGTGGTACAGTTGAGAAGTATCGGAGCTAGAATTAGAACCACGGGGTTAAAGTTGCAATTCTACCAAAAACAGCTGTGTCACTAAATGGAGTTCTGCAACATAGAATGAACAGTGTCTAAGAGCAGGCTTCTTGTAAAAGGTATGTCCTGGTGCACTGTGACATAAAGGGAAGTTTCATCCAGAAATTTTCAGAAAAGACTGGTGAAATCTTAAAGCCTTAAAGATAAATAAGGAAGAAGGTTTTAATTAAAAGAGACATATGGCATGATGTGTTAGAAGATAAGTTATTTATTAATGTTTTCTTATAATAATGAATGCACTTTAAAAGAGGTATGTACCCAGGGTCCAGCATATAACACATACAATGAGTATTTATTTTCTAAATATATTACTCTGAATCATTATGATCTGTGAATGCAGGTGTAGATGAACACTCTAAATGACCAACAGTTCTGTCTGATGTTCACACATAAATACTTTCCTCTGCTATAATCAGCGTTAATGTTGTTTTTGTTGTGTTCTGTCAAGTCAATTGCAACTAATAGTGACGCCACAGGACAGAGTAGAACTGCCCCATAGGGTTTCCTTGTCTGTAATCTTTATGGGAGTAGACTGCCAAGTCTTCTCCCCAACAGAGCCACTGGTAGATTCATTTGTGCTGTCATAAACCTCTAGTTTTCTATAGCTTTAGAACAAAAGCTTAGTTCTACACCAAAGAATTTTAATACACTGTTATCATTCAGCAATTTAATGCCAAGCTACTTTGTTTAAAGCTTTTCTTAAAATTTTTTTTTCAGCCTTCCCTGCCTACAGTAATGTCATCCCACCTGCTGATAAAGCAGCTGCGAGGATATCCTATTATGTGAGTCCAACTGACAAGGAACTTTTAAGACACCAGAAATCAGTATTTAACTAAATAGGAAAAAGGGGGCTCCTAAAAGAGAGAGAAGATTAGAGAGCCAAGCCCAAAATAACAGACAGTAAATAATGAAGGCTGAACAATTAATGACGAAAACCGTGAGTGATCACTGGAAACTTTCTAGTTAGAAGGTCAAAAAAGGAGTCAGGATAAGACAACCATGAGTACGACCAAAAAAAAAGGAGTCACAAACAAAAACAACAGGTACACTGAAGCTGAGTTTTGGAGAAAAGTAACAGCTCAAGTAGCGACTGGCTACTTTTTAAGATATAGGGAATATAGGTGATACAACCTTGTGTGATAAGAAAACTGATTTAAAAGAAAGAGCTAGATAAGGAAATAAGAACCATATTAATAATAAAACTATCATATGTCTATGTTTTAGGGAATATAAAGTCCTTAATCATTCATTATAGCATTTCTTGTAATGAATATAAACATGAAATTTTATCCTGAAGATAAAACTTCCACAAGAATCTAATGAATTGGAAGTATAATGACAGTTCTCAAACTTTTTGACCTCAGGACCCTGCTTCACTATTAAATGGATGGAGGACCCAAAAATCTTTTGTTTATTTTTGTGGGTTATATCTATCAATATTTACCATATTAGTAATTAAAACTGAGAAAATTGTAGACTGTCCACTTATTAATTTTAAAATAACAATAAACTCATAGTAACATAAATAACAATTTTTACAAAAAAAAATACATTAATGTCTTAATTTAGGAAGAAAACTGAAACTGTTAATCTCAATGGCTGGCTTAACAGAAGACCACTGGGTTCTCATGTCTGCTGCTACACTCAATCTGTTGTGATATGTTATCTGACTAAAGTATATGAAGAATATTCAGTCTCACACAGATACATAATTGGAAAAGAGAAGACTTTGCAGACTCCCTGAAAGAGTCTCAAGAAGCCAGCAGAAGTCCTTAGACCACACTTTGAGAACCACTAAGATATTAGGAAATCACCTTCCAAAAGAAACCTACAGGATCCTAAAACCACGTCAGAGCCAAAACACAGAAACTGATGGGAAACACGAGGCTTTCAGGAAACGTCCTGCCTCATACTGACAGTACCTCTACAGGGCAGTATCTTGCAAACTGTTTGGTCATTAAGAATCACCAGTGATGCTTATTAAAACAATAATCCCTGGGCCCTACCACAGACAAACTAAAAGAACATTCAGGTAAGGAGCACCAGACTTTGCTTTTTGAAAGTATCAAGTGATTCTTAAAGTCAGATAAATCTGGGACTGCTACCCTACAGGGAAACCTACTGACACTGGGCCAGAATCTATACAATGTTACTCAATTACTGAATGAAGAGAGAGTGATGTGACATTTAGATGTTATTGGGATCTGGTGCCCTCAGATGATGCTTTTCTATAAAATTGCTTCTAAGGGAATTGCTTATAAGGAAATAAACTGATTTGGAAGAGAAACAACATCCCTTAGAACAGGCTCAACTTTAATCACTTACCTGGGTACCAACAGTGATATTCGGCATTGAGGAAATACCAGCACTAGATTTGGGCTTTTTATTTTTGGCTCTAGCTTTCTCTAACATTTTCTTCCTTTGGCTAAAAGGGACTACACCCCTGAAAAAGAAAAATATAAATTAGTCAAATAAGCAGCAAAGAAGCCCTTTAAATAAACTAAAATTACACATATTATCATTTATGCATTTCTAGTATGTACCTTCTCTAAAATTTTTGCTTCAGAATAAATTAGGTTTTGCAACTTAAGCTTTATTATAACTTGTTCACAGGTTTAATAAATAACTGGGTACATTTTAATTAAACTTTTAGGATTAGATTTTATAGGAAATGCATCTACTGACATTTTTCCTACCAAATAATTATATTTCATTATCAGATTCCTTCATATATTATTTCTGCCAATGCAAATATGCTGATTACTTCTTAAAACATACAACAGAGAATAAACATAAAAGAATAAATTTAAAGTCACCTTCTAAAGGCAGTTATAATTAAATAAGGCATATTCATATAATAAAATACTTTCATAATCTTTAAAATATTTTAAGTAATATTACTGGATGAAAAAAAGCAGGAAAAAATACCCTATTACCTATACTTACAATTATGTAAAAGCAAAGTACATGTTTATGTACAGAGAAAAAAATTTAGAAATATCTCCAAATGTTAACAGTAACTGGGTTGTGGGACTATAGGCAATTTTTGTTTCTCCTTTATACTTTTCTAAAATTTCTTAATTATATTCACTAATATAATTAGTAAATATATAACATATTATATATTATGTAAAATTAGAATTACTTTTATGAGCTTTTCTAAGTTTTTTTGTTCTTTTTATGTTACTTTACTCCAAAGTGAAATTCTCTCTATATAAAGCATTTTCTTTTGACTGATCTTCTCATGTTGGTATTCTACTCTGCAAATATCTATTTATGCACACAAAAGTACTCACTAATAAGAAATTCCTCCTCCTCCATACTCACCACCAATATAAATTGTTCTCTAGCTGAGCACAGGTGTAGAGGGCACAGCAGTGTAAAGAAACGATCCGTTCTCCTTGCAGCTCTGAGTAAGTCTGTGCAGTGTGCTCTAATTTAGAAGCTACGGAACTTAAAGTTTCATCCACCCATGTAGCAACCTGAAAATATTCGAATATTTTATTTAAAATATTAGAAATTTAAATAAAAACAAGTAATCTTTTCAAAAGGATTGTGGTCAAAACTACAGCAAGGCAACACTAATAATCTATAGACTGAAATGTTACAAAATGTTTTCAGTTATATGCTAGAGAAATAAGTAATCCACAAAAGATTAATAAGAATAGAAACTACTTTCTTCACAAATAAATCACAACAGCAGCTACTGAAATGAATGTCTAAAACCTAAACCAAGTCCTCTGCTAAGTCACTAAACAAAAGTAACATATGCTCCAACATTTTGTAAAAGAATTTAATGTCTCTAAAGCCAATCTACGGACTGTCAGAAAAATGAACAAGTCTGTCTTGAAAGAAATATAGCCAGAGTGCTCCTTAGAAGCAAGGATACTTGGGATATGTTATCACGAGGGAGCAGTCCCTGGAGAAGAACATCATGCTTGGTAAAGCAGAGGGTCAGTGAAAAAGAGGAAGACCTTCAACAAGATGGACTGACACAGTGGCTGCAACTATGGGCTCAAACATAACGATTGTGAGGAAGGCACAAGACCGGGTGGTGTTTCATTCCATTGTACACAGGGTCGTTATGAGTTGGAATTGACTCAACAGCACCTAACAACAAGACAGCCAAACTGATAATCTAAGGTATAATATACATACTTTCTCAGTCTACATTTTATGCTTCTCACTACCTCCTCTATTCTCAGCACTCGGCTTAAATAATTTTTCCTTCCCTTTAAGTAGAAAGCTGCTTCTGCAAGTTGAATTACAGTACAGAAATAAGCAAGCCAATTAAAGAAAACATGAATTAACAGATAAACTGGATTAACAAAATGTGGTAAATACATACAATGAAGTCCCAATGTGTGCCACAACATGGATAAAACTTGAAACCATTATGCTGAGCAAAACAGATCAGTCACAAAAGTACAAATACTGCATGATCTCACTTACATGAAATAAGTAAATAAATAGAAACCAAAGATTATTAGTAGTTACCAGGGGTGGGAGGGATGAGGAAAGAAGCAGTTTTTGCTTAGGGGAACCAAGTTTATGTAAATGGTGGTAGAATAATTTGGAAAAGAATAGCAAAAATAGTTGCACAACTTGAACGTAATCAGTATCACTGCATTATACATGTAGAAACTGTTGAATTGATGTATGGTTTGTTGTGTATATTTTTACCACAATTAAAAAAAAAAGATACACTGAATTACTTAGATGAACTTTGTATTTATGGATCTAGTTAAAAAGATAAAAAATAAAAAAATGGAAAAGGGACAGGGAAGGGAAAAAAAGAACTTAAACATGAAATGTTTGTCAACGGAAAGTGTTTCATACCTTGTTATTTTCTGTAGCTACAGTGGCTCTGATGCTATTTGCAGACAGGAGGACTATCTTTTCACTGGTTAACCCCAAAAATGTTGCTCGCGGATGATGTAATGAAGGATTCTTTGAAAGCATAAAAAAAAATGATTACTATTTTGTGTGCTGATATATAGCGCTTTTCAATGCACAATATAATAAAATACCTGTGCATTTCTATAAGGCTCAGATTCACTCCACTTCCACTGATAAAGCTCTCCTTTACTGCTGACAGCCAAAAGCTCAGAATATAGAGCCCCAATACAGATGAATTTTGTTCCATCCTATAAAATAAAAATAATGCAATGCTATAAATAGGAAATGTACAAACCTACAATTTTGGACAAAGTCACTTTAATCACTGGATCAAATCTATATGAATTATGTGAACAAATAAAACCACTGCTATCCGAAGTCTTTAGTACAGCCTGCGTGGCCTTTCGTAACAGGGCCTCGGCTCCCTCTCTCACCTCACTCTCCTTCAGTCACACTGCCTTTTTCCTGTTCCTGGACTATGTCCACCTTGATCCCACCCCAGGACTGCTATCTGCTGTGCTCTGGGTGAGCCTTTCCCAGGTGGCTCACTCAATCCTCATTCATGTCTGTGCTCAAGAAGACCTTCTCTGACCATACTATTTACAAAACAACTACTCTTCATATTCTATCTCCTTACCCTGCTTTCTTTTTCATTCACAGCACTTGTCACAATCTGATGTATTATATTTACTTGTTTATAGTCTATCTTGCTTGCATGTAAGTTTTGTCTTGTTTCACTGCATCTCTAGCACTTAGTGCCTGACATGTAGTAGGTGCTCAGTAAATGTGTTGAATGAATGAAGCGAATAAACAAACAAACAAAACAGAATAAGGAGTTGAATAGGGGAAAATCAGGTGCCAAAACAGAAGACTCCTTTCCTGAAGGCTCTTCCAAGTTGCTGAAACAAACGCCTAGTTTTGTTTTTAACCTTAAAAGTTCATTTAGTTTTAAGGCAATGCACAGGCAATAAGTAGGAATCCAATTAAATTATAAAAAGGTTGGACAATAAATGTAAAAAACCAGTATAAATGACAATTTTTTTTAACATGAGACCAATATGACCAGAGATACGAAGTCACCCAGAAATCTCAAAGCGAAACTTTCCAACAATAGATTTTAGGTTGTACTTTTTGCTGTTGGTCTATATAATACTTCTCTGCTTTCTGGAATTCTGACTCCAGGGATGCTAAACTAATGGTATCTTTCTGGTTTTCTGCCAAATTCCAATCTTATTTGGTCAGATTGGTTATAGTGCTCAAATAATGCTTGTGAAGTCTGCCAACATTTGTATTATTATAATAGTACTTATGCCTCAGAGTTGTACAGAAAGAACACTAATTTTGATCTTCTCTTTTACGTATATCCAGTCTGCCCTATTTTCAAGTCACTTCTATTGAAGGGGGAGAACAGGGCTCGGGGGAGAAAGGACAGACAGACCAAATGTAAAATTCTTCAAGTTAGCAAACTCTCTCTTTCCCTCACTATGATATCTGAAAACTATAGATAGTTTCTCCATGGGAACTGCATCAAATCTAAACATTTATCCCTCAAATTCCCTTCTTGACCTCTTAGTTAAAAATGAAAGACGATATAATCAGGCAAAAAAAAAAAAAAAAAAACCCGTTGCCGCTGAGTGGATTCTAACTCATAGTGACCCTACAGGACAGAGCAGAACTGCCCCATAGGGTTTCCAAGCAGCGGCTGGTGGATTCAAACTGCCAACCTTTTGATTAATAGACAAACACTTCACCACTGTGCCACCAGGGCTCCTAATCAGACCAAGTGAGCCTGAAACCTGGATCCAACTCTTATTAAGTATGTGACCTCAGGTAAGATGTAATTTCTCCAAACCCATTTCTTCACCTTTAAAATGAATAATAATAATAAATACATATCCTTTGGGGAAAGGGAGCTAAATGAGCTAACACATTATAAGTATACAGCACAGAGCCACGCACAAATAACTAGTGCTCCAATTCCACTGTGATTACTACACTCCTCTAAACTTACCTCCTACTCCAAGAAAATCAAAGCTCTCTGGCCGAAGCTTCCAAAATATTCTTACCTCTAGAATAACTTATGAAAGCACCATTCTCCCTTCTCCCCTCCCCCCATCCCAGAGGAAGAAGTGCCCTTCTTTCCTATTTAAAGATAACCTACGCACACAATGTATGCAACTCCCTTTCATATCCCCCAACAACCAACCAAATGTCTCCTTCAATCTTACTCCGGGTAAAGTGAATTATTACTTTGCCCGTGATTCACTTTCACTAATGGCTACCACACTTTCAACTGCGAAATCAATGTTCCATGTATTTAATCAATCTATCTTCTCTTTAAACATTTGAACATTTAAACTTAATTTAACATTTAAATTAACAGTTAATTGTTAAACATTTAAACATTTGACCCTGTTCATCACCTGTTCTGCAATCTCTCCTCTCCCTTGGTTCCAGGTCACTACTTTGTACTGTTCCTCTTCTTCCTATCATGACTACTTTCTACATCTCCCTCCACCACCCAAGCACTCCCTGTCCCAGATTTTGTCCTTGTCCCTTTTTTCAAATTATGCTTCACCCTCAACCTAAATTACTGCATCCACTAGGGTACTGTGCTTTTAAAAGTGTAAGTCTCCTATCTCCAGACTTATCTGCAAGAGCTCACTATCTGGATGTCTCAAAAATGGGTAACATCTCCAAAGTGAATTCACCACCCCCTCCAAATCTGCAGCCCCTCTGCAGTCCCTACCACCATGAATGACAACCACCACCCACCCACCCACGCTATAACAGGAGACAGAGACGTGGCAACTGGGAGCTCTCCTCAACTCCTCCTTTTTTCTCCTCAATACACTGACTAGTAAACCACTGCTGCACTTGTGTCTCAAATGTCTCTCAGATTCTCCCCTTCCTCTGTCCCTACTGCCACTGCTTCAGCTGAGATCCTCACAGTGCCTTATTTTAACAATTCTACCAGCCTCATAACTGACTCTTCTATGATGCTGACAGTGTTCACCTCCTTAAAAATGTTAGGAATGCCTCTGCATCTTGGTCAACACCTATTTAACCTTGAAAATGCTGCTTAAATGTCATCTCCTCTGTGAGGCCTTTGCCGAGTCTCTCAGGTGATATCAGTCGTCCCCCACTCTGGTCTCCTACAACACTTTGTTCGTATCTCAGTCCAGCACTGTTCACTGATCACACTGTGAACACATTATATTGCACCTGAATTTTCTCTTCCCCACTGAGTTCCTCATGGGAAGGTCTATGTCATAGTTATCTCTACATTCCTATAGTCCAGCTAAACACATGCCACATGGTAGGAGCGCGATGATTGTTAAACGAACAATGAATCTTAACTCCAACTTTTTCAAGCAAGTGCCTCACTAGAGTAGTACAGTTCTGTACAAACCATCCCTATAGCAAGCAAGATCACAGTGTACAGGTCCCCTGAGAACTGACTTTTCTATATGCTTCAGGGATGGGTCAATGTTCTGCAGGATAAGTCCTACATGAGCCAACTGAGCTCTGCTGTGGGAGTCAGACGAAGGCAATGTGCAGGCCCCAAAAACCCATTATGACCCACCAGCCAAAGAAAGATAATGCAAAAATCACCATCAGTGCTTTGCTATCAGACTTGCAGACTGCTTGTCTTTATCTGGCCTAAACTCAACAATAACACCCGAATCACTTCTTCTGCAAAACTTAACAGCACTCAGAAGACCGGTTCCGGTCCTGGCGATATTACTATGCTTCAATTTCTTCATTTATCAAACAGGCACAGGTTATTTTTATCATGCTTTCTTCACAGGATTTTTAAAAATCAAATGAGAACATGCGAATGTGCTTTATAATGGCACAACAGTAGACAAAAGTTCATTTTTCTTAGAATTTCAAATAACCTCAAATATATCAAAAATCAGGCTGATTACAGATTGCCTAGTAGAGGTCCTTTAACAGACAGTCAAGGCTGATCTGTGTTTCATGTTAACTGCCATGTTTATTTAGAAGATTTTAAAGGTTTTACCTTTCATCTGAAATGTAAACGACTCCCTAGACATCTCAGTTACACTACTGGCCCTATCTACAGAGGGTTTACTTAAGAAAGGCAACTTTTAACACAATGCCTAACTCAACCACTAGGAGTAGTTAGTTAAATCTAAAATATTGCACATATACTTGAATATGTACATCTAAGGCACCGAGAACTCACAATATTTCATAAGGCATCACCACATAATGATCCATTCCTCCATTCTTCTCCTGTCCTCAGCATCCTTGCTACTCACCAAACTCCATGTGGCAAATGGACTGTCTCACTTCAAAAACTGGTAGAATGTACGAAAATCAGACCCTGAATATTTGCAGATTCATAACACAGTGGTAACAGTTTCGGTTTAAAGAACAACCTCTTCCGGTTTCTACCGAGCTAAAGACTTCATGTATATCAACTAAATACTTACTGAGGGTAAATGAGACTAGGCAATACCCCAACATTTTATGCTGCTCTGAAGGGTTTAAGTATGACGGTCCCATAAAATACAAGTTACTCTATGTCACTCTTGAATTTCAGCTGCTCCAAGTTCTTATAAAACTTGAGCTATAAGTTCTACTGGTATATTTTATACATGGGCTATATATATATATACACACAAAATTTTTGAGAGTCAGTATTTTGTTTATTCACTTCTTTATTAGCTTCTAGGACAGGTAATTTGGGGAATGAATTAACAAATAAACATCTGTTAATAAATATTATAAATGCACTGAAAATATTAACTGGGAATGACTGGCATATCTATCATAATTGGTCACTCACATCATCCAGTTTCATCTAGCAAACATTTGACCAACACTACTTTAACATTTGTGTGTAGAGAGAGAAAAGTAAAATACCATCAATTTTTCCAGCAGAATTTTAATTATATACAAAGCTAATCAACCTCCCTGTTTAGATCATCAGATTTTAATACCAAACCCTGCAGTACTGAATCCTGCACTGGATGGCACAGCTTAACTGTTCCAGATCTTACAAAGCACTGGTGAAACAAGTAAACATTTTAAAGGTAAAGGGAGTCTGAGTGGTGTAGCAGGACAGCAAAACACCTCAATTAATCAAGCTCATTACCTCTGTCAGATCAACCTTCTGATGTTCAGAATGTCTAGAACAATACCACCAGATATACCCATTACATGCTCACCACTACATGGTGCTGCTTAGGTCCTATAAATTAATCAGAATATTGTCCATCAAAAGATTCCAATTTTTCTTCTTCCCTGGCAGTGTATTTAATAATATAATTAGTCATTTAGGATGCTATTTACATAATACATCAGAATGCAGCGGCAGAAAGATACAAAAAGGGTATTTTCATTAAAAAAACTCTCCAGATGAAACAAACAAGTAGCAGTAACGTCTACGTGCCAAACACAAGACAGACAATGGTGATCAAAAAGGCCTGATGTAGCTTACAGTAAAGCTACAGAGGGACATTAAGTAAATGTACTAGTTACTAACTGGGACAAGTGCTATAAAAGAAGTAAAAACAAGTGGTAAGTAAAAGGTAGTAAGAAATGAATGGAGGGGTCCCACACAGCCAATGAGACAGAACAGTCAGAGAGGTGACTCTGATCAGGTGACACTGAGGCTGAGACTCAAACAATGAGAAAGTAAGTCAGCCACGGGAAGGGAGCCTCACATGCTTAGGCTCTGAGACAGGAAAGAGCTGGGCAAGTTCAAAGAACTGAGAAAAGGTGTTTGATGACTGAGGGAAGGGTGGCAAGAAACGGGAATGGGAGGCAGGAGGCAATTCATGAGGGGCTTTGCTGGCCACAGTTAGCAGCATGAATGTTGTTCCTAGCAGAGCAGTGAGAAGTCACTGAAGGGTTTTACCAGAAAGAGGCAAAAGTAGAATAACCTTTATTGCATATTAATATTATAAATCAATTAATTACGTTAATGCTAATATTATAAACAAAGAACTTATCACCCAAATCTCTCAAAGGGTTCAGGGCTCAGGTACTGTAACCCATGATAAACCATCCTTAAACTTTAGAGCTAGGAAAATAACTCTTCTAGAAAACATATCTCTTCTAGAAAACTGCTGTTTCCTTTTATTAGAGAATAAGAATTATGTAACCTACTGTATTTTACTTTTTGTACCAGATGCCCAGAAGCTCAGGACTTCAATAGTAACTATACTTTTCTAGGTGTTTGATATATTTATATCCCTCTAAATGGGTTTTGATTTTCTACTTTTGCCTTAATAGTCCTATAAAAAACATTTTAGAATAGAAGGTTTCAGTTAAAAATATATTCACAGCATTATTTACAATAAAAGGGAAGGAGAAGCCTGGAAACAAGCAAAACGCACTGGGTTCTCTCGCTCCTCCATGACCTGCAGAAACTGCCTGTTCCCTCTTCCTGGAACAGGGCCCTGCTTCTGCTTGCTCTTTATAGTTTACATATACTAACTCATTTAATCCTCACAACAGTCCCTATCTTACAAATGAGAAAACTGAGGCTTAGAAAGGTTGAAGATTTGACCAAGGTCACACAGCTAGTAAGTGGTAGAGCTAAAATACGAACTCCGGCAGCCCAGCTCCAGACTTCACACTCCCAGTCATCACTCAATGTGGGCTTCTGTGACTCCCAGAGTCACTTCTGCTTAATTCTATTATGGCACTTATTCGAATGTATTAACGTCATTTTTCTGTCTTCCTACAAAATTCCTACCCTATCTTTCAGCAAAAGACCTAACACACAGCAAGTACTTAATTACTGTAATTAAAATAATACTGACTGAATGACCCTTACCTCTGTCTTCAAGGAGCTTTCAACATCCTATGATAATTTTCAATTATGCATTTACACTAGCTTTGACATTTAACTCAAAGAATAATTCATGAGACTGTTTATAGTTTAAGGTTACCTCAAATATTTTCAATTCAAGATTATACTGTAAGGTTTTAAAGAAAAGAAAAGAGAACATTCCATGATTAATGAGCTTTAATAACCTTTTGGTTGAAATACTGAAGAACTGGCTGACCCTATAAATGAGTGGTGGGAAAGCAGGTACTAATCCAGGTAACTTATCAAGAAATTTCTCATGTATGCTAACATAAGACAGAACGAAAAAATACTATGGATACCAGTAGATACAATGTAAGAATATTAGATTAAATCACTTCTGAAATTAAGCTAAGATGGATATTTTGACCAAAACAAACAAACAAAAAGACACTACTCCCAAATATTTAGGGGGAAACAAGATGCAGTAGGAAAGCAGTGCCTTTGAAATCAGGTTTCCTGGCTTCAGTGCTGGATCTGCTATTAACTAGCTATGTGAACATGAGCAAAAGACAGGATCAGTTTCCTCATCCATAAAAATGAACGGATCAGAGACAAACTATAACATCTCTTCCCACTATACAATTCCAAGTTCACTGTTGTGTACAAAATCAAGACTATCTTGTGGTAACCTGATGTGGTGAGGATGCAGAAACTATTACATCAAAATAATCCAACAGCTACCAAGATTCTTTAGAAACACAAACCCCAGTCAAAATTATAAAGAGATCCACATTTTATGAGTAAATATTTATTTGTATGACTAATTATCATCTGTCCCCTGTACTATACTCCAAGTTTCATGAGACAGGCTCAGTATCTGGCTTTGGTGATCAATGCAGCCTCAGTGGTCCCTGAGCGGTGCAAATGGTCAACGCACTCAGCTGCTCTTGGCAGATCCATCTCTTTACCTCTTTGCACCGCGGTAGACAGCAAGTACATCCTGACTCCCTATCTTCCTGCACTCTCAACTATTTCTCCTTCCCTAGTAACTCTTACCCCAAAAACTTCTACTCCTCAGCAATCACTTCCCCCAACTAATGTTGGTCCCACATATTGACTGTTCCTTCATGTGGTATTTAGCCTATGCCCCTGTATGATAATTTTGTATGCTGTCCTAGCTCTCTGTATTCTCTGAGTATAGCATTTAGCCTTGCTGACAAATACCTACCTAATGGTATTTGCTGATGACTGAGATAAGGTTTAATAGTGTAACTAGGTTTAAGTTGTGTTCTTGCCCTGAATTGAAATTGTTTATGTCTTCATTTCGATCACAAGCTAATAAAAAGCTTCTTTCTCAAAAATACTATTTTAAATTAGGTATTTAATAAAAAAAAGATACAGGTAGAATATACTTTGCTTCACATGTTGCTACTCCTTCATTCATTCAATGTCTAAACTAACCAAGGAAATAACAGACTAAAGTCTGTAAGATGTCAACATTTCACAGTGCGCTTAAGTGACTGTCCCTGTGAACAAGCTGTACCTAAAAACATGCCTATCAGTAAAGGCCAACAAAGACTGGCTGAATCTAACAGAGTGTACACTGGCCAGGAAGAAAGCTTGCTAAACTTGTACTCTTCAAAACCACTTTCATCAATTAAAAAAAATGCATGCTAAAGAAGCCTAAACTATTACATACAAGACTCACGAGTCCTCTATTACTTCCTGTCACTATGATATGGATGCAGCCCTCATATGCGTGAGGCAACAGAAATAGGAAACAGTGAACAAAGGAGAAAAAAAAGCGTAATTGTTTAAATGGCCTTCTGCCATATGAAGTAAAAGTAGCACTTGGGAGGTTTCTAGTATTATGGAAATAAGTAGAGAATGCAATTCAGGGAAAGTTTGGCAGCTGCCAAAGACAACAGAATGCCTCTGCAACCAAAGAGACTGATTAAAATTCATGTTCCTTCTTGCATTCAAGCTTTCCACATGAGCTGAATGCAGAGGAAAATAAAGTACATCAAGACTCACAATAATTGTAGAAAAATTAATTCAGAAAGTAATATTTCCCTTTAATATCTGAAATTCAAATTCAGAAAGAAAGAAAAGATTTCCATATCAGACTCCCCTTATCTACTAGAGATTAACCTCAACATTTTCATTTTCTTTTAGTTTACTTCTACCTAATAAAACCTCCTACCCAACTGGCTCTGGAAATAAGAAGAAACAGGCACACCGAAAAACAGGTAAAAAATCTATGGTCTTCAATAGTTGCTTTTGAAGATGGCTTATCAATCACTTAAGACAATGCACTGACTCTGTTTCACTTGGTGGCAGTGATGGAGTTTTAAAGATTCAAATCAGTTGAACAAATCCTGGATGCTTCTAGACGCCAGCCATTGCACTACTCCTCAGGATGCAGAGCAGGGCTCCCCAGTCCACTCCTGTTCACCCTACTTTGTCTTGCACATCATTTAAGGCAAAGAGCCCGTCAGGACTCACTGCCATTAAACAGGGCAGCTAAGTAATCAAAGAAACACAGATTCCCCTATCCTGCCCTGACACGCATGCTGTGTCAATGACCACAAACTCACCCTGAATAAATCTGAAGCCATTCCCCTTCTTACTGGAGTCCGTCTGACATCAGGAAATAAACTTCTACCACGGAATACTCCAACAGTTATCACTATAATTATTACCAGGAAAGAAGTTCTAAAATAGAACACTCATGTGAGATCTAGAACTACCACCCTGATTTCTCTGATTTACTTCATCAAGTCGGAAGAAAAATAGCACCACTGAATGCATCTCCATGAGATGACTCATGCAGTGCTCAATAAAGATGCTCTACTTGTATCTTAAAACAAAACAAAAATACCACTTTATGTCTACTTTTTTTTAATGGTAATACATAAATCCAAATTAAATAAATATATCCGGGGGAAAAAGAGGAAGACTCATCAGGAATCCATTTAAATGGAGGGGCATGGATTTTTCCCAAATACCTTATCAGGCCACCATTGCAAATCTTCTCCTAGAGAGACTGGACTTTGAACAGGTGTATTCTTCTTATCCAAGTTTGGTTCTCCTTCTTTGCTGGTAGAGCCCCTTTCATTATCAAATGAGGCTCCATCAAGCCACCTTCGTTCACGTAAACGTAAAACGGATTCACGTTCACGCAACAGCTCAGAGTCTCTCTCTAAGGGAAGAAGGAGAACTGGTATGCAATTGGGTCACACCAGTGGGATAAAAGTAAGCCACTCTCTAGTAAAGACCCTTCAGGATGCAACTAACAGCAGTTTATCTACTCACAAAAAAATTTAATGTAAATGTATATCTAATAAACCTGACATGCAACATTCAAAACATTAACCCTTTCAAGTGAACAGGTGAAAATTATAAACTAGTATTTTTTTAAAACTATGTAGAGGCAGACTTTTCAGTATTCCAACTACAGGTTTTTAGAGCAGAATTGCTTTATTTTAAACTGAATTTTGATTTTTTTTTTTAATCAAGTTTTAATATAGTGGCTTTCATTAAAAATGTTTATTGTAACTTTTTAAAGTATTAGAAAATTTGCAAAATAAATGAGAATACATCAGACACAAGTACGTAAGACAAAAAAAGAGTACTTATAGTCTTCAGGTATTTTTTTTAAAAAAATACTGTACCAAAAAAACTTGAAAAGGTTAAAATACATATTCATTAATATAAACTAACTATAAAACTTTTGATAACTCAAGCCCATGTTTAGAGTTATTTTGTAGGGCTGGATTTTTATGAATATGTCTTAGTTAAAATTTTGAGGAACTAGACAGTTTTTTTTTTTTTTTTTCCTATCTTCATGGAAAGATTTCCATACCAAAATGCTTTCCTTCCAACTGGCTTACAAATTATCTAAAGTCAATGTTTTCCCCCAGTGTGCTCATATATTTTTTTTTTTTTTTTTAAATAATCAAAATAAACTTTCCAAGACATGGATAACAAGAATTAAAAACAAAATTAACTGAACCATAGAAGACTGCCACTTATACAAGTCAAAATTGGTCAAACACCAGCAATTTCATATGATTCAAACTGAAAGTAATACTTACACACAATAACTTTAGTAAATGATAAAAGGGAGAAATTTAGAACGAGTCAGATACTGCATACTTGAAAATGCAATACTTGGTGCATTTATGGCAGTAAAGTATACATTTACATTAAAATTTTTAAAGCTATTTCATAACAGATTAATTATATTAAAAGATCACCACAAATTTGTTATTTTACAATTCTTGCTTTTAAGCACCAGGTTATTTGCAGCAAGGTCTTAATATAAGATGGCACCTTTCCCAATCTAGTAATGACAGTAAATAATACAGCTGATTCTTGACTGTTATTTGAATCATGTTTTACATTCTGGAAAAGTGAAAATACTGACTTATAAAAGTTATGATGCAAGCTAAAGCTATACCAATATACACAGATATATGCTAGATTAATGATTTCAAAATCTTCTTTCTGACCTCTACTATGTACAGTATCTTTTAAAGATTTAGAAGTTTTGAAAATTGCATTTTAATAAACTAAATATTTCTATATATTTATTACTGGCCAATCCAGTAAGTCTGTTTGTATTTCACTCTTTCATCTAGCCAGGCTTTAAAAAGAAAAGAAAAATTTTAATCAAATCAACTAAGGAGACTTGTTTTCTGAATGCTGCATGTCACTCACTGTAAAGTAGAATTCTGCTTTTAGTTCAGAATCTATATTCCTCATTTAAAAAAAAGTTAAAATAAGTCATAACCTTTGATATGCATTCCACAATGTTATAGATAAGATCATCTCTAAAATATTATTGTGGCTCTTTAGAAACAACTCATTTTAATTCCAAAGCATCCAAAAGCATTAATAAGGAATAATTCCATCTACTGCAATATTAAATCTCAAATACAGTGAATTCTACCTCTGTCTCTCCATATAGCCAGTGATCAGAAAGAAATAAATGCAAAATTACCTCGAGATGAGCCTAGCCTGGAAAGGGACGAACGACGAAATGAAGGGTAACCAAAATAGCTAATGTCTTCAGAAAACATGGCATCCGCATCGATAATGACACTTGGGTGGGCAGAATGAATGTCAGCATCAAGAAGAGACATAAGATCCTCTATAAACAGAAACAAGCAAATATAAAATGACGCAGCTATAAAGCGAGCACCTGTAGGACACTAAAAGATCTCTAAAAATTAAAATAGATTGAAATCAGGGACTGACTACTGACGTTACCTGTGGAAAAAAGTAAAGTTAACATTGTTAACACAGATTTTAATGAACAGCAGATGCATACTTGTTGTTTAGGCTACCTACTAAGTAATCAGAAGGAAAAAAGATCAGTATTTAAGATATAATATTTGTGACATACAGGGATTACACAATCAAAATCTAAATGCAGCTCAATGATACTAAACCATATTCAGTAACAACGGCATCAAAAAACAATGTTCCAGAGTCATCTGTCAGCCCGTGATAAAGTCATGTATATACATCCATCTTTTTACTGCGACCAAACACAAGTCCAATGAACAAAAACATTTCCCCATTTTCCCTGAAAAGGAACTTTACAATCAAATCAAGCAGCACTGCAGTGAGAATTATCTTATACCTTGAAAAGAATAGTCAGAAAATCATCTGTGCTTTAAAATCCCATTCCCCAGTCAAAAGAACACTCCAAAGATGAGAAAATCATGATGGTGATCCACCAACCTCCAGGTAAGTAAGATTCACTGGCTGTATCATCCCCATCATCTCCATCTTCATCATCCCGGCTAAGTAAATTATTTACAGCAAGGTTTACATCAAGATTTGTTCGCTGGAGTTCCCGAATAATGACACTTCTGGATTTGCCTTGTAAAACAACTTGGGCCTGAAATAAAAAATAAAAAATAAAGGAGAGGACTATGCTAGTTTCTTTTTGAAGAAATTCTTTATCAAAATTAGCTTGCTAGGATCAATACAAAAAAGCAGAAACTTAAGACTACAGTTCACCATATTCCGTTAAACTTCACCTTATGCTGTTGTCTTACATTAAATATTCTACAGTATTCATACCTGTGAAATCAGTTCCTCTGGAATGACAGATGCTGGAATAACTGGCTGAGGCTGACTGCCCAGAAGCCCCGACCCTCGATCTCGTCCTGTCCGAATAACTCGAGTCTGTCTGCGGGAATCTCGAGCTCCAGCTGATGACCTTCCAGAAGAGCCTCCTCCACTTCCACCCACTCCTGAACTCCAGCGACTTCTAAATATTAGAGAATTTTATCATTTTAACCATCATGCTGAAAAGATCACTTTGGGTGTCATTTTCATTCTCTTGAGTCAAGATAAAAGTTATTTGTCTAACTTGATGTGTAATATCTTACTGCAGTGTTTTGACAGAAAATTAAGGTAATAAAATTGAGCTTTAAATTAAGTTACAATTTTGTAAATGCTGAAGTATAAATTTATCACTTCTTAAAAACTTCTACATCTTTTAATTTTTTAAATATCCACATACCATATATATTTCTAGTCATAACCATAAAATGAGTCGTAGAGCACATGTTGCCTTTGCATGACACACCCATTAAACCTAACTACTAACACGCGGTTACAAAAAAAGGAAAACTCAGAGTTTGGAACTCAAAGTGCTTTGCCTGGAACAAATTCATCCGCAAAGATAGTATTTCATTAATATTTAGCACTATTAACTACCTTGATCAAGGGAAAGCTACTAACTACTTAATGGTTATGCTCATTAATTTTTTCGTAAGTATGAGAAAATGAGTTAGAAAGCGTATGATGTCTACAACATCACTTATTGTTCCAAACATGGTAATTAAGTGTTAAATTAAGTAAGCTAGATGAACCATACAATTGTTTTCTGCATTCAGTCAGATGATAAACAAAATGGTCATAACAAATCACTTCAGCCTTTTAAATTATGACAGTGTCAGTTGTCTTTAAAACGAATAACAGATCATTTGACCTAGAGAGAAGTACTTTACTCCCAACTCCTCTTCACTGCACTCACCTGAAGTTAAAACCTTCAGCCCCCCATTACAGACTTAGTTTAAATTTGTTTTTCCAATGCTTTTTTTTCCCCTTAAATAAGGTTTTGCATACATTAACAATAACAATTCTCAAATCAGGAAGGTATCAAATTTCTTGATCTGGTCTTCTCACTTAAGTGGAAAGCCCAATCTCTGCCTAAACAAGCAAAAAACTTTAGTTTCCTCAGTATGATGAATAAAGAAAAAAAAATCTCGAGAAAAACTGGTACTGTCCTTTTGAAGGCTTTCTAGACTTGCTGATGCATGCTATCACTTCATGCTTACGCAGTATCTGCATCCATAGCTAAGAACTTCCCAAAATAATTTTGGAGAAAAATAATATTGTGCATCCTCAGGTCTGCTGTATGAAACAGCACTTATTTCTGCTATGTAACAGATTTTAGAAATGCAATGCTAAATAACCTCTCACAGACCAAAGAAAAACAAAAGGATTTCATTAAAAGTATATTGTATTAAAAAATAATAATAAAAATGTCACGTTATCAAAGAAAGCACTAACATATAAAGTAGACATTTTCTTTTCAAGTTATATGTATTGTGATACTTACGCAATAAAATGTAACAGAGGATCAATGAAAACATAAGTAGGCATATTCCAACCAAATATTAAATCAGCATTTCTGCTTCAGGTTTCCTGTAAGTTGTCAAAAACTAAGTCTTTCAGGTGGAACTACTCTTTTGGAATTTCTTGGAACATTCAAAAGCTCAAACACATTATTTCAGCTTGAAAACAAGGAGAACCACACCAAAAAGTCTAAAACAGATATAATTAGGGTGACCTAATGTCCCAGTTTTCCTGGGATGGTGCTAGTTTAAGCCTATTGTCTACGCCTAATTATTAATTTCACTCGAAGATGTCCCAGTTTGGACAATAAATTATATGGTCATGGTAGATATAATGGATGACCCGATATTTCCACCAAGGAATGCATACCATTCTTCCTCCAAGCAAATGCTAAGGAACATGATTAGATACACTATCCAAATACACACCTGTGCCTGGGCAGACCTTATGGGCATTACAAACTCAAATCTCCACAAGAGGTAGACAGGTTACATAGGTAAGTGAAGCCAAGACAACAGGGAAGAGTAGAGAACATCTGCCTATCTAAAACATTCTAATTCTCTTCTTTAAACACTGATGGTTCATCAAACACCACTGTCCGCCACTTTGCAATCTCCACTACACAAACCTTCAATTGAGGTGAATTCAAAAACAAATGTCAAGATACCTCTGGCTTGCCCCTTAACCTGACTGTTTTCATGGGGGGGATACCATTTTTCCTCATGCTCACCTGCTATGCAGTGTTTCTATCAGAATCCAAACAACCTACCAGTCTCTCTACCTCTATTGCTCTTGAACACTCCTCTACCAGCTTGCTCTGCAGATAAAGACTAACGTATTAAACTAAGCATACAGTAATAAAAAGTTATCAGTGGTCACAAAATACAGTACTACAATTACTGATTGTTTTTGCCTATAATTACAGTGAGCTATATAATTTTCACAGGAGCCCTGGTGGTGCAGTGGTTAACGTGATCGACTGTTAATCAAAAGGTTGGCAGCTTGAAATCATCAGTGGTTCTACACGAGAAAGATGTGGTAGTCTGCTTCCAGCCTTGGAAAGCCTGTGGGGTCACTATGAGTCAGAATCAACTCGACAGCAGTGGGTTTTTTAATATATAATTTTTAATACTAAACTCAAGAATACTGGGAAAACCTATTTCTACTTTCTGTAGTTTGCTTATCAAAGCAGTGTCATAATTTTGATCCTATTACGTGGTTCTCAAGGCACAAACAATGACTTGAAACCGACTAAGGAAATTGCATCTAGTATGGAATTAGTCCATAACTTGCAAGCTTAACAGCCCACTAGCCAAATCTTGTCCACGCACTTGGTTTGCTGGTTAAAAAGTATACATTCATCAAAAACAAGGAAAATCTGAGAAACTGCCAAGAGTCAAGAGAAGCCTAAAGAGACATGATGACTAAATGCAATGCGGAGTCCTGGATGGGATCCTGGAACAGAAACAGGACATTAGGAAAAAATAGGGAAATTTAAATAAACTGTGGACTTCAATTAATAATACTGTATCACTGTTCATTCACTAATTGTAAAAACTGTGTCATTCTAATGTAGGACATTAACAATAGGGGAAACTAGGTATGGGGGTATACAAGAACTCTCAGCACTATGTTCATAATTTTTCTGTCAATTTAAAACTGTTCTAAAATAAAACTTTTTTTTAATTACTAATTTATATTTCCATTAAAATACTTAAGTAGTCAGAAGATTCCACATAAAAATCCAGATCTGCAGCTTCTCTTAGGACAAAACAAAAGGGGGCAGTGGAAGGACAAAGGTGTTCTCTGTATTCTCCTACGGCAATAACAGCTTACCCACTGCCTCCTTTAAAAATGAGGCATCCAGTTTGTCAGAGTCCTACTATCTACTATCTTATCTACCTGCCCAGCTTCAACTATTTGCAACTGCAATTACAATTACCTGGTTGGCTTTTATATTTCAAATCCTGCACTGATTATCATTTCAGATGAAACCCTAAAGGATGTACAGTTTAACTTAAACCAACTAAAAGCAGTTTATACCTATCATCTATTAAGGCCAGTGATCGGTGGTAACAGAAGAAGTTTTTAATTCTAGTATCTCCATTTTAACCTTACAATTAAACACAAATGAACTCCATTCTCTTCCCCCAAATAAATTTGCCCTTCTTACCCATAACCTGATTTGAAAAAAATTTAACAAAAATACCTAGGAGATTTCTGAAACATTCCCCAGGATATAGTTGAAATATTAAAGGGAGAAAACAGCATCAGCAAGAAATCTTTAGCACTCAAATCTTCCAATTAGCAAAAACATCAATGGAAAATATATTAAAAGATGTTCCATAAATTCTGACTGCTATGCATTCCTAAGAATGATAATGATCAGTCAAAACAAATGATCAATTCTCAATTATCCATGCTGGCAGAAAAGAGAAACAGTACCAGTTATCTCAAAATCTTTCAAAGAGGCTTTTAAATAGAGAGACCCCCTCACTCCCTGAGTCACTGATATCACAGTGAACGCAAAGGGAACAAGCCTGCAGTCTGCAGGAAGGGGGACCAGAAAATTTTGTGAGGGATGGTGTCCTTCATATTTGATTATATTTGGTAAATCTGTGGTTAAGAGTCCCCTTTGGGGATTCAAGATCTGCCAGTCCTAGATTCTCTAGTATGTTATGAATTATAAACTTCTTTAAAGTTTACTGTAATCAACACAGAAATAGAAAAATTTACTGTACAAATCAAGGAAAAAGAAAATTTTATCATGAAGGAAAATATTTTTGACTATAAAATTTATGGATTTACAAAATAAACTGATCACAATTTCACTACAGACTGAAAAGACTTTTCAAAGAGGTCAAGAGTCTTCAAGTGCTTACACTTTGTGGACATCTGCAAACCCAAATAAAGGCAAACAAATGACTGGCACTGAGTTAGTGCGCACTGTGACATTTTTCAATATTGCAATTCATGAACCCAAAGCTAAAGCTAGAGCAAGTTTTCACAGAATCCGTTGTTCTCATGTGTGCATATCTGGGGGTAGGGGGTGGGGGCAGATGAACAGACACTGTGGTGGGAAGGAGTATGAGCAAGGACAGGTAAGAGGGACTCAAAAAACTGATTCTCTCTGCATTTTAAAATCTTAAAACTAGCCCTAATCTATGGAATAGGTCTACAGAGGTTTTATTAAACTCAAGTATATTACTTTATTATTGTATTTGATGCATATTTTACTAACAAAGCCATAAAACTCCACTGCTTGATTTCAGTCATTCTGTGATGCAGTCTATTATAACTGGTTTTAAACAAGTTTTATTTTATTGAGAACAGGATTTAAGTCTAGGACAATTTAGCAACATAATTAATAACAGTAATGGATTATAAGCCATAGAATAAACAAATATCCATGAGACCATAATAATACAAATAAATGAAAAGAAACAGAAATAGAAGAAAAAGAGGGTAAGTGAGGAAGGAGAGAAAGTTCTTACACTTGAATTCCAGTTCATAAACGTTATAGGAATAAAAAAAAATTTTTTTAAATCATTTGGCAAGCACCACAGTAGTAACAGTTCCAGGCAAAAATCATCAACAGTTGCTAAAATTGGATGCTAAAATCAGTGGGCAAAGAATCTACCCACAAAATACATATTAATTACAATGGGGGAAAACAGTAACTTTACAGTGGAGAAACCTAGCAAACACAACCTTAAGCTAACAAATCACCAGTAATGAGACATAGCAACATTGGCATTTCCAAAATATTCTTGCCAAAAATGCATCACCTGAGTTTAATCATCAGAAAACAAGAAACAAATCCTGCAAGAAAAGGTAGTTTTCAAAATCATCAGGGTCCTGAAAAATAAAAATTGAGGAACTGTCTCAGATTGGAGGAGACTAAGGAAACATGACAACTAAGTCCAATCTGGGATTGCGGGTTGAATCCCAGATGGGCAAGAAGGGTTTTAGCGGGACAACGGGTGAAATCTGGATACGCGCTGTAGATCATGCCCTCTACCAACATTAATTTCCTGGTTTTGATCATTGTACTAGGGTTATGTAAAATGTTAACAACACTTGGGGAAGCTAGGTGAAAAAGGTATATAGGAATTTGTACTTTTTTGCAAGTCTGAAATTATTTCAAAAGGAAAAATTAAACTTCAAAAAAAGTAAGAGTATTAATTAGTATTAAATCAGGATTATGAAGAAGTAAACTAAACCAGAGACCAGCAAATTTCTTCTCTAAATGGCCAAATAGTAAACGTTCTAGGCTTTCTTGGCCAAGAGGTCTCTGTCTCAACTGCTCATCTCTGTCACTGTAGCACAAAAGCATCCACGGGCAGTGAGTAAAAAACTGAGCATGGCTGTGTTTCAATAAAAACAACAGGAGGTGGATGTGGCCTGCAGTCAGTAGCTTGCCAGCCCTTAAATGGAACAAAGAATTTTTCTCTTTAAAGAAGATACAATTTGACACAGCAGGATAGATAATAATCCTTCTTTGTTAAATATTTCATTTGTTATTCCATGTTATTTACAGAATTCTTTATTCTATACTGTGTGCAGAGGACTGACCTTTAAACAGAGAAATAACAATATTTTCATATGTTCCCTATTAATAGTTCTGGCACAGAATGAGCTAAAGGATGAACTTAACGAAATGATCCTCCTTCCACCCCAAAACAAACTTATTTCAGCATAAAAACAAAAGGAATTGCCTTTTTTTTTTTTTTAATTTCAAGGATTCCAATTTTTAAATCCGTATTTACTTATATACAAATTCAGTGTCCAAAAAAACTTTAAAAATTGCCTCCTCACCTTAAATATATTTTGAAACAATTTAAATTGCTTCTAGTTATCTTTTTCTATCAGCCTCTGTACACATATGCTGACTTGACTGATTTGGCATTATCTAATTAATTGGGTAATTTCAGAAAATTTGGCTATTCTAAAATCAAGGTAGAAAATGAGTAAAATCATCTGGCTTTGAATCTGTACATGGTTTCTTTAGTTTCTCTAGACAAAATGGTAGATTAACTTAAAAGGTGTACACTGTATAAATACATTTGAAAATTTAAAATAACTTTATTAAAGGCTGTAAGACTTAGCTACATGATTCACAAACCTCATTAAATAAATATAGAAAGAACTACAAGTTCTGGATACCAAGAAGAAATAAATGTTGGATGTTTTTATCCAAGAATAAGTCACAAATTTTGACCAAAAATGGTATCATTAAAACTTTAAATGACATAATGGCATTATAAACACATGCAAGCATTATACACTTTTAAAAGGTCAAGAACTGGGTTAATTGTGATTAGCCTGTGTGGGTTATTTTTATCACGATGGCTCACCATGAGCAACATGAGCTCCCTGCCCAGAGTTCAGGAGTTCCCTCATTCCACCGCTAGGGCATGTTGATGATTACTCAGAATGAGTGCATGCAGGGTGATGGCATGGACCAGTGGATGCCCTCACTTGGCCACGACTTACCCTAGAGTGTTGCCTGCCAGCCTGCCTAGAGTCTCGGAACCTGAGAGAAACCATGGGGAGTCACTTGTCCTACCAGGCCTCGAAGTCCTCCCCGCTCCCGAGTTGCTGTTCAACTTTGACCTAGGGGGAAGAAACAAAAGGGAGAACAATCACAAAACAGTCCCAAACTGCCTAGGTACAAACCTGGAATTCCAGGTCTCACTGCTCTGGGACTTGTTGTTAGCTGTCACTGAGTCAGCCCCCATCTCATAGCATCCCCTCCCCCGTCCACAACAGAATGAAACACTGCCTGGTCCTGCACCATCCCCATGATCAGCTGCAGATCCGACAGTTATGATCCACAGGGTTTCCATCAGTCGATTATTAGAAGTAGACCACCAGGCCTTTCTTCCTAGTCTGTCAGTCTAGAAGCTCTGCTGAAACCTGTTCAGCATCATAACAATTAACAAGCCTCCACTGACATAAGAGTGGCGAGTAGTGCCTGCACTTGACGTACACTAGCTGGGAATCGAACCCAGGCCTCCTGCATGGAAGGCAAGAATTCTCACTGTGATAAAATACCAGCCTAACGATTCTCTGTTAACTCTAAATGAAATTTATATGTCATATCAAAGAGAAAATCTAAAAATTTATAACCTCATAACAATCTATTGTTCTTTTCTGGTTGAAACCGTTTTCATATTTTAACTGTAAACTGTTATTTAGATTTTTAATAGTAATCGTGTTTTTCTTAGATGCAGCCAACTGAAACACATCATACATTATCATGCGTCTTTCTTTTTTTAATATTGTGCTTTAAGTGAAAGTTTACAGTTCAAGTTAGTTCCTCATACAAAAATTTATACACACATTGTTATGTGACCTTAGCTGCTCTCCCTATACTGTGACAGCACACTCCTCCTTTCCATCCCGAATTTCCCATGTTCATTCAACTAGCTCCCATCCCGTTCTGCCTTCTCATCTCGCCTCCAGACACGAGCTGCCCATTTAGTCTCATGTATCTACTTGACCTAAGAAGCACACTCTTCACGAGTATCATTTTATATCTTATAGTCCGATCTAAATCTTTGTCTAAAGAGTTGGCTTCGGGAATGGTTTTAGTTTTGGGCTAACAGAGAACCCGGAGGCCGTGTCTTCCAGAGTCCCTCCAGTCTCAGTAAGATCATTAAGTCTGGTCCTTTTATTAGAATTTGAGTTCTGCACCCTACTTTTCTCCTGTTCCATCAGGGACTCTGTTGTGTTCCCTGTCGAGGCCATCATTGGTGGTAGCCAGGCACCATCTAGTTCTTCTGGTCTCAGGCTGATGAAGTCTCTGGTTTATGTGGACCTCTCTGTCTCTTGGGCTAATATTTTCCTTGTGTCTTTGGTGTTCTTCATTCTCCTTTGCTCCACGTGGGTTGGGACCAACTGATGTATCTTAGATGGCCACTCGCAAGCTTTTAAGACCCCAGACGCCACTTACCAAAGTGGGATCATGCATCCTTCCTTACATACTATTATTTTTAAAGACCAAAATTTTAAAGACTTTGTTACTTGATTTGTAAATACTAAAGGTGAAAAACATGATCTAAAAAATCATTTCTGTCAGAGCAAATAATGTAAAATCTCTTTCTTCCGGTAACGTATTTCTATTAAGTAATCAGCAACACGTCTCCTACTTTTAATGCTAGTATAGCTATTAATCTCTGCTTATATAAAAATTAAAATCAAACTACAAAGTAACCATTTCACTTTACTTTAAGCACTTTATATTTTGCAATGCTTTGAGTGTTACCAAAATCAAAACACAGGTTTAATATAAAAGTAATACCTTCTAAGAGCTAAATATGTATTCAAGTACAAAGGACATCTTACCCATCATTATTGTCAGGTTTACCCAATTCCAATCTGTCTGGCTGTACTGAAAAACCAATCCTGCAAACTCTACCATCCTAAGAGCAAAGAAAACAGAAGAAATTTCCAAAGTAAAAATGCATATTAAAATTGGAATGTATTCAACAAATACTATTCTGTGCCTATCACTGACAATTTAGAAGACAACAAACTAGTTCCCTTCCTGAAGACTTACACCTGAGATGGGGAAATATGAAATACGTACGTGTCAAGAAACCAGTATAAAATAATTTAAAGAATCTCAATCAGAATTCAGAGTAAGAAAATGACTGGGTATCAGAAGCTTCCCCATTCTGTGTCTAGTTTCCAATTCTAGTAAATCATTTAAACTTTCTCTGGACCCAGACCCTTTTACACAATGAAGAAACAGAACTGAGTGGTCTCTAAAATAGCACTCCCAAGTAGCTGCTATTTTCTCTGGTTAAAAAGCAAGAAACAAGATGATACACAATTATATCTTAACTGCTTACTTTCCATTTCTCTACCTTAGAGTAAATAGTTTACCTCCAGAAGAAAGGCAGCATGATTTGGTCCCACCACACACTGTTTAATAGTAGCCTGTTCCAATACATTCAAAGGCGGGTGGCTGGGGAATTTAAAAAAAAAAAAAAGTTTACATAAAATACAATTATTTTTTAAATGGTAAATATATTCTAGGTTAACCCCCCAACTAACAAAAGAAAAAAATAGCTGGCATAACCTTTAAAACAAAAAACACTATTTATATATTTTAAAGCAATAATTTAAAAATAGTAATTATGAGATCCCTGTATGCCAGATTTTTTAAAAATCAGTATAAACAGAAACTATAATTCAAATGAACCCAACTCATAAAATGTTGACACTTGATTCTTAGTAGCTGCTGCCTGAATATGAGTTCTTTTTCCTAATTTTAAAAAAAAAAAATTGTTCTTTGTTGGAAAATTTAAAATATCTTAAAATTCTTACCTGTTTAAATTATATTTGTTCAGTTTCTCCGAAACTTCCCGTAACCTTTAAAAATAAAGCAAAGCAGGAATAAACCACATGCACAGATCCTCTGTAAATTAAACAGTTCTGACAGGTCCTTGGAGCATTATTTTGGTGATTTCCAAAATACAAAAAAAAAAAAAAAAATGCTATCAAGACTATACATCATGGGAAGAATGGTTTTTATATTATCTTTGACTTTTGTTCCCCCCATCACACACCCACGAAAATCACCAGCAGGCTCTGCAATTCCCTTCCCTCACCACCCCATTAGCAACCTCAATAACAAGAATGATAGCATTGTTAATCTCATTTTACAAATGAGGAAACTGAAGCTTATAGGGTTTATGCAACAAAAAATGGCAGCAGAGCCCTGGTGGCACAGTGGTTAAGAGCTACAGGTGCTAACCAAAAACACTGGCAGTTCGAACCCACCATCTGCTCCTTGGAAACCCTATGGGGCAGATCTACCCTTTCCCATAGGGTGGCTATGAGAAGGAATTAACTCGATGGCAACGGGTTTAGCTTTGGTTTAAGGGAACAATGATGGAATGGTTACCACTATCAGTTAAATGTTATAATTCTTACAAAAATCATGGTGAGACTCCTAACCACATATGAAATGTACACAAATTTGTGTTGGAAATAATACCCACAGATAACAAGGGGGTTACTCCTAGCTCATCTACTAATAACTGGACTGACTTAAACTCACTAGGTCTCACATCCTCTTCTATATTAGGGGAAGCACTATTTGTCATCTCTGGTTCTTTGCAGAACCTGGTAGCACAGGTTAAGCGCTCAGCTGCAAATCAGAAGTCAACAGTTCAAATCCACCAGCCACTCCTTGGAGACCCTATGGCGCAGTTCTACTCTGTCCTATAGGATCACTATGAGCTGGAATCCAGTCAACAGCAATGGAGTTTTGTTTTGTTTTTTTGGTTTTGTTTCTTTTCAGTCCTGAAATTCTTAGGATTTTAAGATAAGCAAGTGTAACAGTGGAGGATATATATGCAATGTTTATATGAGAATAAAAAACCAAACCCACTGCCGTCGAGTAGATGCCAGCCACTGCACCACCAGGGCTCCTTATATGAGAATTTTAAAAAACCTGTTGCCGTTAAAGTCGATTTTGACTCACAGCAACCCTATGAGACATACTACAACTGTCCCATAGGGTTTCCAAGGAGTGGCTGGTGGATTCGAACTGCTGACCTTTTGGCTGGCAGCCTGAGCTCTTAACCACTGCACCACCAGGGCTCCTATATGAGAATAGCACTTACTGTCATATTCAGTTTCATACTTCATCTTACCTATCTCAAAAACTTTTATATACTTGATTTTACATGGACACTTAGACTGCTTCCTCAAATAGCAAATGTTTAAAAATACTGAGAGTTAATCCCAAAAATTTACATAAAATTTATCAGTCTTCTAAATCTCAAGACAGTTATCATGACTATTTGGTCTCCTACACATTTTTTTACAAAGATCCCAGATGACACTGACAAAGAAATCTTCAAGCAAAAAAAGGTAAACGGAATAATAAGGAGCATTTATTTCCCTTTTACATTACAGCCTTCAGCAAACACATAAATCACAAAATTACCCCAGGACAATGATCACATTCATTTAAATATCCTAAATTACTAAATGTCTCTAAATAATTTATCTGGCACTCATCTCTAGGATCTTACAAAAATGCTTAAAGTTATTAACTGTAACATTCTTGTAGCAATCTTTAACGGAAGTTTTCCTTAAAATAAAAGGAAAACCACCCTAGAAACTCACCAAATTCCATTTCAAAATAAATCTTTACATGTGATTACAATGAAAAACAATTTTAAGAGTACAGCAGAATACTGCAAAATAACCACACAGATCAGCATTTAATCTCATTCAAGACAAAGGAAAGCCTTTGTGAAGTAGATATTTAACACAATGAATGGATATGTTAGCAATAAGCTTCTGACAATCCATAGTACTTCTACACCACAGAATTATTCTACATTTCATTTTTTTTTTGTTAGTGATCTCATGTACAACAGAATGAAACATTGCCCTGTCCTGCACCATCCTCACAATCCTTGCTATGTATGAGCTCATTGTTGCAAACACTGTGTCAGTCCATCTTGTTGAGGGCCTTCCTTTTTCGCTGACCCTCTAGTTTACCAAACATGATATCCTTCTCACCATCTTCGCTTCTAAGGAGCATTGCGGCTGTACTTCTTCCAAGACAGATTTGTTCGTTCTTCTGGCAGTACATGGCATAGTCAATATTCTTCGCCAACATCGTACTTCAAATTCTTCCGTCTTCCTTATTCATTATCCAGCTTTCACGTGCATATGAGGCGACTGAAAATATCATGGCTTGGGTCAGGTGCACCTCAGTCCTCAAGGTGACATCTTTGCTTTTTTAACACTTTAAAGAGGTCTTTTGTAGCAGATTTGCCCAATGCAATATGTCATTTTATTTCTTGACTGCCACTTCCATGGGTGTTGATTGTGGATCCAAGTAAAACAAAATCCTTAACAACTTCAATCTTTTCTCCATTTATCATGATGTTGCTACCAGTAATGGTCCAGCTGTGAGGATTTCTGTTTTCTTGATGTTGAGGTGTGATCCACATTGAAGGCTGTAGTGTTTGATATTCTCAGTAAGTGCTTCAAGTCCTCTTCACTTTCAACAAGCAAGGTTGTGTCATCTGCATATCACAGGCTGTTAATGAGTCTTCCTCCAATCCTGATGCCGCGTTCTTCTTCATATAGTCCAGCTGCTCGGATTATTTGCTCACCATATAGATTAAGTATGGTGAAAGGATGCAACTTGACGCAACTTTCCTGATTTTAAACCACTCAGTATCCCCTTGTTCTGTCTGAACAACTGCCTCTTGATCTATGAACAGGTTCCTCAAGAGCACAATTAAGTGTTCTGGAATTCCCATTCTTCGCAATGTTATCCATAAATTATTATGATCCACACAGTCGAATGCCCTTGCATAGTCAATAAAACACAGGTAAACATCTTTCCGATATTCTCTGCTTTTAGCCAATATCCATCTGATATCAGCCATGATATCCCTTGTTCCACGTCCTCTTCTGAATATGGCTTTAATTTCTGGCAGTGTCCTTTGGATATACTGCTGCAACTGTTTTTGAATTATCTTCCGCATAATTGTACTTGCATGTAGTACTAATGATATTGTTCGATAATTTCCACATTTCATTGGATCACCTTTCTTTGGAATGGGCACAAATATGGTTCTCTTCCAGTCAGTTGGCCAGGCAGCTGTCTTCCAAATTTCCCGGCATAAGAAAATTAAAACAAGTCCACAAGAGCCAAAGCACAACCTTGAGTATATCCCACCTGAATTTAGAGGCCATTTCAAGAATAGATTAGACTCACTGACAACCAATGACCAAAGACCAGATGAGTTATGGGATGACATTAAGGACATCATAGATGAAGAAAGCAAAAGGTCATTAAAAGGACAGGAAAGAAAGAAAAGATCAAAATGTATGTCAGAAGAGACTCTGAAACATGTTCTTGGAATGGAAGAAACGATGAAGCAAAAGAGCCGAACAGAAGATTTCAGAGAGCGGCTTGAGAAGACAAACTAAAGTATTATAATGAAATGTGCAAAAACCTGGAGTTAGAAAACCAAAAGAGAAGAATACGGTCAGCATTTCTCAAGCTGAAAGAACTGAAGAAAAAATTCAAGCATTAAGTTACAATACTGAAGGATTCTATACGGTTGCTATGAGCAGGAATCAACTCAATGGCAATGGGCTTGATTTCCCCCCAACTCCATGGGCAAAAAACTGAATGACATGGAAAGCATCAAGAGAAGATAGAAGGAATATACAGAGTCACTGTACCAAAAAGAACTAGTTGACCTTCAACCATTTCAGAAGACAGCATATGATCAAGAACCGATGGTACTGAAGGAAGAAGTTCAAGCTGCACTGAAGGCATTGGCGAAAAACAAGGCTCCAGGAATTGACGGAGTATCAACTGAGATGTTTCAACAAACAGATGCAACACTGAAAGTGCTCACTCATATTCCAATTAAGTAGCCTATTTTATTCCTTTAAATTTATAGTCATTTTACAGAGATAGATATGCTGGATTTTTTTTTTAAGCACCAAGTTAGCAAACTGATGCTAATAATGAGACAGGAAAACAAAGTATAAGGACTCTTGCTAGAAGCTAACATATATTTCATTGCTGCTCTTGAAATCCCTTATAATTTAAATCTCATTTTCCCCAAATTTAACATTATAATTTCAAGGATGATTTATCTTCTCGCAGATCCTCAACTAGCAATAGCACTTGATACAGGGTCTTCAATTTCCTGATTCTCTGCCTACCCTCGGTCACACAACATACTTGCATGCTCAGACACACATCCTTAAACTTGATTAAATCTGATGAATCTTTCTTATTGAATTTCAAAAACAATAGAACTTTAGGTATACTCAGATTCCCAAAAAGCTTCAATTCTCCAGGATAGAATGATATCCTACCCTCTACCAGGTGATGGTTTCCATGTATCTAGGATTGTAAAACAGTACACCTAGCCACTTGTTTTTGTTTATTGGCAATCACTGTAAAGATGGGAAGTGACAAGCATGAGTAGTACATTTCCTCCAGTCTCATTCCTACTTATTTCAGGCCCAGCCCAAATACTACCTTCTCCAAGAACTTTTCCTGGTAGCCCTGATTTTCTTCCTGCAAAGTCTACAACTTCTGTCTCATACAGGACTTTCACTGTCTACTTTACATTCTAGTCATTTGTGTTTTTCTGAATTGTCTGTCTTCACAGACTCTAAGCAAAGACACCATAAAACTTGCCAAGTCTTTCCTCACTCCCCACTTCTTTGGATACAGTGTCGCCAGTGAAAAAATGTACAATGTTACTTGCATACAACCCATTTCAGAGGCAAAAAAAGTTATGGATTTTAACGTCAACAAAACCAACTCTCCAGGTCTTCCACTTCAAATTAAAGTTAAGAACAAGCAAGAAAAGTGTGAATATACAAATTTCTTTTAGGCTAGTGTCTGTATAACTTGCATACAGACCAGTTAACATGGAAAAAGCATTTAGTAACTCACCACTTACCCAATAATAATATTAGCAAACTGCTTTAAAATGACCCAGCCTAACCACCAGCCATCCATTCAGGGAATAAAACTTCTACATACCCATATAATTTTTTTTGGAATGAAGGGCTTAACAAACCACACAAACAAGCAACAGTTAGTAAAGGTTACCTGCAATACTAAATCACAGACTCCCACAGAATACATCCTGAAGCTCACCTCTTGTCATCAATGTCAGAGAAGGCAGGTATTGCCAAAACACAAATGAAGTACATTAAAAATCTATGCATGGAAATTCTATGGTAGAAAAAGATATACTGTAGGAACATTTCTGGCACTTCTCCAAAAATAAATCCTCTAAATCTTAAAGCCTAAAACAACTACCTCATACTGCAAGAACAGTGAAATCACTTTTTTTTTTTTTTTTGGAGTAACCAAAATACCAGATAGATGGTAGGAACAAGAGTCAAACCTGTCTCTAACCATAGAACATGGTCTTCCAATTATACCATCATGCACTTAAGTATAGGCAATCAGTTCTCAACTTTCACACTTTTTTTTATAATACAACTACTGCATCATACTATATTCATTGCCACTTCTGAACCGCTTCTTCACATGACAATCAGTCACATTATAACCACATTATAAATTCAAGCTATCATATGGTGGTCCCACTTGCCAGCCGCTGTAACTGAGAGGGAAAGGCTACGCATCAGGCAAAGTTGCAGAGGGCATTATGAGATGGTCATTTACTTGTGCCAGCATTTAGCAGGTACACCCTCATCCCACCAACAAACTGAGGGCCTGGAGTTACTTCATTCAATCTACCCTAGAGGGTATCCAACCCCAAATCCCTTCTTACAGTCTTGGAACAAATCAATCTCCTTTAAGGAGACATGCATGTAAAATGGAAGGGCCAACTGAGTGTTCTCCTCATGCTGACTGTGGATTCATTTGTATGTGAAAGGGAGAAAGTCTTTTCCCCTATCCACTCAACGTTGTAATTTAAAGATCAGGAACTACTCTGACCCCCCAGGACCGAGGATGGAAGGATTATTCCTATACCCCTAGGGAAGGAAGGGCTGCCTTCCAATCTCAATCTCTCTCTCTCTTACTCACACACACACAGACACACTCTCCCTCTCCCAACCCCACATATACCCCACTGGGATGAGGAGCAGGCATGTGGGTCATGTTGTGAAGAGTCACACCAGCCTTATGCGTTGCCTCAGCCCAATGAAGAAGTACCAGCACATTAGGGATGATTCTCTTCACCTCTGTGATCATGAAAACCCTCTCATACTATGTCTGAAATTTGACTTTCAGGCATTCAATTTCGGGCCACATTTTTTGAAATCCATTTTGTTTGTATCTACATTTGCCCCTGATTATTACTTCCCCAACTTCGGAATTTTAGAGAGCAGTATATGGGGTGGGAGGCAACAATGAGAGAAACAGCATGGATTTTTTTGACAAGAATACACACACAAAAAAAAATCACTATATCTCATTTTCACACACACACAAAAAAAGTAAGAAGACCATAATCTTTAATAAATATAAATAAATTTAGCTATATTAAAAACTCCCTATTTTGTTCTTAATTTTTCTCATGTCACAGCTAACCACAGAAAATTATGAAGTTTAACATTAAGGAACCAATGCATAAGGTTACTGTAATGAGCAAACATGAATTTAAAATATTACCAAAATAAAACAAAATATTTTAGGAGTCAAGAAAGCAGAGATTATGAGTTTATTTCTTTGTAACTCCTATAACCAAAAACCAAACCCGTTGCCATTGAGTTGATTCCAATTCACAGTGACCCTATAAGAAAGGTAAATCAGAGTCTCTAAAGGTAAATCAGAATCTCTGGTTGTGAGGCCCACAAATATTCATTTTCACCTCCCCAGCAGTCTTCCTTCTCCATCCCCTCATTAATATGCTCTAATGATTCTCAAATGTTGTGGTTTCACGACCACTTTACACTCTTCAGAACTGATGTTTGTTGTTAGTTGCTGTCAAGTCAGCTCCAACTCATGGCAACTTTACGTGTAACAGAATGAAAAGAATTATTGAGGACCCCAAAAAGTCTTTATTACATATTGACATAAATTACGTTCTTTTCCCCAAAATATTTTTGATACAGGGACTGTTTTACGTTTTGCCAACCTGTTTATTATCAGGCTTAAAAGACAGCTAGACACTCAGATCTGCTTCTGCATTCAATCTGTCACAGTATGTTGTTTTAGCTGAAGTACATGAAGAAAATCTAGTCCCACATAGATAAACTGTTGGAAAACGGAGGAATATTTTAACCCTTTTTGTGCTTGATAGCACATATAGTGACCATGTACTTTTTCAACCTCTGGGGCTTACTGGTAAACCACTGTTCTGCTGACAGCGCGTGCTCCGTCAAGGGAGGGGCTTTTATGACTGTCCGAAAACGAAGAAACGAATGTGTGCTGCAAATTACTGTTTTTACAGGGTATTGTATGAGGTGTCTGAATTTTTGGTAGGAAAAATAGAAAATTTTGAAAATTTTTATTTGGTAAACATATGTACACCAGTACACCCCGGTGCGGACTCTGGTACAATTACCGTACACTATATATACCACTAAGCACTAAGGGTAGGTTTGTGGAAGGAGGCAAGGAAAAAAAATCCATACTACCTACCAAAAAGTCAGACACACTCAATGATTCAGCATGCTTCCATTTATGAAAACACATGGTATCAACAAAAAACTCAAAGCAGAAAATAAGTCAGTTGCCAAAAATACTCCTTCCTGAAAATCGTAGATATTCTTCTTTGATACCACACCAAAACTTGACAAGTGATAGTTTCTTAAAAGTTGGTAGCAATGTGAATCTGAAACCTATCAGTGAACTTTGAATAAATCTTTTACCTATGCATGATTTTGTAACAGTATGCATTGGTCAGTTGGACAATATTGGTTTGCAGATTTATGCAGATCTTCAAAATGGCATTCACTAATGTCACTACTAAATTACAGCATCAAATTCACAGTGGTAGATACAGGTGTTCCAAAATTCTAATTTTTGCTTGAAAGTTCAAATTTCTCTCAGTGGCAACAAACAGCTTCAGATATTTTCCTTGAAGTGACAGGCTCACTTTGTTCATTTTAGAGAAAATGTTTGTCAAATATCCAAGTCTAACCAGAGTTTGTCTGTCAGTCACTCAAGTAAAAATGGTACTCCATGAAGTAGGTGACTAGTTCAACTCATAACTAAAACAACCTCACAAGTGCTTTTTCTCAAGACAACCACTGTTCTCCTCACTTTGTCACACTGAATATTAAAAAGACATATACTTAAAGGTAAAAGTTTAATAAAGTTAGTAATTTTTACTGCTTCCAAGGCCATTCTTAAGTGAAACAGGCTTTTTTTTTCTGTAAGTGTGAGAAAAGTGAGTAATACAATGACTATTCATACAGTTTTATATCACTGCCTTGATGTGTGCTAAAGCACCAGCAGTCTTACTACCTACCATGGCTTCTAAGCCATCAGTGCAAATGTCAAAACAGCAAAAAAGACAAAATCTCAGTATCACTGTAAAGACAGTTTTGTCCTCATGAAGCCCCTGAAAGGGGCTCAGCGATCCTCAGGGTCCACAGATCACTCTCTAAAACTTTTGCTGTGTTCTATCCTAAAGTGTTGTTGTTAAGTGTCGTCAAGTCGGTTCCGACTGATAGCAACACTGTGTACAACAGTACGAAACACTGTCATCCTCACAATCATTGCTATGTTTGAGCCCATTGCTGCAGTCACTGTGTCGATTCACCTCGTTGAGCATCTTCCTCTTTTTCGCTGACCCTGTTACTTTACCAAGCACGATGTCCTTCTCCAGCAACTGATCCCTCCTGGTAACATGTCCAAAGTACATGAGACAAAGTCTTGCCATCCTTGCTTGTAAGGATGTACACCCAATACTAAATTGATGTTGAAAAGAAATGAGTAATTGTTCATTTTTCTTACCAAAATGAATTTCAACCAAGAAAATCTCCTCATTATACACTTTTAAAATACTTTTTAAATTGTGGGTATTCTTTGTTTCTTGATCAAAACTTGACAAGTGATAGATTCAGGTTGGCTGCCATGTGGAATCTGAAACTCTATGAATGAATTTTTCATACTGTTATATTAAAATCCACAGGTCTATCTTCCAAGAGCCCTGGTGGCACAGTGGTTATGTGCTTGGCTGCAGCAAGGTCAGTGGGTTGGCATTTGAACCCAGCAGCAGTTCCGCAAGAGAGATGTCTGCTTCTGTAAAGATTTACAGCCAGAAACCCTATGACGCAGTTCTACTCTGACCCTAGGGTCAGTATGAGTCAGAATGAGTCAGAATCAACTTGATAGCAACGAGTTCAATTTTGTTTGTCTGGTTGTTTTTTTTTTTTTTGGGTCTATCTTATACTTTGAATAAATCTTTTACCCATGCATGATTCTGTTCAGATAAAAATGCATAGCATAACAGTATAAGGGCCTCCCTGATAGTATTAAACTCTCATGAGGCACTAAAAGTCTTATCATTCACTCACTACTGACTTTCAGTGTGAGCGGGGTTAGGGTATCAAAAGAACCTCTTAAAGATTTATATGCAAAAGCTACTAAAATGGGGAGATGGGGTGGAGTAGAACAAACTTCCAGCCTAAAGATGTAGTTTGAGTCACGTGGTATTTTAATTTTTAAAAAAATTCTTAGCCAACTTTTAAATTTGGAAGACTTCACATAAAATCTCATCTTCTCCTGAAAACTCAGATCTAGCCAACTGAATTTATATTCCCTCGTGGTGACTAGAAGTGCCCTAATCTGCCTAGCCTCTGTAGGCATCTGAGTTTGAGAGGGTAGAAGGAGCTACCTTCTAAAAAATGCTATTTCCTTGGTGAAGAGTCATATGAGTATACTCTAATAATTCAAATATCAGCTTCTACACTGATGCCTGATACCCTGGCTCAGCCACAAATCTTAACCACAGTTTATTTCTTTAAGTTAGGCTCAATGGTTTCTAAAATAGCAGCCTGGTTTTTCTCCTACTGTCTACCCAAAAAAAACCAAGTAGCAAACACCTTACAGTACACAACCCCAAATCAAACCAAAAAAAGACTTCTGCTAAGAGAGAAGTTCATCTGTCAGCCTCCTGAATGACTGGTTATAGGCAGAACTTATATATACTTTATGCTGATGAAGATGAAGACGACAAATGCCAGCTTACATAATCCATCCACTTCACCTTAAATAAATGACACTGGACGTTCACTTTCAAGACACATTCAAAATCAAAAAGAAAAGAATTTTCTAAACAACCATTGTAAATTCACTAAAGTAATATACAATTTTTAAAAATGTGAACACCTTAACTATTCTCCCAAAAATGGTTTTTAGTTGAAACTGTTGAAGATTTCTATAAAACTGAGAAAATTCATGTTATAAGAAATGCTCTGCAAGCTATGATGGAGAAATAATGGCATTATACTTACAAGTAACTTCTTCCCCTAATCTTAAAAATATTCTGGTTAGAAACTCCTATACAACATCACAGGTAACATTTTTTAGTAATAAATGAAAAGGAGAACAAATCCTAAATCACTGTGCCATATGAAAGATGAACAGGTCTCGAAGAAACCAAATGCTGAACATAAGAAAATGAGTCACTTTCCTTTAAAGCAAAACCGACCTGTTAATTTCAGGTCCATTCAAAACAGGAAAAGGGAAAGAATATACATGCCAAACGGAAGAGAAGAAAACTGGGAGGAAAAGATAAAAGATTAGGCCTTTATATATTAATTCTTCTTGACAATTTTATAAGTCCTTCTATCTCATCTAATTTCATTTTCTTAACAGTAAGACTATCCATATAAACAAGAAGTGAACTGCGCTAACAGAAAAGATGGGAAGACTTCTTTTGAGCTCCCACTCAGATGTGTTGCAAACAGGCAAAATTTCAAGAGAAAATACTTGACTTTCTTCACCCTTAGGCCATATGCACATTCTGAATACCTCTTACTTCACTTATCAAAGTATCTGCCAAATGCAGATAATGTATTCAAATCGTTAAAAGCCCAACTTTAACTCTGCATACAAATCAAACGTCTCATGAGATAACTGATGCACTTCATAATATAAACATGAGATTTGGCAAGTTATTCAGTCCTTAGAACTATACTTTGAAATACAACACTTGTAATGAAATCTGATCTTCCCATAGTAACAAGACAATTAGAAGGTTATATTCCTGAACCAGGGTCTTGATGCCATTAGATTCAGAAGAGATTCTCTGAACAAGAACTACTGCGAGAAAAGGCATTTGACAAAGTCCAACACCCATTCCTGATAAAAACTCTCAAT